>NC_064276.1:6789239-7100434 GCF_003254725.2 Canis lupus dingo
AGTGATTTCTTGGATATGATTTAAAAAAAGCATCAGCAACCAAAGCAAAATCAGGCACGTGGGTCTACATCAAATCAAAGTTTCTGCACTTGAAAGGAAACAGATCAATGGCATGGAAAAGCAACCCACAGAATGGGAGAAAGTTTTTGCAAACTATCTATCTGACAAAAGATTGATCTTCAAATTATAGAAGGAACTTTTACAACTTGATAAGGAAAAAAAAAAACAAATAACCCAATTAAAAAAAATTAGGTAAAGGACTTGAATAGACATTTCCCCAAAGGAGAAATACAAATAGCTAACAGCAGATGAAAAGATGCTCATTATTACTAATCACCAGGGAAATGCAAGTCAAAACCACAATAAGAAATCACCTCATACCTGTCAAGGTGGGTATTAGCCAAAAAGAGATAAGAGGTGTTGACAAGCGTGTGGAGAAATTAGGAACCTTGTCTACTGCTGGCAGGAATATAAATGGTGCAGCAACTGTGGAAAATGGTATGAAAGTACCTCAAAAAGTTAAAAATTAGAATTACCCTTTAATCTCACAACCTCATTTCTGAGTGTATATCCAAAAGAATTGATCTCTGGATGACAAACAGATGTACACACCCCTGTGTTATTCACCAAGGTTAAGAAACAGAAACAACTTAAAAGTCCAACAACAGGGCAGCCTGGGTGGCTCAGTGGTTTAGCGCCACCTTCAGCTGGGGAGCGTGATCCTGGAGACCCGGGATCAAGTCCCAGTCGGGCTCCCTGCATGGAGCCTGCTTCTCCCTCTGCCTGTGTCTCTGCCTCTCTGTTTCTCTCTGTGTCTCCCATGAATAAGTAAATAAATAAAATCTTTTTAAAAAGTCCAACAACATATTAATGGACAAAGAAAATGTGGTGCATACATAAGCATACAGAGACAGAGAGAGAGAGATACAATAAAATATGATTTAACCTTAGGAAAAAGGTAAGATTGTGCCATACGTGACAACACTGAAGAACCTTGCAAACGTTATACTAAGTGAAAGCAGCCAGTCAAGGAGGACAAATACTGCATGGTTCCACTTACATGACATGCCTAAAAGAATCAAATTAATAGAAACTGAGAGTAGAATGGTGGTTTCCAGGAGCTGGAAGAAAGGGAATAATGGGAAGCTACTATTTACTGGTTATGAACATTCAGTTATGCAAGAGGAAACAGTTCTGGAGACGTGCTGTGCAACACTGTGTGTATGATACACTTAATCGGCTCAGAGGGTAGATCTCATGTGAAGTGTAATTCATTAATTGCAAGCACTGTTCTGATTCCTCCAACCATAGTTCTGAGCAAAAATCCTTAGTTTATTAGAAGTGTGACTAACTCTAAGATGCATAGTTCTCAACCCAAGCCAAATATTTTTGTTATAAAATATCTACTTTATATCAGAGGTCCTTAGGTTTATGAATTCCATGTTAAGAGGGCTTCCTTGGTCCTCTCTATATTTCAAAAATTACCTTAACTCCTTCGACTTTACTGCTGAGGATTTACACTTCCTTGAGCCCAAGTAAGAAAGAGCACAGTGGTTAACAATGTGAGTTCAGGAGTCAGAAGTCTCAGGTAAGATCTTGAGTTAAATTGCTTGACATCCTCATATGTAAAATGTATATAGTGATAGTTTATATCCTAGAAGTTATGATCATTAAATAGGTTCATCCATGTAATGTGTTCTACACTTTTCTTTCTTTTTTTAAAAAAGATTTTTTATTTATTCCAGAGAAAAAGAGAGAGAGAGAGAGAGGGAGGGAGGGAGGGAGAGAGAAAGCAGGAATAGGTGGAAAGGCAGAGGGAGAGGGAGAAAAGCAGACTCTTCACTGAGAGCAGAGCCCAATGTGGGGCTCAATCCCATGACCCTGAGATCATGACCTGAACAAAAAACAAGAGTCAAACAACCCACTGAGTCACCCAAGAGTCCCTGTTCTAAACTTTTCTGGCACATAATAAGTTTTCAATAAAATTGAGTTTCCAACTGCTTCCTATGAAATTAATTTTGTTAGCCACACTCCTATCGTTCCCTGCACCCCTGAACTGTAGGCACAAAAGATGAAATAGAATAACAACTCATATGAAAACCACACAGTGCTCTGCAGTTTCAGAGCACACAATGTGAGCCAGTTGTCCTCGCAAAACTCTCAGCCTTCCAGATTCCAGAGCAGCAAGATGCCAGTGGTGCCCTTTCTGCTTCAAACAGGTGCCTCCCCATAGAAGATGGAGTGCATCTTCTAGATGAAAAGCACAAGGAAATATGATCAATCAAGCATACTTCTGATCTTGAATTTGGAAGGATAAAATGGAAGTTTTGGAAAACCACATGCCATCCATACCAGCTCTCTAGTTGACAGCAGAGCCCAAGCCAGTGATGGAGAATGAATTTCAATTTGATGGATCTCTGTGTCCTACATCTTGGAAATTCTAAATGATGAGGCAATGGGAGCCAACAACTGGTGAAGCTCAGCATCTTTTATATTCAATGACCCAAGCCTATTATTGCATTTCCCCCAGATTTGTCTCCCACATGCAACCTCTCCCATGTCCTGGAGCTCAAGTCTGGTCATGAGTGAGTCCATGGGCTCATCTTTCCCTTCTCCCGTGCAACTGGCCTCCAGACCAACATTTTTCTCTTGAGCCCTCTGTCTTCTCACAGTGATAATTAATATTGAACTGTCCTTTAGTTTTTCTTCAACTCATTGAAGGAGAATTGGATTGTTCTTGTCACACTTCCCAAATTTGAAACACTCTCTATGGTGATTTTAATAAGCTTTTGCCACTTATGTGAAAGCAATAATTTTTAATTTTCAAAGCAGCGAGAAAATGGCTTTAACAGTTCTGCAAAATAGGAAAAAGTAAAGTCCTGGTATAGCCTAATTGATACAAACTAATTAGGAAAATGACCAAGGAGTTTTTCCCATAGCTTTTTAAGTGTTTCCAGCAAAATTGACTTAGGAAGTCATATTTGAGAGTATAAAGATAATGATAAAAATCCATGGGGACTGATGACATTTTCAAAGTCATTATAAAGAATTGGGAAAAAAATCTGGGCACCAGTTCTTTGCCACCCTGTGGGCCATGGAGCTGGTCTGCCAGCACCTCCAGCCTCCTCTTCCCTCTTCCCTTTGGACATCCCCCTGCCTCCTTTCCATTATTCAAAGAAGTCAATGCATTCTCATCTCCCAGTCTTCTGGTTGGGATTCTTCTTTCCATGCTCTTCACATCTTATCTTGTGAGTTTTGCTTTTATTCTCACTTCTGCAGAGGCCTTAAACTGTCCATCTATTCAAGCAGCCCTCAGCCAGGACCAGTCCTTCTCTATAGTCTCTCCTTGGCTACTGTCTTTACATCTTTGACTAACAACTATTAATGCATTGCACATTTATTTTCAATTCTATAATTATAATTATGGGCTGCTTTTCTTCTTGTCCTAGAGTCAAAGTTCCATTAAGTGTCCTTATTCCCCTCCCATGTTTCAGCACCTAGGCAATACCTGAACCACAGATAACACTAATGAATATTTGTAGAATGAAGAAATAAATGAATAACTAAGTGAACTCTATGTTCGCTGTCTGCTGATGATTCAGAATCAGCAATTCAAGTGTACTTGTAGGCAAACATGATAATGTGTCTGGTAACATTCACGTGATTTAATATTTTAGGCAAAATAATTTGAAGGTTGACTCCATCATTGGATGATTTATTTCTTCAGGTATGCACTTCCTGTTTGGCTCTGAACTACATGCAGTAGCTTCAGAGTTATTCATTGTCCAAGATCCCTCAAGGAGAGTAGCCTGGGCAGTGTTGTGGAGACATTAAGAGGGTTTGTAACCTGAAATCTGAAGCCCACCTCCCTGGTCAGCTACCATGTTGGACCATCATGGACTGTCAGTCATGTCTTTTTCTGGCTTTTTATCTATAGAAATTGGGGGGCTGGAATATCTGAGTTTCTCAAGATCTTCACCCAAAAGACAGGACTATAAAGACACATTTCATCTACTGATGTCTTCCCCAGGGCAGATCAGAGTTGGAGCATGCCTGTCTCCCCTCAGGGACTTGACCTATGGGTCATCTCCAGCAAGCACCTAACCAAAGGTCTTATCACCAATGCTGATAAAGCCTCAGGAGATAGCATTCCACGCCATGACTCTGTGCATGGTAAGCATCTTGTTTGTACTTTTAGAGTTAGATTACCTTGCACACTTTCTGTGTTTGTAGCAACGGCTTGTCCTAAAACATTCTGGTCACATGGTATTTACATTGAGAACTAATATTACATATTTAGAGTGAAAGTCATAATCACCAATAAAGCCAAAGCATTTAAAACTACAATTCATGTGTGTATACACACATACACGCCACATATGTACCTGTACACACAGATATGTACAAACAATATTAGGAAAAATATTTTTTGCACACCAGTAAAAAATGTAGACTGATTTTATATTCAGTAGTCTAGCTATTTGGCTCAATTTAGTTTCTGAAATGAAGTTCAGAGTTCTCCAGAATTTCAGTGACTGGTGGTTAGAGCACCATCCCTGGGGCTCTTTCCCCTACCAGGCTTCTCTCTTTGGGCAGGCACTCTCTCATCCTGAGCTTCACTTTCTTTTTCTTCAAAATGGGGATAATGAGAGCACCTACCTCATAAGCTTGCTTTTAAGATTTAAACTAGTTAATATTTGTAAATTTAGTAGTTTGTAGCACATAATAAACTTTACAGGTAAACTTGACACAGAAATAAAATATCATGTTTCTCAAACTGGGACCTATTACCCATGTGGACATGACAATGCACCATGGGATACCCAGGACCATGGAATGCTCCAGAAATGACCTGTGGTAACTACTGTAGTCATTGATGAGTAATAGAACATTTTTTATTTTAAGTAAAGATAGATGCATTAAGGAGTAGACATTTTAAAATCAATTATGAGCTTTCAAGACATTTACTTTTCACAGCTGGCTCCTCAGGCTATATTGCAAGACACTCCATTCCTACCCACTGTATCTTTCAATAATCCAAATTCTAAACAGACTATCAGTTCCTCTGCCAATGATGGCCATTCTCCCTATTGTGACTGCCCATGGAAATCCAGCCCCATTTCCAGAACCACGAAACATTTTATTTTCTGTGAGGGCTCTCTTGAATATGCTACTAAATGTAATTTACCCACCATGAATGTCTAGAACACTATGTGACTATTTCATAACAGCTGTGACATACTGAATAATCATGTCTTAAGTGCATGAACACAACCACTTCCTCTTGGGAGACTGTAAGCAACTTGAGTTCAGATATGATTTCCTCTATTGTGCACCTTCCCTTCCCCCACAGGGTGCCCAGCACAGAGATTCTCACTTTACTATGTGTTTGTTGAAGTGACTAGACCCCATGCCTCCATCAGGAAATGCCTGACACAAGGAAGTTGGAAATCATTCATCTCTTGTCACAATGGCATCAATGGAAAGATAACTACTTCAAATGGCTTATTGACTACAATTCCAGGAAAGTACCAAGAACAAGTGTTCTAATTAATCATCCAGCCACAAACTCCTAACTTTCTGGTGAATCCAATTTGCTTTTCCCCAGGGAGCCTGTTAGCTTGGCTCAGCATCTGCAAAGAGGAGTGATTCAATAAGGTAAGCAACACCTTTAATGAGCAACCTATTTTCAATAAGGTCTAATTCATACCTCAGCGTGAAAAGGAAACCTAAACAGTCTTCCTGGGGTATGAAATGACAGACAATTTCTTATCTAGTCGTGACCTTGAAGATTCTACTAGCCTCATTTTTGTTTTGCTGACTTTCTTTGGAGATAGTTGACAGCAAGGTTTATAGGAAACAACATAAGAGGATTAACTAATTTTTTCACAGTATTTCCTGTGTGCCCACTATGTACCAAAATGATCAAGATGGAGCTTACTTATAGTCAACAGTGAAATTCAGACAACTAAGTGGGAAATTAAATACAGGGTGATATGTTGTGAGAGTGGGAATAGTTTGCCAGATGAATATATAGGATCCAGATTCAATAGGATTTTCCTGTAGAGTGTAAGAGAAATCAAAGAAAAAGCCCAGCCTTTGTCCTGATTACTCAAGGGACACTAGAAGAAAAGCAGGTTCATCCAGGGTAAGGTTGAGGATGACAAAGATAACTTTGATGTTGAACAGGTTGAGAATGAAAGGTCATCAGGGCATCCAAGCAGAAATGTACAATAAAGGGCTGAATATCAGCTCAGGAATTCAAGGGAGAGATCCTGATAAAGGCACACGTTTCTTAGATACAAAATAAGTGATGGTGATTGAAACACCAGGAATGTTTGAGACTAAGAAGAGAAGATGCCTCTAGGGCAGAGTAAAGGATAAGTCCAAGAGGTAGGAAGAAAACCAGTAGTGATGTCATGGAGGTCAAAGGAGATTCAAAGAGAAGGGACTGCTTATTCACATCCAACACCACTGAGCAACCAAGAAAGATGAGTAATGAAAGGGGGAATTATAGGATTTAGCCAAAAGAATCCTATGGTGACCTGAAAATGTAATGTAGTGAAGAGATAGGCACAAAAAACAGTAAGGAGTGGGTGGAGAGTGATGGGAACACACATCAAACAGAGATGGCAAGTGTATACTGCTCTTCTCAGAAGCTTGACGGTGGAGAGAGAGCACGTGCCATCCCAGAGGAGACTTTAACAGAAGGAAGGATTTTTTAAATGGTATTTGGACCTTAAATATATTAATGTATTTTGAAAAAATACCTAGTAGTGAAGAAGAGAGAAAGAGGAAGCAGTACACATTGGAAAGGGGAAAGAATTGGCTCTGAAGCGTGAACAGGATATTTAGGACATTGAACCAGTAGGACTTAGGTAACCAAATCCAGTGGCCCACAGAGAATTAATACACCAAGTCATGAAAATGGACAAGTTCATTAAGCTCAGAGTTTTTATCCTTACCAATATTCAGAGTTCTGGAAGTCCCATATAGGTTCTGGATCTGTCTTAGATCTTCGGAGAGGTCTTGGAGAAAATATCTATATCTTCTGCAGCTTTCCTCACCTGAAACAACACGGTTGGACCACCTGTTCCACAAAGTGTATCCCCATGGAAGGGGCTCCTTTGCACATGAAATGTAACCTGAGAAGGCTCTCAGCAAGCACCTCCAGGCTCCTCTCCTTCCTTACACCCTTTCTGAGCAGATGTGGGATACTGGCTGAAGAGCTGGGAATACCCAAAATCCTAGAAAGGTGGATATTCTTTTTTTGCACTTGCTGACTCAAGATAGGTGGGGACTTGTGGCCATTTTAAGGCTCAGAATATTGGACCCTTCTTTGCTAAAACTGACCCACTGGGTGAAGTTACTCCCTCTTCATCTCCCAAATTTCTTTTTTCATGTAAACCATTTCACTCGACCTAGGCAAGAAATTTCTGTTCCTCTCATTTATTATTTTTCTCCTAAGGGTCCCAGTTGTAGTTATTTTTAATACCCAAATCATGCCACCTAAGACCCAGGGAACTAGTTGCTCAAAATTATTCCCCTCGATGTCCCCCCAGTCCCATTCCCAAGTGTTCTCCTCTAGAGTCTTCCACACATGCCCACCAGCCAGTGGTCATGCCATTTTCATTTTAGCTTCCTCATTACACCATGAGGTCACTCTTGCCACTGCCACCCTTCCTGCCATCTTTGTTCTGCTATGATTACCTTTCACAAGATTGTGTTGATCCCTGGGAAGGGAAGGGGCCAAAGGGAAGGAGAAGCTGAGAGTAACTCACCTCCCACTACTAAAGGTGGCTGTTCTGGGACACCAGGAGAGAGACCTGACCTCAGGTTCAACTCCAAGCTGTTTCTAGGATTTGTTTTTATGGAATGAGGGAGTTCAGCATATGGCCCTATCACCACTGCTTGGAGTCTTCTGAGGTTCTCCATGCCTTAGAATCCAGGCATAAGACCTCTAACCCCGAAGAATAATATTTCATCTCCTAGCATGAGTGCTGCCTTCTTGAATCCCCATTTCACACCCTAGGATTAACCTCTGTCTCAGCAGGTTGGCAGCCTGATTGGCAATGAAAACCCAGTACTCTTGGAAGATGTCCACTCTGCATTCCATGGCCCCCAAAAGACCATCCCAATAGTAGCACAACATTCCTGAGTCTGACACCTACCGGTTTCTAAAAGGTATTTCTATTCTCAGGTGCAACTAATTTCTTCACCTATTATTCTAGTCCCATTGGATGGATCTCCATCTGGACTACGTGGAAATTTCAGCTGTGGATTTTTGAAAGGCAAATGCCTCACTCTGAACATACCCAGTGGTGCTGTGGACTGAATTGTGTCCCCTAGTAGTGATACATTGAAGTGACTCTATCTAGAGATAAGGCCTTTTAGGAGGCAATTAAAGTGTTGAATGAGGTCATATGGGTAAGGCCCTAGTCCAATAGAATCAGTGGCCTTATAAGAAGAATATCTCCTTCTCTCAGTCTCTGTCTCTGTCTCTTTCATTCTCTGCTATGTGGGGACAAGGAGAAGATGGCCATCTCTAAGTCAGGAAGAGGGCCTCACCAGAACACAATCAGCCATGTTGGTACTGATCTGGGAACTTGTAGCCTCCAGAACTCAGAAAATAATGATCTGTTGCTAAGCCACCAGGACTATGGTATTTTGTCATGGCAGGCTTAGCAAACCAATACCTTGCCTGGCATCTGTAGGGATAGCACAAGGATAAGTAAAGATGAATCACCTCTGTAGCCAGAGTACCATGATGTAGCCAGCATCTAGGCCTATTTTGTTGTCGCCATATGCCTCAAATAGGAAAGAAGGTCACTTCTTCCCTGAACTTCTGCTTCATTTTCAGATTTTGTGGTAGTTAGCTGAGGGCCATGTACCTTCTTTCCAAACTTTAGTCGCTAAACTGGTTTTCTATCTTATCTACATCTCACTAATCTCTCCTATAATGCATAAGGGATTATTGGACATGGCCACTTTTTTTTCCAGATTGGATACCTATTCCTTCTGCGACAAAAGCTCTTGACCTCTTAGCCCATAGACACTTTTGGAGAATATGAGTAAAGCCAACACTACTCCTGAAAAATATACATACATATATGCCTACAAATTGCATGTGACTTGGGGGTTCGGGTAATCATAGTTCTCCCAAGGCAAAGTTGCCAGTCTGAAGATTCATTACCTACAGCCTTGCAACACAAAGCTTAGTCTTCCAATAAATAACATTACAGAGGGCAGAAAGTCAGGCCACACCCAGGACCTGCTGCATCAGAATCTGCATCTGAATAAAACTCCATGTGACTGTATTCACACTCAAACTTGGGAGGCACTGTACAAGTTTTGCTATAAACAACTAATTTATACACATAGTATGAGTGCAGTGAGTCATTATAATTTTGTCTTGTCTACCAGAGAATGACAATAATTAAACAATTCCCACTCTGAGTGTTTCTCCAAAGAGAACTGAGAAATGAGAACAGACATATTGCCAATCCTCTGCCAAGAAGTAATAGAAGGGGGATTCTTCATCCAAGTACCCTTTCTGACCTGGCCTCCTATGTCCCCTCATTTGCATCTTTATGTTATAGGTTTCCTTACTGAGTATTCTTTCCTGATAAAATATCCCCAATGCTCAAATAAAAAGGGCAACATTGAGGTCACCAAAATAACTCCTTTTACTGCTTTTTGAATTTCAGGCACTAAATCAGATGGGAAAAAAATGATCCCTCAAAACATTTCCATATGTTCTGACAATATGATCCCATTGTATCATTTACAAACTTCACATACTAAATTAAAAACTGTATTTACTTCATCTTCTTGGCGTGAAATCACCCCTAGAGTCTGACCTTCTATGAATGTAACCACAGCTGACAAATCAATCTTGTTACAGCAAGCAATGAGGGAGACACTTCCCTGCTCCCTGAGCGATTGAAATGTACAGCTGTCTCTTGTACATATTTTAATTAGAGATTTTTGCTTTTCTGTGCCCTGAGGCTTTTTGTGACAGGTACGTTTCCTAAGACTCATGATAAAAATAATGATATTGCATGATGCAAATTCACGCAACAGAGCATGGGTACCGGACTTCTTCCACTTGGATTTCTGTCATGGCTGAAGGATGTCAATGGCTGTTGTCAAGGCTGAAAGTTAGGGAATGGAGTGGATGAAAGAAGGTGAAAAGAATGCAGTGTGTGTGTGTAATCTCAGACATGCTGCCATGATCTCTAATGCCAAGCCATTCTCCTTTCTTCACCCAAAGACTCTCAGAGGCAGCACACAAGACAAGAATTTTGTCCATAGAGGATCAGCTACCAGCTTTTGGTTCCATAGATGTATGTAGGTGGATTCCATGATTTTTATGATGTGAACTTCCCTGGGAATGAGGCTATTGCATGTTAAATCCATCTTCTTTCCCTCTGTTCCATCTCTCCTTTGGAAGGACATTCCATGGACACCCTCTTCCCAGGAAACTGCCATCTGCCCATGTTCAAAAACCTCACCTCCTTGCCTTCAACTGAAAGTCTTCTCCTGCTCATTTTGAATCCAATCCTCTCTAAAACCAGCCCCAGGTCCTTCACGCACTCGTGCACAGGTGCACACAAACACACACACACACTTTCAGATACTCAAAAACATACTAGGAGGAAATGCTTAATACATTATAGTAAGCTTCAGAAGTGAGTAGAAATGAAACACGTAGCTGCAAGGGATGTTATTTTTTGTACAGCAGCCTGGGAGGAGGTAAGGAGGGAAGATATATAAGGGTCAGGATGTATTTTGATTTAAAATAGTGTTTCTAACCTGGAAAGAATTCAAGTTGCTCTTTGCTTGTAGATTCTTGGTCCATATCTTTACTTCTGATGGAGTGTTGACCCTAAATCATGGAATTTCCAAACACCACCACCACCAAACTGGGTGACTGTGGACAGTTTTTGAGTATTCAAGTATTATTTGTTATATATAAAAAATTGAGAATATACTCCTGTCTTGAAATACTGGCTTTAAAAATGTGATGTTTTCAATTGTATGGTTGGGTTGCATTAGTCAGTGATTGATGCTGAAGCGAATGTCCTTCAGATCTTGGGGGATGAACCCAAAACACTTCCCTTACTCTCCAACATGCACATCCAGTGATGTCTGAGAGTCTCTCTCTCAGGATTGCATTCACAAACCTAGGCTGCTTCCTCTGATGATAACCTCATTTTCAACATGAGCACCCAAGGAGAAGAGACGATGGAGAGTCATGTGGGTGGCTTCATGGCTGGGCTACATCACTACCATCTTCGTCCCATGGGCTGCAACCAAACTGCAAGGCAAACTGAAAAACTTAGTCTTCTCCATGAACAAAAATGGGAAATGGGGCAGGCTCTCCTTTCCAGCATGTGTGACTCCCTGGGCACCACAGATTTTTGTCAAGTGGTGGCCAGGGACTCTTCTTGACCTTGACCTTATTCCTCAAGTTGACATACAGAAAATTGTATGTAGATTTCATGAAAGCAAACACATGAATAATCCCCCAACACATGTGCTACAGCTTCATGTTTTCCTTGCTACTAGATACAGGATTCTGTTTTACTAAAACAAAAACAAAACGTTGTGTGAGAGTGTGTGTGTCCATTAGAGAATAGTCCTTCTCTGAAAAGGTGTTATAAAAATATTTTAAAACATCTTCCTTGATAATCCCTAGAAGCTCCAAATAGCAAAGTCTGCATTTCATCTGTTTTCTGTAGCCTAATTTTCCATTCACCTCCCCAACTCCCACATTCTCTTTGCCCTCCTATCCATGAGCATAAACCTTCTCCAGCCAGTGGCCCTATTTTATACTAAAATTAAATTTAATTAAAACTATTTAATTCTGAAAAAAATGGATCTGTAAAAAAATTGAGTACAGAATTAACCTAGAATACACAGGATATCTATTTATGATAAAGGAAATGTTTTAAATCAATGTGAAAAGAAGGGAATTTTTGGCAAATGGTGTTAGTACGATTAGCTATCTGTTCAAGTAATAGAAAAACATAACATCCTCACACTCCACCACAGTAAAATTTCAGATAAAAAACATAAACATTTAAAAAATTGACACTATAAAAATACTAGAAGATCAGAGAAATTATTTATAATATTAGAATAATGAAGATTTTTTAAAGTAGCGCACATTCTCCACACATTGGAGAAAACTGTGAATGAGTTCCTAAGATTGCCCCTGATGTTTTGAGGAAGATGGCTAAAAGTTTTACTAATGAAGATGATCTGGTAAAAATGCAGATTTTAAATCTGGGAGCAAAATTGTATTTAACCAACTCCAAACAGACAAAATTGCTTACCCAGTACATATTAAATCTCGGCAAGTATGATCAAAACTACGATATCAGAAACCATACAAGATTTATTAGGCAGCTTGTTGTTCCGAATGAGAAGAGTGGAGCTTTAAGTAAATATGCCAAAAAAATATTCCTAGCACAAAAACCTGCACCACTGCTTGAATCTCCCTTTAAAGATAGGGATCATTTCCAGCTTGGCACTTTATCTCATACTCTCAACACTAAAGCTATCGGGTACCTGGAATTATCTAATTGGCCAGAGGCGGCGCTGGACCCATCAGTTCGAAATGTAGAAGTAATAGAGTTGCAGGCAAAAGAATGGACTCCAGCAGGAAAAGCAAAGAAAGAGAATCCTGCTAAGAAATTTTATTCTGATTCTGAGGAGGAAGAGGACTCTTCTGATAGCAGCAGTGACAGTGCTGGGGTTTACAATTTATTGAAAACACTTTGTTCACTGTAGCTTATGTGCTGTGCCTCCAAAAAAAACCAATAAGGCCTAGTACATGATATTCAACAAATGGGTTCAAATACAGTTTATACTATTACTATAAAAAAAATCCACAGGCCATATTAATAAATTTGACATAAACATTTTAAACTTCTGTATTATAACGACATAGAAAATTACCTTCTAATCATTCACTTCCTGTGATTTAATATTTCACAATTTAGTAAAATATTACATGCTATAAATAAACAGAACTTGTGGGAAAAGAGAGCTATTCACTTTTCATTTCAAACTTTTGCTACATTCTGAAATTTCCAAAAGATAAACTGGGAATATTTTTTAATACACAGGTTTAATTTTCCTCAAATTACAAAAAATGTATACAAATCAGGCAAAGATAATAAAAAGTCAGTGAAAAGATGGCCAAGGGCATTGATGGTCATTTACAGAAAAGCTGACCAATAACCAATAACGATCAAAAAGTTCTTAATTCAAAATCAAAGATGTGCAAATCAAAAATAGTAATGATAAATTTCATTGTTTTTAACTTACCAGAGAGTCAAAAGAGGAAAGATATTGACAATTCCTGGTGCTGATGTTGGTTGAGGATATAGACAATCTCTCAATATGCAGGTAGGACTTTATAGGTATACAAAATTGTGGCATTCAATTTGCAAATATAAATCAAAATATTAATATACTTAACCTTTGCCTTAGAAATCTACTGCTAGAACTTTATCCTACATATATCTTGCTTTCAAAATGTTTGCAAAGGAAAGGCGCCTGGGTGGTGCAGTCGGTTAGGTGAGCAGCTCTTGGTTTCAGCTCAGGTCATGGTCTCAGGGTCTCGATCTCAGGGTCGTGAGATTGAGCCCCATGTGGGTCTCTGTGCTCAGCATGAAGCATCCTTAAGACTTTATCTCTCCCTCTCTCTCTGCCCCTCTAGCCCCCCCAGTAAAGAAATAAACCTTAAAAATTTAAAGAATAAAATGTTTGCAAAGGTATATATACGTGCAAGAATACCCCTTGTAGCATGGTTTATAATACCAAAAACCAAATAGAAGTGAAGAACCATCAGTAGGAAACACATCATGTGTTATGATAAATGCAAATATTAGAATACTCACAACTGAATGGGAAGAAATCAGAGTGGGACACAAACCATGAGAGACTCCTAACTCTGAGAAACAAACAGGGTTGATGAGGGGGAGCTGGCCAGGGATGGGTAACTGGGTGATGGGCGTGAAGAAGGACACGTGATAGGATGAGTACTGGGTGTTTTAAGCAACTGATGAATTATTGAACACTGTATCTGAAACTAATGATATACTATATGTTGCCTAATTGAATTTAAATAAAAAACGAATATTCACAGCAGGAAGAATAAAAAAGCTTTTCCTTTACTGATAGAAAAAGGCTTAAAAATATTTGAAGGGGAAAGAGCAAGTGCAAAAGAGCAAGATCTCTCTATCTTTGTTTCATGGGGGAAAAGAATCTCAAGAAACTGCTAAAAGTTTAAACAGAGCTTGTGGGAAAAGAAAGACATTCCCTTTTCATTTCAAACTTTTGCTATGTTCTGTAGTTTCCAACTTTATCTGAATATTTCTTATTATTTAAGTTATAATTATGAAAAGCAATTATAATTGTGGTTGTCAGGATGAGATTTGGAGTTAATATTTTACTAGGGTAAATCCTCATCTCACTAAGGTATGTTAGAAGAGAACCTTAACGACCCATCCACATTCTTTCCAATCATATTTCACCGCAAATCCTCTAGAATACCATGTACTACACATCACACAAGCACTGGTACAAAGCTCTAATTTATGACAGCACATAATCTGTGTAGTGGTTTTCAAGACTGACCATGAATCCTCTGCCCCCAGACATCCATGCCCTTTGCAATGTGACACGGCAACTCTTCCCATTAAGGGAGTGAGCTTATTTCTCCATCCCCGAAGCTGGTTGGGCCCAGAGATGTGTGTGGGAAGAATACAGCCTGACACTAGTCCCCAGCCCGGGCTCCCCGAGCCCTTGCAGCTTGGATTCCTGCCACGGACACTGTCCCAGGAACAAGCCTGGAGGGACAGAATTGTAGCTCAACCGCTCATAATTACTCACCTTCTATATAAAGGCAGTATTTATAGGGCTACCGGGAGTCCAAAGATGAAAGGCCTGCCATGAAGGTCTTCCAATCATTCGTGGGAGACATAGTCATGCCACCTCTCGCCGTACTTCAAGTTTGAGTCAGGCCCCTCTTTCTTGAGACAACCCTCCTGGAGTCCACACATTTACTCTCTGGGCTTGTTATGGGCTCAGTTGTGCTCCCTCAAAATCCCTGTGTTGAAGTCCCAACCCCTGGTGTTCAGAGTGTGACTGTATTTGAAGATGTGGTGTTCAGTAGGTAATTAAGGTAACAGAAGGTCATGAGGGCATGCCCCAGCCCAATATGACTGGCGTCCTTATAAGAAGAGTCGATGAGGACACAGTCACACACAAAGGGATACCTGTGTGAGGACACGGGGAGAAGAAGGCTGTCTACACCCCAAGGAGAGCGGCCTTAGGAGAAACCCATCTTACTGACACCTTGGTTTGGGATTTCTAATTCTCCAGAACTATGAGGAAACAGACTCCTGTGTTTAAGCCCAGGTCTACAGTATTGGTTACCTTGTGTGTGCTTCCTTGCTGTGTTGTAAGCACGTGTGGAATCTCGAATCTCCTTGCTAGACAGGGAAATTCTAGGGGAGATTTGATTCCACTCATTTTTGTTGAACAGAGTAGGCTCATCGGCTTGAAGCCTGGACCCTTCATGCAGACTCCAGCAATCCCATTCTGTGCCAACGTTCAGACTTTCACTGCTGCTCATCACAGTTCTTGGTCCCTCCTGGGGTCTAGTGTCTGGTACTTGGGCACCTGCAACTCTTCTCTGTATCCCCCTCCCATGCCCAGGTCAGTGGTCAACACCTGGCAGGCTCTCAACAATGATCTACGGACTCACCAGGGTGACAGAAGCTGGAGAAATGATGCTTCCTGAAGCAAGAAGGGGGCAGATCCAGGGCTACAACTAGGCTAAGGAATGAATTTTGTATATCCTAGAATTTGTAAGATAACTGGGAAATCATGCAGATCCACGAATCGCCTTGTCTGGTTATACAACGGCCTGGGATGATTCCAATGTGTCTACAAATTCAACCTAATGCAGAGCCTAAAACAGACGATGACATTGGGGGGAAGACTCCAGAAAGCCTGGAGCCCCTTAAACTTCCTGGAGTCACGGACTCTGCACACTACTGGTCCACATCTGTCTACTGGTCAGGCGCTCAGGGAACAGTGACTGTATTCAATGTCACCATCATGCCTCAGCAACTTGTCACGGGGATGACCCTCTGTTTGGAAGCACAAAGGGGCAAGGGCCCCCCAGCTCTATGAAATGCAAAGTATGGTATCTATCTTTGGCTCAGAAATATATCCCCGGAAAAGGCAAAAATATATTTGCTGAATATCGGAAGCCACAAGTGGTTACATATCTGACTAAAAGTTCTCCAAGATGTACTGAGGGTAGGAACACACAGGACTGGTGGACATGTGATTTTGTTTTGTTTTGTTTTGTTTTGTTTTGTTTTGTTTTTGGCCTGAGGTAGTTCTCAGAGACAATCTGGAAGACCATTTCACCAGGCAGCCCCAGGCCCCCAACATAATTTTTTCTGAACTCATGCTTGCTCTCATCCCATGAAGGCTTATGGTGAGTCAGCCTGCATTTCTTTCTTCTTGCTCTTAGCATTTCCTTCCCACATTGGGCATTGTTTTTCCTCTCTTCCTCGCAGTAACACTCCAAGTTTCTGCACATATTCATTCTGCGCCCACTGTACCTGTCTTCTCTGGGGAGCCACCTGTCACCTTTGAAGTGTCGTTATTGTCATTTTCTGCTTCCAAGCTACCAGGCACAAGGTGTTTTATAAGGTAGGCAGAGCACCGTTATTCAACAGTGAAGCATCAGGAGACGGAAACTAGGTTCTCTACGCCAAGTTTAGAACAGGAAAAATCGATTATACCCTTAAGAATGATGATCTACTGTACTCTGCTATTCACGAATGCATTGTGGATCGGAAGCTGGAGGCAGATAGTGGGAAATTAACATAAATTGAGGTTTCTTAGATGGTCTATAGTTGGAAAGTTGCACTCTTCAGAGGAGAAAGTCATAAAGCACTATTACCAGATGTTTTTTTGGCAGACTTTAATTATTCTCCTGCTCCCTGTCTTTTTAACGATATCCACTGGAGACAGCTACTAACTCATGCATCCCTATTTTGTTATCCAGTGGAGGGACATGCCCCTGGGATTCTGAGTTCTTCTTATGTGTGCTCTATTCCCCATAGGTCTGAATTGTCAAACAATTACAAAATGCCATCAGCAACTCTAGCAAATGAGCCAAGGGTTTGGAAGTATAAGTGGACAGAGACATCCTACGTGAGGACTAAAAGGTATCCCTGGGTGGCGCAGCGGTTTGGCGCCTGCCTTTGGCCCAGGGCACGATCCTGGAGACCCAGGATCGAATCCCACGTCGGGTTCCGGTGCATGGAGCCTGCTTCTCCCTCTGCCTGTGTCTCTGCCTCTCTCTCTCTCTCTCTGTGACTATCATAAAAAAAAAATTATAAAAGGTAAAGATCGTGACAATATTTATGAGGCGATATCACACAGCACAACAGAATATGGCACTATGCACAGAGCTAAGGGTTTGCATTCTTCAAACACCATGATGACTTAGCTCAATGAAAAGATCCTGAGGATTCAAAACATGTCTTCTTTCAGAATTTATTTCCCACCTGGAAACGCTGTCCTTATTAACCAACTGACCACAAAGATTGCTTCTGCTGGAAATAGCAAGGGAAAAAGAACAGTCTTCAGAATATTACCAGTTAGAAAACACTGATTCTGTGCAGGGAAAAAAGAAATCCTCTCATTTCAGTCGTGGCTTTTTTCCCAGTGTAATAGTAAAATTGGGTTGAAAATAGATGTAAGACTTATCAAGAAATTTCCCTAATTGCAGGCAAAGATACCACATACGGGTTCCCAAATTTAAAACCCTTTCCTCACATTCTAATCTTTTCTAAACTTTGGCTCTATCCCAGTGTATTTCCAAATTCACAGGTCTCTGCCAGCCCTTTCAAGGATTATTTTTAAGAGGATTCTGGCCTTTCTGTGCTTAATGATTTAAAGCAGAGCCAAACTACCAGGAAAGTGGCAAGGAATGCTCTGGTTGACAACGATTCCTTTCAGGATTGCACTGAAAACTTTACTGAGTCTCCGAAGAGGGTAGAAGAATGATCTGAATTGATTCTTATAAAAATTTTTGAAAAGAAAATTTTGTTTTGTTGGAATTGATCTGGAGTGTGTAAATGCATGTCTCCCCAGAACATGAGGACAGTTTATTTTATCAAGTAAATTAAATATGCCTTCCGAAGTACTGTCGCAGTTGTTAAGCTATTTAACTAACTTTTCTATCCTTAATAGTATAAGCATCTATATAATCCTTTTCTACTAGTACTCAAAATTCAAGTTAAGGTGATCTGAACTAGTAAGGATTTGCTACATGTATTCACTTCTGATCTTAAAAGAATAAAATGATTTATTAAAAATAAGATACTTGAAAGCCAAATGTGCTTTAGAAAACTGAGCTATCATCATTTGCCTATTTTTTTTTAAAGGGATAAGAATCAGCAAGGGTATAAAATTTTAAATCAGAGGCTCACTCGTGACCACACAAAGAGGCAAAATATTTTTAAAGGAGGTTATTAAGGCATGAATCACTTTTATGAGGACATGTCAGGCTGTGCCACATGCAGAGAAAATTCAACAGAGTATCTATGAATTGTCAATCATTTCGTTTTGCTGTTTGACCTTCCCTCTCCTTGACCTTCACAACCATAGTCAGCCCGACAAGAAAGGTTGACATAGCTGAACAGATAAAATTACAGCCTGGGTTCATTCTAAGAAGTCAGCTTCTGTGTGATTTAGAAACAGAGTTTCTAGTTTAATACATTATGAAGTAGAATCAGGACATTACTTTCCATTTGTTTGACTTGAAAAGGATCTTTAAAAATATAAATCATCAAATTACCTAGACTATTCTAGGCTTATCCAAATATTTAGTTTATTTCCTCGTAGAGTAAATATGAGGAAATTTTCATTTTATACATTAAAGTAAAATGCAGAGTAAATAAGTAAAATAATGTAATATGCACTGATACCAGTATGGGGTGATTTTTTTTTCAATTTTTATTGCACAGTTGCTATTAGAACAGTAATAGAAAGACAATTATTTAAATTCACTTATAGTAGTGACACCAAGGAAGCCAATGCACTGTCCCCATTTGGAATTTAGCAATCAGTTGAAATGATTGTGCTTAACATTTATTGAGGGAAACAGCCTTCATATACATTTCAAGTACTAGGTCCATATGCATTTAAAGGAGCAGTTACACCTTTCACTCATGGACATAGTAGAGCAGCAGCATTCCAGACAAGAGCTACAAAAACACCTGATAAAATTAAAAGGCCATTGCACAAAAATGTTTTCTTTCCTTGGGTATCTTAAAAGAAAGAATAATGTATGCAGGATGATAAGAATCTGATGGAAAAAAAGAGCAACTGAATTCTGAACCAAGGAATTTCCTGCAGGAAGATCCTAGGAATCTAAATTTCCATCACCATCTGTAAGGCTTTGTTTCAGAGAGACCATCTGGATTCATAGCCAAAGCATAGAAGTAGAATCAGCACACCTAGGCTTCAGAATGACATTTAAGTTCCTTGAATGTCAACTTTCTCTAGGGTCTAAAATGGGGAAAATAAAATCTGTTGCTCTTTTACTTTCTAACACGTCATTTATAGAAAGACTCTGAACTCTTAAGATCAACTCCTGTAGTCTAGATGTCTAAGAAAGTATCATGATCATACAAAATGTCAACGTGTAGGTTATTCAGAATTTTCTCCAAAGGAATTCAAAATAAAAAACAAGATTTGCTTATTGAAGCACTTTAGGAACCAAACTAAGTTTTCCAGATTCATCCATGTCTCCTTACAAAGTGATGCAAATAAACTCAATAGGCTCTAATACACAAATAATATAAAAAATTATTTCCTTTCCTTCTGCCCAGTACTGACTATGGTGTGCTAAGCCGTAAAACCAACATCCAATTCATAGACTTCCAATTGGACCACTTTATTTTTTTTAATATTTATTTATTTATTTATGATAGAGAGAGAGAGAGAGAGAGAGAGAGGCAGAGACATAGGAGTAGGGAGAAGCAGGCACCATGCTGGGAGCCCGACGTGGGACTTGATCCCAGGACTCCAGGATCGCACCCTGGGCCAAGGACAGGTGCTAAACCGCTGAGCCACCCAGGGATCCCCTGGACCACTCTATAAGTAGCAGATTATAAACCCAAAAAATCACTGTCAGAAACACCAAGTATAGGACAAAGAGGCTGATTGACTGCAGGGAGAGGTTCTTTCTTTCCCTTAAGGAAAAAATTCCTATTATAAATTGGCTTTTCAGAAATTACTGAAATAAAGAAATAAAATTGGACTTTTTTCTAAATAGATTTATGACTGAGTTAGCTAAATATAGACTCTTTTGAAAAAAAATTACAAATGTTAAAATTAGCCTGTTTTATGAGTTCACTGACCAAAATTATCATGAAATTTAGTAATCTTAAGAGTCCCAGGAAAAATGTAGATTTTTGGTAAAGCATGTCGTACCAAAGGATAAACCGCATGGGCTGCCAGAGAGAGAACCTGTGGACAAAACCCTGCCTGGTTAATCCCAGGCTACGGGAAAGGAAGTGGAGATTTCTTTCCATTCTCTTTCACCTTCCTTTGGTCTTTCTTTTCTAAGTTTTAGCACACTCCCCTGGATATCCAAAGTCCTAAATCTGACTCCCATACTTTGAATGTGGTGTCTCTCTATCCAAACTAGAAAGGTCCAAATAGCATCTGACTTCCTCAATTCACTAAAAAGAAAAGAAAAGAAGACAAACCCTTAAATTTCTTGTGATCCAAACTTTCAGAGTAATATTTAATAACAGGAGGAATTTCCAGTGAACAATCACACTATTTTATACTAAACTGGTTCTATGCAGAAGGCTGTGTCTTCTCAGTGCTCCAGGTTGCTCACTCCAAACACCTCAGGGACAGAGCTCATTCTCTTGACTTTTCCTTTCACCACATTGAAAAATTCCCAGGCCACCATCCGTCTCTGTTACCCACTACCCCCCCCCCTTCCCATCATCTCTCTGTCTTTCTGGCTCATTCCAAAATTCAGTGAAGACCTCAATGTTAGTAGGCTCACGCTCATTTTTTCCTCCCTAAATACAATTGCTTCCTGTGCAACATCAGTGCAATTGGGAAAGTCCATCCAATATGCTCATCTCAAAGCATATTGTTTCACCTTTCAGTTTCTTTAAACTTCTTTTCTATTTTACCACAGTGGTTGGTTCCTGCATCCTGGATCTGGTTATCATTTGGAAATTCTTCACATCTGAAAATAGGAAATTTGAGATACCACAAACCCAACTCCTTCCTCTTTTCCTCTCTTCCTCCCAGTACATTTGGGGTTTTTTAGACTTAGACAGCTAATCATTTGACTCCTCTTGCCTTTATGTTTTTTAAGCTAACCTGCATCGAACAGTGTCAGTACCTTCAAATGATATCATTCATGTCCTTGTGCCCTACGTGTGCTGTGCCATGCTAGACCAGTGCTCATCTTCTACAGATGGAGCTGATACCCATTGTAAAGAATTGCTCAGTCCTTTCTCCTGGTGCCAGCATAATCCACTCTACCACTATGATGTGTAACAGAGCAGTCCTTCTTCTGGTAGACAACTCCCCCTCCCATTTCCTTTATTGACTCATAACCCTAGTCTTGAATTTTCTCCAAATTAATGTTTGTAAGTCTAAGCCACACGTCTAATAGCCTACCTGTTTTCCCATCTCTTCTCCTATTTACTCAGCCACTAATTCAAAAATGTTTACTAATGGTCCACAGTTTGCTAAATAGTATATTAGGCAATGAGGTAAAAACAAAACAAAACAAAACATAACAGGGAGTGTTTTTCTTGGGGGGCTTATAGTATAGCAGTAAAGACAAACATAAATAATCGCAACCTCTTGCTTCATGGGCATTTTATTATGTTAATGGAGGAAAGCACAACAGAAAGCACAATGGAAGGATAGGTATGTCTTTGCACATTAGAATTATAATGGTTTTTAGCTTATACTTTCCACTTATTTATATATATTATGAAATTTATCAATTTAATATGTGTTACTCTTAAAATAAGAAAAGTGTGTGTCAGACAGGGCTCTCCAAAGGAGCCAAACCAATAAGGATGGATATAAATTTTCTAAGGAACTGACTCATGGGATCGTGGAGGCTGGCATGTCCAAAGTTTGGGGCCCAGACAGGCAGGCTGGACATTCAGGCAGAATTTCCATGTTACAGACTTGAGGTAGAATTTCTTCTTCTCCAGGAAACCTTGGTTTTTGCTCTTAAGATTTTCAAATGACTAGATGAGGTCCACCCACATTATCCAGGGTAATTGCCTTTACTTGAAGTCAACTGATTGTAGATGCTAATAGCATCAACAAAATGCCAAAAAACAAAACAAAACAAAAACAAAAACAAAATACCTTCACGTCAACATCTATATAAGCATTTATCCAAACAGTTGAGTGCCTAACTTAGCCAAGTTGACATGTAAAATTAACTGTCATTGGATATTATGGACTGAATGGTGTTCCTCCAAAATTTATATATTGAACCCTTAATCCCCTTAGTCCCCTTAATCCCCTTAATCTAAATCTCTATATTTAGAGATAGGGTTTAGAAGGAGGTAATTAAGGATAAATGAGGTCATAAGGCTGGGACCTTACTCTGACAGGACTCATGTCCTTATAAGAAGAGAAAGAGACACAGAGATCTGAGGACACAGCAAGAGTCAGTCATTTGCAAGCTGGGAAGCTGGCTTTCCCCAGAAACCATCCTTGATGACCTTGTTCTTGTACTTATAGCCTCCTGAAATGTGAGAAAATAACTTCCTATGTTTTAAGCCACCCAATATGTGGTGTTTTGTCACATTGCCCTAGCAGCAATAATACGCAAGGTATTATGAAAAAAATGAGAGAAGGTCACCTATTGAAGACAATGATTGGTACAATACTAATGTTCACACCTATTAGATTACCTATGGGACTATCACAACCATAGTTCCTACATTCAAACCCTGGCATCCCCACTCAGTACTGGGGGATGAGAAGGGGTGCGTCCACGCATTGTGCCATTCAGAGCAGTGCTCTGCCAAGCAGAGACTCAGCAAAGGGGATTGTGCCATGGGACACTGTAGTAAAGAAGAAACCTTATTATTTCTATTTGTGTAGTATATATTTATATTTTTCAAAAAGAAAAAAAATTGGCCTGAATAATATCGAGTGTGTGGATTGACATTTGTGCTCTTGTTCGGCCCAATATCAGGTAGCCACTATAACAGGCAAGTGCAATGGGGTCCTCACCATGACAAGTTAACCTCTGATGGGTTAACCCATGACAGGTTTTCTACACTCCATTGCTCACCCTCAACGAATGCTGCCATGGATGCCATATGTGTGGCCAATTTACATATGGCAGTAAATATTTATGGGTATAATCAAATCTCAACTACGTAAATCCCCACAAAATGCACAGCTGGCTTTAAAGGATCCCAGGAAAGAAAGTTATTATGGAACATAAAGCTCACAGTGCAAGCACAGGTGACCAACAGGGGAGGGCAGAGTTTCCAGAGTCTTCTTTAGCCTTCAAAAGAGGCAAAGGATAGTGGTCTAATTGGGTTTGACAAGAGTTAGCCCAAAACATTCAAAATTGTCAGAAGACTATTAATAGTGCAGAATTACATTTTATAGACCCACATTAGCAATCATACTGTGCTTTGAAATATAAGCAAAAGATAGTTTGAAGTGTTGGAGATTTATGAAAAATTTAAGTGTTATTCATTTTATCTTTAATGTAAGATTTTTCATATCTCTTTTGGGATACATTTCATGATTCATACACTACATTAGCACATTAGTGCACATAGAGTCTACCATATGGCACTGAGAGCTGGAATGGGCCATTGGATTGGAGAAAGTGACAGTTGTTAGGGGCCTTGATAATGGTGGTTCCAGTGGGATTGTTGGGTCAAAGCCTTGCTTGAAATACACTCATATGAGAAAAGAGCTGAGAAAGTGAAGACAAAAAAAGAGAAGTCCTCTCAGGAAATTTGCTTTCAAGGGTCAGGGTGAAATGGCTGAAGGGATAATTATGCCATGGGAAGGATGTTTTAAAGAGAGAAAATACAGCATTTTCAAATGCTGATGCAAATGCCCTTGTCAAAATTAAAATTTGATTATATAAGATTTAAAAGGAGAATTTCAGGAGCCAAACTCCAGAACAGATGAGAAATGGGGCAGTCTAGTACACAGGGGGAGAGCTGGCCTTTGCCAGGATAAGGAGAATCCATTCCTTGTCACAGGAGAGACAGCAGAGTTTATGGATATAGACCAAAGCCACTGGCAGAATTGGTGGGGAGATAGTGATGGAATTCTCTGATTGCTTCTCTATGAAACCAGGGGCAAGTGTCAGGTGGGGGAGAAACTGTGTGTACCAATATCTGCACTTCCTCACCCAGTGACCATAAAAAGCTTCATGGTAAATGACAAGCCACATTATGCAACTAGTAAAGTCAGTGGTCTACCCTAAATATCTTGAATAGCATCAAACACCACAAACTATCAATAACAACACATAGACTTCCAATTTCTTGTTATTGGGGAATTAGAGTAAAACCCTCATTCTCTCTTTTGTGGACCATTCCACACTAATCTTCATATCTGGACCTGCATCCGCTGCCCACTCTTGTGCCTCCCACAGCTCTTATCCCACTCACTATGGCTTTTCCAGTGCTATGTCCTCCTCTCTGGATGTTCATTACCATTTTCAGAAAAATCCAGTCTTGCTCAAAGTCCCACAGAATTGATTCAGCCCCAAATCTGCTGCTGCATGAAATGGTTTGCTCCCCAAAACACAGTGAGATATCTGTCCCAACTGAATTCTCTCTTTGTCCAAATCTTTGGTGTCCATGTCCAATTAGTGTGTTTCCCACCAGGTGCCTACTACTTCTGGCCAGGAAAGGGAAAAGTCCTCTTTGATTGGATAAGATTTTTTAAAATTTTATTTATTTATTCATGAGAGACACATACAGAGAGGAAGGGACATAGGCAGGGGGAGAAGCAGGAACCCCACAGGGAGGATTCGTGGATCATGCCCTGAGCTGAAGGCAGACACTCAACCACTGAGCCACCAGGTGCCCTGATTGGGTAAGATTTGAAAAGCAAATGCTTCACTATGCACAATGTGAACATAAAGATGCTTCCTGCTGACAAGTAGCCCTCAGACTGCAGCTCCGGGATTGGCCACTTCTCAACTTGGTTTCCAGTGTTTTGTTGGCATAGGCCAGTAGAAGCAGTTCAAAATGATAGGGAAGCACAGAAGGAGGGCTTCTTGAAAGTGCCTTAACCACACTGAGCCAAGACATGAGGCTCATAGCAAAGTTCTTTGCAAGCTTGAAGCCTACCCATCTGCTTCTTTTTCATTTACTGGACTAAATAAACCCTATTCTCATGCAAATTCCCCATGTGAGTATTCTCTATGATCTTCATATTCTGTGCAAACATGTGGAATCCTAATGGTTAAGGCACAGAAAGGGCCAGAGTGCTCCAGGTCGAACCTTAATTTAGAACAGCTCTCTCTGGTGATGGCATTAATTATGCAGAAACAAAACACCAAGTTATGTAACCTGCCTGTTAACACAGTACTCTTATTATCACCACCTGAGTAACACAACCAGAATGTGAGCTACATTTCAGAACTCCTTTCTGATTCAGAGAAAGGATATGGCAAATTTAGGGGAAAGGAACATGGCAAAGCATAGTCCCCCAGAAGTTCACAAAAAGGAATATGCAGTCAAAAGTTGCATTGATGGGCTTCATTTTGGTAAAAGAAATTCTTGGCTTGGGGGAAGAGATGTGGTACAGAGAAGTATGACATCACGATGGAAGGAATGACAGGGCCTACCCTCCCTCTGCCCTGAATCTGTTGGCTTTCAAACCAAGTCCATCAGTTTTTGTTTTGCTTCTCTTTGCCTACTCACTTCCAACCTTATTTCCAGAGAACTCTATCAGGACAGACCTAAAATCACTGACTTGTCACGTTTTTTACATTATGTACCCTAGAGCCAATCGGTTTCAGGTGAGGAGGGAAGTTACAACAAACTATAAATACACCTAAGTCCTCTTCTGGTTATTAATTTTCTCCTTCACACCTAAGTGCTAGCTATGGAAGAAATTTAATGGAATATCCCTTGGTCTCCAAGCCACAGGAATTGCCGGTGAAAAGTAGCATCAACGCAGAGAGACTTGAAAGGAGGGCAGGTGGCACAAGCTGACTCCCCAGCAGGAAAGGAACTTTGACTTCTGAAAAACTAAATATTGCAATTTTCCATGAAGGAAATGAAGTTTTCCATTATTCATGCAAACACTGTTAATGATTTCATTTCACTTTCAAACCAATGAGGTCTAGCATGGCTAAAAATGGAAGCTAATATCAAATGCCACAGGCATTGGTTTAGTTAGTACCTATAAAGAATGAAGCACTTCAAACAGAATAATAAAAATAGGACATCAATCATCTTACTGCATTTGTTCATCATAGGTAAGAAAAATCCAGGCAAACTAAATTTTGCAGGCTTTTGTTTTGTGGGCAAAATAATCCTATTTGGTTAATTCTATGAATATGCCACCTCAATTTATGGATTTAGGCCAATCTACAAGATTCATATTAACTCTACTGATCTCAAGATCTTGCCAGTATTTTACATTTAGTCACATACCAAAGAGATGTATGTTTTAGGGTATGAGTAAAATTTAGAGGCTGGCAGCACTAAACCTCACCACTATTTCTGTTAACATTTTTCTTTTTCTTTTTTCTGTTAACTTTTTTCTAGCTATATTTTAGATAAAGTGAAGAATTTATTGACTTTTTTATTAGGTGGTATACTTGATTCATTTGGTGCTGCCCAAGCCTGCCAGTAAATACTCGCCTGTCCAATGAACTTCATTTGCCTGAGGACAAGCACAGATATATAAATCTTCATTCGGAGTCCCAAGGATTTAAAATCTAGTCCATGATTCCTGGGCAAAGAGAAATTCAGAATCAAACAGTGTAACAACAGAAAGAAGGGTAGAAATGCAAAAGACCAAAGTGATGCAGAGGAAGATAAAGGAATACTTGTTCTGAGTCCAGAGAGGAGGTAAACATGATGAGCTGGAGCCACCGGGTGGAATTCCAAGTTGAAGAACAGTTGATTTGAGCCATGACAGATACGTCAACCTTGGAGAGGTTAGGAGGAAGATTTGGAAGATAATTGCTATTACATAGGGCAAAGAGATTTATTGAAGTCAGAAGCATAGACAACGCATGCAACTTCAGATAGTGATTTACCAGAGAAGAGCTCCACAGAGGTCAGGGGAGATGGAGTCTTGTACTAGAAGCCTGGAATGCCAGATATAGGAATTGGATGCTTATCATCTAGAATAATAGGGAAACCTCAGTCATTTTAGTGTCAACTGATGATATAATAAAGCATCAATTTAGGAAGGCTAGACTTCTGTTGGTATATACCATGGAGAGCAAGAAACCATAGTTTGGAAGCTGTCGCATGAGGGCAAGTGACACGTGACAATGCCTGCAGTGAAATGGTGTGGGAAGGAATAAAAAAGTGGAAGAAGATCATAAGACTTGAGAACAGGATACATAGAGTGAGATGAAGGAGGAAAACATAACAAAGTTCTAATCTAAAGGGAATTAGAAAATGCTAAGCCTAAATGCTTAGCCTAAGCTAAGATATTAGGGAAACAGAGATAAATAGCATCTTGGAAAGTACATGCATGCTAGCTCAATTGTGCTGAGCTTGGAGGAGAGCAGAACAACTAACTGTAAATGCTCAGGAGGAAGGTAAAGATGAGGACAAGAGCTGGGAAGGGGAGTTGGGCTGGAAAGGGGTTTGCAAGTCGCCTGCCTGGTGTCAAGCCCTCAGAGGGAGAAATGAGACAGAGAAAATGAGGTGGTGGACAATGAATCATATGGTTGCAAGATGAACGCAGTTATCATCCACTGGAAGGAATGAATGGAAAGCTGGATTCTAAAAGCAGCTGAAAAGTTCTGAAGAAAAAATTTCTGTTCAGATCCCAATGGTTTTGGAGTTTGGGGTTAATCTAGGTTGTATGTCTAAAATTGAAACTAATCATTTTCATTAACTTTATAAAAGAATTCAGAGGATTAGTGAAAATATATGGGGAAGTAGGATATTTCTAAGAATTTTTGCATTATTAATTCAAAAGTAATTTAAAACATTTAAAAATAATTGTTAGGCTATTATTAGAACTTTTGTTATTCTGGACTAGAGATCTGGCTTCTTAACCTACTACATAAATGTTTATTGAATTGAGGGATGGATGGTGGATGGATGGATTGATGGTTGGATATCAGGGTAGTGTTAGTTCTTCTGGGATACTATTAACACCAGAATTTGACTGGTGTTATCAATAATTACTTATATCCAAAAGAAATTAATTTTCAATGAAAGAGGAAAACTTAATCAGCCTGAGATAATGTGCATCATGGGGATGATTCCACCTAAACCTTTGGAAACAGGTTCAACCACATGACATGGATGGAGAGTTGCCATCTAAACCAGGAGGTGGAAAACTAGGGTCTCAGGCTCATTTCTGTTCCACATAACAGCTTGTGGTACTTACTGCACATCTTCAGCTATCAGTGCCTTCAGCTGTGAGTCACGGTAATTATGCCTTCCTTTGCCAGAGGCAAAATATCCCTTAGTGTCATTCTGTTGCCTAAGGCCTCTGATACAGGTAATAAGAAGTGACAAGTCTTCCAGATCAAACATGGTGGGAAGAATCCATGCAACAAACCATGGTTTCTCCTGAGCCCCTGCCACAGGAGGATAAAGGGATAAATAAAAAGCTTATGAAGCCACAAAGACAAAGCAAGAAGAAGGGGAGATAACGGTGAATGAAAACCAAGTTTTGGGAGCTGGAGAGCAGATGCACGCATGAGTGGTAACTCACTTAGCAGAATGAAAAAAAGTATAAATTAAGAGACTACAGTGGGGGAACACAGGAGGAACAAAGTGTCATGTCCCAGAATGACGAAGGTCCAGGAACACAGCTGCCATCCCAGGGAGGAACACCTAATAGCAGTCTGTGGAAGAGGCAGAGAGAGCCCTCATCTCTACCCCAGCCAAATGCTGGGGTTTTCTTTCTGGAGAGGTCGATACATAGAGATTCTACTCTCAGGGCACCAGACTCAGCTAAGCACAGGTTGGCTTCCTGAAGATGGAGTGAAACTCTGGAATAGTTCTCTCGGAATAAACTATGAAATGATGAGTATGTTCTAAGTGAAAACTACCCAATGACTCAGGAGCAAGTTCTGGCTCTTGAACACTTGAAATGAGGCTAGTGTAAGCAAAGAAGTAAGATTTTCATGTTAACTCATGTTAATCCATTTAAATTTAGGTAGCTTCCTGTTGTCCAATGTAGGACAGCAGAGGTCTAGAAACTATATATATGTGTGTCCCTGTGTCATTATCCCCACCGAGCCTAGGGTAACAGCAGCCACTTTAGGGCACAGGCAGGAGAGAATGGCAGATTTCTCCTGGAAAAACTGAACCGCCCAGGAAGAAAGACACAGACACATTTGTGGGTTCTCCAGCAGAACGATGTGGTCTCTATCGAAAGCACCTGCAGGACAATCCCCTTCAGGGAGGTGCTCACTCGCACAGTGTGTCAAATCAGGTTTTTACCAACTCCCTTTCAAATAAAAATGGGCAACCAAGCATTGTCAGTCCTTTGAAGAAGACCTCCAACATGCATCCATGAAAGGATAGGAAGCTATGGGAGGAAGTGTGGTGGTCAGAGAGCAGTCATCACAAAGGTCCAGGGAAATTAAACCCAAGGGAGGGAACAAATCAAGCCAGGAGTGAGAACAGAAGGTTAGGTGGAGAAATCTGATGAAGGCTGAGGTCAACGGTAAGAACAGAGAGTCCACAAAAGAAGCCAACTCCAGGTGGTCAAGGAGACTCTGAGCTCTTAAACTCTCAAGGTTTCCTTGAAATTCATGGGTATCTTATGGGCAGCTTAGCCTCTCTTAGCTATACAATTGCTCAGGCACAGTGGGGAAGACCAGGAGATTTATGGCACATTCTCCCCCACCATGGGGCTGAGAAACTATAGCTGACATCTGAAAAAAAAATTTTTTTTAAGTAGGCTCCACACCCAGTGAGGAGCCCAACATGGGGCTTGAACTCATGACCCTGAGATCAAGACTTGAGCTGAGATCAAGAGTTGGACGCTTAACTAAGTCACCCAGTCACCCCTGACATCTGAATTTTACAAGAATGCAGAATAATTCAGCCTGGGAGCTAAGCCCTACAGGGCCCCTGGGAGTGGCTCCCCCATGTGCAGTGATGGAGGGCAGTCTCTGACAGCCTCTCTCTTCCATGATAGTCCTGAGTGGCTTGGGTTTCACAGGCAGCCTTATGAAGTAGGCATATGACAATAAAAAACTTCCAATTTAGAGCAGCTTCAAATAAACATTTATTTAGAACAAGGAGATAATGAGTAATTATTTTCATTTCTAGAACATCACAGATGTTGTTAGGATATGTCAATCAAGAGCAATTTTTTCATGTATGTGAGTTCATTGTCAAGAATTCCATTGTCAAGGATTCATTTGAGTATAATTAAGGGACTTCTTCATAACCTAATTCTAAAATCTAAGTAAACCATTGAGAGGGAGATGCATAAGGCTGGGGTGTGACCCCTACACCGAGACATTTCAGCTGAGTGCTGGCCTAATACACAGCCTTTTCATCTACGTCCCTTATGATCAACAGAATGTTTTCCTAATTGATTTTTCTTTATGTTTTGCAGCTTGTAAAATGTGCAGCAAGTCACATTTAAAACAACCTCTACGTTGTAAGAACCAAAAAGCATGACATAACTTGTATCCTGGAATTCAGACTCATAGCCAGCAGTCCCTACATTATCAATAAAGCTAAACATTTACAGAAGTAGCAGATCTGAGTTCAAATCCCCACCCTACTCTCTGCTTGCTCTATGACCATGGGAGAATAGCCTAACCTGTCTGTCTGAGCTTTGGTTTCCTCATCTGATGCATGTGGTATTGTGTCGTAAAGTGAAAAGTATCCTCTGCATGAAAATTCCAGTTATTCAAGAGAAACCAGAGTCCAGAAAAATCCTGTGTTTACACTAGCCATGTCTACCAATCAATATTTAGTCATCCAAAGAAAAGTCGATCGGAGCCACTTGTTTCATTTAACATATTATATTTAGCACAATACAGTTCCTATTGTTTCCAAAAGATATTCGCCAATATTTGCATCCTATGCTCTGCTTATTGAAGTTTCACAGAAACCTGCTGTTGGTATTTTCTGTAAAATTAGCAAAAAGTCACCTTCCAGTAAATAGCACAGGGAAGCCTGGGTGTTTTAGCCAGTTAAGCATCTGACTCTTGATTTTTTCGGCTCAGGTCATGGTCTCAGTGTTGTGGGATCAAACCCTGCTTTGGGCTCTGCACCAAACGTGGAATCTGGGATTCTCTCCCTCCCTCCTTCCTCAAATAAATAAATAAATAAATAAATAAATAAATAAATAAATAATATATATCTCTCTCAATACATACCTCACCCACGTTCACGGTGTACTTCATTAGGTGTCACATATGTTACCGATTTTGCGTGCTGGTAACAAATTCAGGGTTTTGTTGAGCTAAAAAAAACACTGGTTTTCTTTTCCCATGTTGTAGCCCTTGAAGACCATGATCATGTACTGCCAAAGTTTGAAAGTGATCACTGCTGCAAAGACTACATTTGTCATTAAATTCAACATCCTTTACAATATTCTTGACAATTGCCATGAAAGGCCCACGTGCGGTCAGCGACAGTATGGGACAAAGACATAGGTTAAAGCAATGCTAGGAGAAGAACAGGGGCCTGGATTCAGAATCAGGGGCTTAAATGCGAGTTGGTTCCATACTCGACATGGAGTCTGCTTGAGATTTTCTCTCCCTCTCCCTCTGCCTGTCCCCCTGCTTGCTCTCTCTCTCTCTCTCTGTCTAAAATAAATAAATCTTAAGAAAACAACATGAGGCAACACATGACCTGCAGGTGCTGGTGATGCTTAGAAGAGGAGGCAAATCAGAGCTGGTGCACCGGCCCACATGTTAGCCTGAGTGTAAGTCCGCCTCTCCACCTTTGCCCTCCTCGCCTCTCACTGGGTGGCCCCCAGTGCTTGTCCCCAGTGATTTTACCATATCCTCACTTTAAGGGTTTTAGATATTCTAAATGATGATGAATTTTAAGACCAGCACAATTCTCAGCTGAGAATTCCTAATTTTTTTTTTTTTTTAACTTTCGGAACATAGGTCACTGCAAGAAATAAAGTACAGAAAGATGTGAACATTAAACTATTAACAAAATATATTCAGGTCTTAATTGACAGCAAGGGTTGAAGTAGCACTCCCTCTGCCTCTGCCCTGAAGGAGCAGAAAGTTCAGGATGGCATTGGATCCAGTGTTCCTGGCCAACACGCACAGGGCGTCTGCACCCACATCAAAGAGCCAGTAGCCTAGCGGAGCTGGGATATAGGTCAGAATATAGATTTTTCAGCATCTTACCAGCTAAGTGGCCTAGCCAAGTCACCTCTCCACACAAGGGCTCAGTTTCCTCAACTGCAAAATAGAGGTAATAGCATTTACCATTTACCTTGCAGAGTTGTTGTGAGAGCAGAGGAAAAGAACAAGTGTTGGAGGAGGTCACCGAGAGGATGTGACCGTGGGTCCTGGGCAACTAGAGACACCTAACCCCCTCCTCTGCCCTTGGAATGTTCATTCTGCCCCCTATTCCCATTCCAGCAGCCATTTCAAGGACATAGCCTTGAGAAGCAATGAGCTGTTGGGACCAAAGGTCCTGAATACCTGACTCAACTCTGTTAAGGGGTCTATATAAACTTTCAGGATTCTGGCTGGTGCATGTGTGGATCTACTTGTCTTGGCTCAAGACAAGCCCCTGTGTAAGTTCCCTTGCTTATGAAACCTGCCACCTACCAACTGGAATGGTCCTCTTCTTTCATCTTTGCAAACTATGTATAAGAGCTGGTTTGCAAACCAAGAACAAGATGGTAGGAGGTAAGAGGAGGGAGAGAGGGGGTAGATGGGGTAGGTTTGAACCTTGAAGTCAGAAGGCATGACATTCCACTCCCAACTCTGCCACTGACTTCCTTTATGTCTGAGCATCAATTACCTCTGGTGTGAAACAATAATGCTGGTAATCATAGACAGGTGATAGGTTTGTGGACAGCTGTATCACATTTAAGAGTTTATCATACAGTAAGAAATTCAATAACTGCCAGCTATAAAGAAAAAGAAACCTACAGAATAAGAAAGTTTCATAAGGAAAATGTTTTGAAAAGTAAAATCCTGCTTCTTTGATTCCATCTCTTCAGAGTGGATGGCAGAGGGATTAGTGAATATACAGCTCTCCCCTAATTGATATAAATTTTGCTTAGGAAATATAATTTTGTTAGGGACAAAACATGCTACTAGTAGAATTAGAGTTGGTGTTTTTAGGATCAATCTGTTTGATATACATGCTTTCAGCCTTTAACCTCCTGGGCCATTTCTATAATGGGTCTATTCATATTAACAAATTTAGATTTGCATTTCTCTAGCAGACCTTATAGCACATTTCAGTAGTATCCATCCACACTGCCAATTTGAGAAATTCATAATCTAAGGGCATGTTTATTGTTTTTCCAAAGCTAATAATTAAGCAATTGTACTGATCCAATACAAACATTAAATTATTAAAATACTGATATAAGAAGCTTTCTCGCTATGAACTTTATTTGACAAAAAAAATATTTTTTTTGTTTTTTGTTTGTCAAAAAAATTTTTGTTTGACATATAGACTTAATATTTATTTCAAACCATCTGGTTTTATACAGCTCCCATTTCCTATTTGATTATTAAGAGAGACAACCCACAGATCAGTACAGCCAGAAGGGGCTTTCACAACTCATCATGAGCAAATGTTCTCTTATAGGTGTCTGATCCTCCAAAGCCATAAAGTTGGGTGTGCACAGCAACACTCCAGCATCAATTGGAAGTCATATATACAAGATCAGGCCCTGAAGGCCCAGGTGAACTACATGGAGGAGGGGCCCAAATGCCCCTGGCCCCCTTTCCTGCTACTCTACCTTCTCTCTCCTTACCTTTTCCTCCCAGGTGAAGACTCAGAGACAAGTGAACTTTCCAAGGCCACATGCTGGGTCATGTTTCCTGATTCCCAGCCCAGTGTTCCACCCTTGTTCCATTCCATCTGGAATCCAGTGAGCAAAATAAGTATCATGAGCTGAACTTGAACTATGGTAAGATCGCTGGAAGCATTCACAAATAAACCACTTTGTTGCAATTCTGCTGCAGCAGAATTCTCTCTGAATTTTATCTGAATTCTCTCTGATTTTATATGTTAATGTTTCACAGTGCTTTGAGTTATGAATAGCGTTCAGTTATTCACTTGTAGACAATAAATATTAAAAATAAATTTTTATGTGTCACTTCTTATGCTTTTGGAATAAATATCTGTCAGCGACTTGATTCTACAGCGATCATTGTGGGATAACAGAAATACATTAATTATCCCAACACTGCTGCTTGCCACCAGACACTGATGGCGAGATTGATGCCATCAACATGGCAGAGAAATCAATGTCTGTGGTTAAACATTGTTATGTTGTGCACCCACTGTCTTTATCAATTACATGTTCTTAGATAGCCAACTGAGGATTTATTTGCAACCCATTCTTCTAGGCATTGATTTTATTTTAGTCATTCTATTTTATTTTTTAAATATTTTATTCATTTATTCAGGAGAGGGAGAGAGAGAGAGAGAGAGAGAGAGAGAGAGGCAGAGACATAGGCAGAGGGAAAAGCAGGCTCCATGCTGGGAGCCCGAAGTGAGACTTGATCCCGGGTCTCCAGGATCACGCCCTGGGCTGAAGGTGGCACTAAACCGCTGGGCTGCCCTATTTTAGCCATTCTAGTGTTGAAATATGCAATCCCAAGGTGAAGAAAGAAACATCTGGTTGTGTTTATTTGGGGGGGAACATATCAGAATATATTCCTCAGCAAAATTAATTGTTGTGAATAAGCATATTTGCAAAGACATAGTTTGTATAGACTCTTTTTTTAATTTTTAAAAGATTTTTTAAAAGATTGATTGATTTATGAGAGAAAGAGAGAACACAGAAGGAGAGGGATAAGCAGACTCCCCTCTGAGCAGAGAGCCTGACATGGGGCTCAACCCCAGGACCTTAAGATCAGGTCCTGAGCCAAAGGCAGCCGCTTAACCAACTGAGCCACCCAAGCACTCCAGTATGTATCGACTCTTTAAACAAAGGATCAAAAGTGATCATTGTGAACCACCCCAATAAGTTCAAATCCTGTAGTCTATCTGCTTGAATAGTTAATATTTGAGAAATTTATAAGGAAATTCTAAAATAATGCTGTCTTATTTGGTTTGGACTGCTGTAACAAAAGCAGCATAAACGGGCAGCATATAAACAACAAACATTTATTTCTCTGGAGGCCAAGAAATCTAAGACACTGGTAGATTTGGTGTCAGATGAGGGCCCACTTCTTGGTTCACAGACCATGTCCTCACAGAGGGGAAGGGAATAGGGATCTCTCTGGAGCCTTTTTCATAAGGACCTTAGTCCCATTCATGGGGGCTCTGCCCTTATGACTTAATCACATCTCCGAAGGCCCTCACCACCCAATAATATCACCTTGGAGGTTAGAATTTCAACATATAAATTTACGGGTTTTGAGGAACATAAACATTCATTCCATTGTGAATACTTTTGGTTAAAAATAAGTAAGCCAAGGACATTTATACCATACAAAAGAGATGACCTCTTTTATATTAAAGCTAAATTCAAGTTTTACTGCAAATGATATGATAGATTGAGTCAATAATCAGCATGATGGAATTGATTTTATTCCATCAATAAATAAAGATAATAAATAAAATCTTAAAAATAAATAAAGATAAATAAAAGATAAATAAATAAATAAAATCTTAAAGATAAATAAAATCTTTAAAAAAAAAAATCTCTGAACCAATATCAGTGATAAACTACATTGTGATACAGTACAGTGAAAAAATCCCATGACAACAAAATAACAAAATATTCAGGGACCAACTTAATATGTGTTATGAACAAGATATGTTACCTTTATGAAGAAAACCAGGAAAACACATTCTTATAAGAAAATAAAGATGACTTGAAAATACAAAATCAGGGTACCTGGGCGGCTCAGTTAGTTAAGTGTCTGCCTTTGGCTCAGGTCATGATCCCGGAATCCTGAGATAGAGGCCCACCGTGGGCTCCCTGCTCAGCAGGAAGCCTGCTTCTCCCCGTCCCTCTGCCTGCTGTTCCCCCTGCTTGTGCTGTCTCTCTCTCTGTGTCAAATAAATAAGTAAAATCTTTAAAAAAAAAAAAAAAAAAGAAAAGAAAATGGGATATCTGTTGATAGACTGACTACATTTATTTATAAATTTCTCAAAATTAAGTTAAAATGCCAATAGCATATTTACATAATCTCATAAAATGGACTTGAAGTACTTTTGGAAAAAATAAACAACGGTAGATAATCAAGAATATACCATAAGATTAATGGAAGAAGCTTTCCCTACCGACACTAATATTGACTATCAAATTGTAATAAGCCAAGCAGACAGAACTAGTAAAATATTAAGATAAGTTACTTAAGAATGACTAATATCTGGGTAATTTGGATTTATACTTTTACACTTTCTGTGATTTCTAGGCTGACCATGAAGTTTTGCCACAATTAGACACAACATTTCTGAGAAACAGTAGTTATGATCAACTTCGCTCCTCTCCCTCATTTGTACCTATTTCATAGGTGTAGGTGCTTGATGTACTTGACTTCACAGCATATCACTTTTCTGTTTCTCCACTGGTTTCACTCCATCACTTTATTTTTTTTCTTTTTTAAAAATATTTTATTTATTCATCTGAGAGAGAGAGAGCACACACAAGTGGGCAAAGGGGCAGAGGGAGGCAGAGGGAGAAACAGACTCCCCATTGAGCAGGGAGTGCGATGCAGGGACTTGATTCCAGGACCCTGAGATCATGACCTGAGCCAAAGGCAGATGCTTAATTGACAGCCACCCAGGTGCCCCTCATTCCATCACTATATAAACATCTTTGTATTGTAAAAATATCCTCCCTTGGCCCTCCCCCCATGCCTGTCTCCCTGCTCCTCCTTCATAGACCCTTTCCTCTGAAAGGAGGTCTATGGTCATTGCCTCCAAGTCAATACACTTCCTTCCTACCCACCTAGGAGTCTTCCTTGCCCACCACTTGGCTACGTGGCACTTACATCACATGCAGAGAAATCACTTCTGAGCCCGTGTTACCAATCCCATGGTCACATCTCTGTTTTCATTTCACTGGACCTGCCAGTGGCATTTGTCATAGTGGGTCAGTTCACCTTCCTTGAAACATTTGCCTTCCTGGTTTCTATGACTTACTTACGCTCTATTTTGTCACTCATTGTATTATATAATTCATTATATAATAATTATCTAATTTCTTAGTGTCTTCCCCATGTTGCTATGAGCTTGAGAGCAGACCATGAATTACTAATCCAGCTTTACTTTTAAATGTGAAGCTATTGGGCAACCCGGGTGGCTCAGTGGTTTAGCGCCGCCTTCAGTCCAGGGCATGATCCTGGAGACCTGGGACCAAGTCCCACGTCAGGCTCTCTGTATGGAGCCTGCTTCTCCCTCTGCCTGTCTCTGCCTCTCTTTCTATGTCTCTCATGAATAAATAAATAAAATCTTTTAAAAATAAATATAAATAATTAATATTTCTGAAAAGTCTGTCACAGATTTATGGTGGCATTAGAGGACATGGAAGATTATGTAACATGACACTGGTCACCATGGTCCACATAGTAAGTGGGAGACAATATTCGTATGAATGAGATGTTTGGCAAATACCCTACCATGGTGTGTAATGGAAGTTTAAGTTGAGTGGTATATTAACCAAAGATATGTTCCTTCTCTTCCTCAATTTATGATGGGATTATGTCCCAATAAACCTGTTATAAGATGAACACAGCATAAGTCAAAACTGCACATAACCTACAGAACATTGTAGCCTCGCCCAGCCTACTTTAAATGTGCTCAAAACACTTACATTAGCCTACAATAGAGCGGAATCACCTAACGCAAAACCTAAAGTGTTGATCATCTCACGCAATGTATCAAACACTGTACCAAAAGTGAAAACCAGATGGTTGTGTGGGTACAGAATGGTTGTCAGTGTCTCATGATCACATGGCTGTTAGAGCTGTGGCTCCCTGCCACTGTCCTGCATCATGAGACAGGATCATACCTCATATCACCAGCTTAGGAAAAGATCAAAATTCAAAACTCCAAGTTGGTTTTCTACTGAATACATATCACTTTTGCACCATTATAAAGTTGAAAAATTGTAATTCAAAGCACAGTAAGTTGAGGACTATCTATATGAGTACACACACACATATATACACACATGTATACTGTATATACATATTTATGCACATATATATCTACATGTATGTGTATATATACATACACCATATGTATATATAAATATACATATATAAAAATGTATTTATTATAGGAATTGGTTCACTCAGCTATGGTGGCCAAAAAGTCCCTCAATCTTCCCTCTGCAAGCTGGAGAACCAAGGAAAGCCAGTGATGTTACCAATCTAAGTTCAAAGGCCTGAGAACCAGAGAAGCCTACGGTGTAGTTCCCAGTCTGAAGCCGAAGGCCCGAGAATTGGACAGCCGCTGGTATCCAAAGGCCCAAGAACCCAGAGTTCCAATGTCTGAGGGCAGGGGAAGATGGTGTCTCAGCTATAGCAGAGAGAGAAAGAAAGAATTTGCCCTTCCTCTGCCATTCTTCTGTTCAGGCCCTCAAAGGATTGGATGATACCCACCCACATGGGTGAGAGCAGGTTGTCTTTACTCATCGTGCTAAAAGCTAATCACTTCCAGGAGCACCCTCACAGACACACCCAGAAATAATGTTATACCACCTCTCTGGGCCTCCTTGAACTGCTCAAGTTGACATAAAATTAACCATCATACGTAGCAAAGGATATAATTATATATCTTATTTTTGAAATAAATACATTTTTCAAGTCATAGCGAATGTGATCAGAAGGGGCATACGTATCACCTAGTGTTACTCGATTTTATCTGCTCACTCTAACAACTCTGAGTGCAACAAGTAGAATTCATGACACATTTTGCCAACAGCACTCCTTTAATCTTTGGTCTGAATAGATGTTTTTAGTCACTCAATAATTTTCGTACTATTAGGTTCTTTCTAGATTCTATCCAAACTGTCCTTTACGATGCCAATAATTTGGCAGAAGTTACAATGAAATACATTATCTTGGTCTATATTAATTGTGGTTTAGTGTTCTGGAGATGTTGGAGATAAATCCTAAATCTTTGAAGAGCTGGGAAGAGTGCTTTATTTTCAGCAGTCAGACAAACTCCAGGAGAGTATGGGGTTGTTTGCACATAGAAACATAGACACACATTTGAGACTATCTTCTTCTGACTCTTCACTTCTAGTGAATGATTAGCAAAGAGAAGGGGAGAATCCACAGTTTTGCACCTCTGTGTGGGCATCTTGAAGATAGGAAAAACCAACCAACATTTACTTGGGGAGTAAGAATCCACATAACATTCAAATAACTAATCCAAAGTCTAGACATATATAATTGGTGTCAGTAAACACAAATTTTATTAGTTCTTCCTCTTTTAATATTTATTTATAGCAGATTCTGCACTGGGCACAGACCCTGATGGAGGCTCAATCTCACGACCCTGAGATCATGTTCTGAACTGAAACCAAGAGTCAGACACTTAACTGACTACACCATGCAGGCACCCCTTATTAGTTTTTTAATAGGGACAGCAATATCTGGGCTAATGAAAAAGAAACAAAAATCAAGTAAAAATTTGAAATCCATCCGTCTCTCAACTACATCAAGATCTAAAGAGGGTTGGGCAGCCCCAGTGGCTCAGCGGTTTAGCGCTGCCTTCAGCCCAGGGCGTGATCCTGGAGACCCAGGAACAAGTCCCACGTCAGGCTCCCTGCATGGAGCCTGCTACTCCCTCTGCCTGTGTCTCTGCCTCTCTCTTTCTGTGTCTCTCATGAGTAAATAAATAAAACCTTAAAAAAAGTTATAAAAAAATAAATAAATAAAAGTTCTGAAGAAAAATTAAGAAATAGTCTAAAAAATCTGAAGAGGGTTGAGACCATCATAAATGAATTTCAGGGCATTTTTCAGTGTTATGGATTATGATTCACAGATAGCTGGAAAGAGTCACTTGGTTTGTCATCTTATTGGAATATCTCTCACAAGCAACACTAAGAAGTCTCTACTCGATCAAAGACTACAGACCCCAGAAAACTACGTATGGCAAGGCACATCTTGACCAGGTTACCTCACTTGCATTGAGCAATTCTAGCCTCGTAGAAGATGAGCAGATATGTAATCATAGGGTTAGTAAAACAGTCCATGTGCCAGAAGCCACATGAGTCAAAGAAATAGCTCTGCTATCTGTAGTAATATTAGTGCCATTCTATTTGCTCCAGTGGAAGTCTTGGGGGATGTTTGACAAGGAAAAACCTGTCTGTTAAACAGCACCTGCACAGTGTGGCTTTGCCTGCTGGGTGACAGCCAGTGTGGAGACACTCATTAGGGTGATAGTGTAGGCTGCGCCTGGCATGGCTGGGTAGGTCCCCCTGATGTCCTGTGGTGGATTAGTCACCCCATCCAGGTGGAGCTGTCAGCGGGAAAGCAAGACTATTACGCACAATAGTTTGTTGGCAAGTGCGTTAAACACGAATCAATGAATAAATTACCTCCATAAATCGCTCCACTGAGCAGAACTTAGAGCCTGTGCCCAGTGTTTGATAAAACAAATAAATGACAAGCACAACAGCACCATCATTTTTTTTTCTAGACCCCTTCACACATTTAATTTACAGAAGTTCTAACTCCTGGCCAGAAGAAAGTTTGCCATCTTTTAAAATTAAGTAGCTCCTGGCTCCCCTCCTCCCAGGAACACCCTGAAGGTACTGGTACACACAGGGCCATTTCCTTGAAAGAAATCAGAAACTAGCCGAAGGACCCTCATCCATCAGAAGAATGAGAAACCTGCTTGGAAACAGGTAGGAGAGGCAGACACTCTCCCCATAAACCTCACCCCTGGCGCCCAACTTCTGCCTAAGGAGCAGATGTAACAAAGATGGTTTGCTTGTTTTATTTAGCACACCCCAGTTAACTAAAAACACCAGTGTGAATGGCAAGCTCAATCAAGCTAATTAAACTCTGTCTTTCTGAATTTCAATTATTAAAAAAAATTAGTCTATGTTCCTTAACCAGTTGAGAAAAAATCATACACAGGGGGAAAGCAACACCAAAAAATAAAAAAATAAAGGTCGATACAGTAATGCAGTTTAAGTGCAGAGACCGATGCATGTTTCCCAGATCTGTCTGTGAGGTTACTCGACACCAGAGATCCTCCACTGCTGCCCTGGCCAGGAGCCATTGTCTGAGCTCATTTATGAGGATAATATCCAAAACAGGTAGCTGAGGAGCCTGTGTAAGTGATCACTTTATCTACCAACAATAGTCGAAGAATCTCAAGAATATCAAATTACTTGAATTCTTTTGGACAGGAAGTTAATTCCAGACTATTCATACTTGGTATATTCACATTATACAATGCCTGCTCATCAGAAAGCTGGAAGCAATATTGGTGAGGAAGGGACAAAGCAAAGGGAATCCAGGATTAAATGTGGTGTCAAATTCTCTTTCTCACATAGAGAAGATGAGGAAATTTTAAAGAGAACTGTAATTTAGCAGTGAGAGAGATGCCCTTGTTATCATTAGAAATCTAATTTCCAGGACTGTATTTTCAGCATGTGAGGAAAGTATGTGAAACTATGGCAAAATTGAAGCTGTTTTAGAGTTAAAATACATGCAAACTGAAATCATTTCACCTTTATGTTCACTGGCACCTTGAACTTGACAGGTGAGTGCACATGGGCACACGTGCACACTTGGCATGTTCAGTTGGGATTTTGTCCATGTTTATGAGGATAAAAGACAATGCCACAGGCTACCCTGACTTATGACAAAATATTTTTGACCATCAGTGACTCCAGACCAATGGAAAAGAAATGTAGTCCTGAATAATCCTCGGGAGTGATTGGTCTCAGGAAGGGCACAAACAGAAACACCATTGTTGGCTTGGATAGATAGAAAGTTTTGTTTTCTGAACTCCTACCAAATAGCTGATGCTCTATTTTTCACTGATAAGTGCCCTGGGGGTTTTAAGTAGACCAGCCTCATGGCCACAAAGGAGAAATATTCTTTTTAATTAGGAAGGCCTTTTTCAGCCTAGAGAGGGAGTTTTTCCAATAGAAGGGGTGGGAATTTATCTTCTCCAGTCCTTCCCACTGATCATGCTAATGATCATTAGATAGAGCTAAGACAAAAATCATCCTAAACTAAAAGCTAAAATTTTATCAATTAAGACAAAATGGGGACCATAACCCACAGAATCGCTCCCAAGGATTTGCTTTATTTCTTTTCCTTTTTTTCTTTTAAAGTGGTAAGAACACTTACACAAGATTTGCCTTCTTAACAAATTCTTAAGTGTACAATACAGTATTATTAACTAAAGGGGCACTGTTGTACTCTAGAACTTACTCATCTTGTACAATTGAAAATGTGGGTTTATCGTTTTTATTTAAATTTCAGTTAGTTAACATACAGTGTCATATTAGTTTTAGGTGTACAATATAGTAATTAAACAATTCCATGCAATGCCCTGTGCTCATCATGGCAGGTGCACTCCTTCATCCCCATCACCTGTTTCCCCCATCCCCCCCACCCACTCCCCTCTGGTTACCACGGGTGTGTTCTTTAGAGCTCAGGGTCTGTTTCTTGGTTTGCCTCTCTCTTTATCTTTCCCTTTGCTCATTTGTTTTGTTTCTTAAAGTCCCCATATGAGTGAAATCAGTGACTTTGTTCAATTATTAGTTGTTAATTAGGACCACTGGGACATTGGATGGTGAACCATGGTTCATTAAAAGAACATAAAGAGATCAGAAAGAGAAGAAACAATTATACATGCAAAAGATGATATGGGCAATGTCTGTGAAAGATAAAGGGAAGCAGGGGCAAGGATGGAGAGCCTTCAGATCAGGATGCAGGTCTGCTCTGGTAAAGGGAGTGTTGGAGAACAGGAAGGCGTGGGCAGCAGAAGTCTCAGAGTGCAGGGAGTGCTGAAAGAGCCTTGCCCATACGATGCACAGTGTCCTCTGAGAGGAATCCACCCTGGGCAGGGGTGGCCAGTTCTGGTTTGCTCACCCTGCTCAGGCATCGGCTAGAGGCAGCCCAAAGGGAGTGAGTCTGGCACGACCCACAGGCATGGCAGCTGGAGGCCGTCGTCAATCAGCCATGCTCTTGAAGCAGTTCTCTTCAGAGGAGATCTGTGTGGGGCCTCACGATGCCCCTTCCCTCTTCTCTCTCCTTGACTCAGAGCCTCTGCTGTGAGAGGTATCTCTTATTCTTGAAGCTACTATCATTAACTTTCCCACCTTGGGGTCACAGCACCTAAATTTTCCTTGGGGAAACCACAATCAAATTCTAGTCTGGGGATCCCTGGGTGGCACAGCGGTTTAGCGCCTGCCTTTGGCCCAGGGTGTGATCCTGGAGACCCGGGATCGAATCCCACGTCGGGCTCCCGGTGCATGGAGCCTGCTTCTCCCTCTGCCTGTGTCTCTGTCTCTCTCTCTCTCATTCTGTGTGACTATCATAAATAAATAAATAATTAAAAAAAATTCTAGTCTGTGGTTTAGGTGAATGTGACTTTCTCCCCACCCTGCTCCCCACCCTGCACATGTGGTCACATGACCCTACACCATCAGACCATGGTCTGTCCCCACCATAGGGGACTAATGAAGAGATGGACCCAGCACCCACAGCCACTGAAATCGTCCCAGGGCTTTTGCTAGGGAAGCTGAAAGCAGAGACTGGATCTTTCTGTTGGGCTTGCTCAGGGAATAAGAAAGAGCCTGGAGCCCCTGGAAATGGCCCTGACATCACAAGGTAGAGCCTGCTGGAGAAGAAAGCCAACAAAGAGAAAAGCAAAGATGAGGAATGGGGAAAATGAGATTAAGATATTATGATTTCTGTTGAGCCCCTTGGTCCAGTCATGCTTGAAGGCAGTGTTTATCCCTGGACTCTTTATAAAGTCAGTGAGACAATGGATTTCCTTTTCTATTTAAATTAGATTCTCTGTCACTGGCCACCATGAGTTTTGATTGATATATTTACTTTTCACTAATAGCTTTGGTGGACCATAGCCCATATTCTGATCCTTTTGTAGCTGATTGTGAATATGATTTCAGGCACTGTAGAAAAATTATACTAGAATAAATCTGTACTACCTATGAAGTTGATGAGAAAGGAATTTTACTTAAAGTCATTAATGATGTCATCCATATCAGCTAGGATCCAGCTAACATACCAGTTAATGTAACAGAGAATTTAACACAAAGAATCGTTAATTGGGTATAAGGAACTGAGAAGTAGGTAGCTAAATGGGTCAAAACAGACCACTATGCTGCCATGTACATAGATGCTGGAGGAAGCTGCTATCACTACCAGGGCTGTAGGGAAAATTGGAATTATTAAAGGCTGGAAGCTTGAAGAGAGAGCCCTACAGAGCTGAAACTCAGACCTCAGATGAGGGTGTCTCTGAGCTCAGAGGAGACGCCTCACAGCCTGGGATCCTGGCATCCAAAGAGGGGCACCTGCTGGCTGGTGCTGGTGTCCCCGGGAAGGTGCTTTAAGATTCATTCAGCCAGTGCTGAGAGAAACCTACAAACTAGACTCCACTGTCACTGCCAGAGTAGAGGTGTGTAGATTAAAAGTCACAGGAACGCCAAAGACAGGAGGTCCTGTCTCCCTCCTCTCATCTCCAGTCATTCCCTACACCTTATGGGCAAAGGCTAGCAGCCGTCCAGCTGGCAAAGAACTACCAGGGTTTCCAGGGACACTGCACAGAAGGGCAAGCTAGGAACTGAGAATCGATGACTTAACAATTGGCATAAGGTCAAACCACCCAGGGAACCCAGCAACACTGGCCAGAGATTGGGGTACCCAGCAAAAATAGATGGCCCATAGGGTGCAGATGACCCATAGGGTGCAGATGGCCCATAGGGTGCTTACCTCCACAGGAGTAACCTCATGACTGACTGCCCAGGAAATGCCCAGAAAGACAATTTCAAATGTTGTAGACAGGTTCTGTGAGCCTTGAGAATGAGATCATCTGCCATACCAGTTTAGTGATGAAACCCCAACATTCATGAGTCCTCAATGGACTCAATGGACATCCAAGAGTCCTCAGGACCCCAACTGCAACCCGCATTTTTTAGTTTAACTCAGAATAACTTGACCCTGGGTTCAAAAATAAATAGGTAGTCACATATTATATATATATATATATATATATATCTCCTACTCTTAGCTAAGCAGAACTCTGAATTTACTGTTTTTCTACTCAGTAAGGTTTTTGAAGGATAACCATATCATATTTTAAAGCCCTAAGTAGAAAGCTATTGGTTTGGTTTGGTTTTGATCTCAAAAGATGCATTTATCATTTTTCTGAGAGGCAGTCCTGATCCAGCATAGCACACTTTGTATGTAGGCCTACACATGCAGTGTTTAGGTAAGTAGAGAACAAATTCCAAACTAATTCCAAGATTAAATTCTTACTTCTCAGGGCATGTGGGTGGCTTAAATGGTTCAGTGTCTGCCTTTGGCTCAGGTCATGGTCTCAGGGTCCTGGAATTGAGCCCCGTGTTGGGCTCCCTGCTCAGCAGGGAGTCTGTTTCTCCCTCTGCCGCTTCCCTGAGCTCGTGCTCTCTCTCTCTCTCTCTCTCTCTCTCATCTCTCTCTCAAATAAATAAATAAAATCTTCTAAAAAAATAAAAATAAATTCTTCTCTCTAGTACGTCTCCATGGTGAGGACCCCACTGGAACAGAATATTCAGAACATTTTTGTTGTCTCTCTTACCCTGAGCATCAGGGCACAATCCTGTAGGGCCACAGTGCAAACGTCCGTGTGCATGGGCTGATCCTGGGAGTAAGCCCATGATTGAGAGACACGCCGTCTAAGTCTACACACAGGGTACCCCACCCCAGCCCGTCTTTCAGGCCTCCAAATGCATTCCATCAGTGAAGCTTGAAATATTGTTAGACCATCTGGGGCAGTAACTTCTTTTTGTCGGTGGCTAAATTTCATATCCAAATGTCTACAGGGACAGTGAGCCCCAAGTTGCCTTCCCTTGCTAATTCAAGGGCCCACTTTTGGCCAAGACTTTGCATGATCACATTATTTGGAGAGTTTTGTCGACTTTCATTTCAAACACAGTAGGTGTCAAAAATTGCTTTCCATGGTAGTCAGTTATTTCTGTCTCTAAACACTGCAATTTTGTTACAAAGAACTTAGAGGGTTATGAACTTTGTTCTAATCTCCTATGTGCAAAAGAGCTGATAACACACTGTTTGTTCCCTATAATGCTAAAACTGCTTGTTCGATGCCATGGGGATTTTTAAATTATTTGTCTCCAAGTGTTTCAAAGTACTTGAAGTTTTCATTCTGATTTTCTCTAAGCTCAAATGTCTGCTTCAAAATTATAAGACTCCTTGAGATTTCCTGGAGATTCAGTCATGTTGCTCATAAATATATTCTGGAACAAAGAAATAATACCTTTGGGTAGCTTTCCTAAACGTCACCAATAGCCAGCATCCATTAAGCACATATTCCAGATAGGACATCAGGACATGCTCTGAGGATCCACACTGAAGGCCTAAGTTCCCACCACTTAAAACATTCAGCAGACAACAACAACAACAAAAATAAATAAAAATAAAAATAAAAATTCAGTGTTAAAAAGAGCATAACATGCAGAACTACCAAAGAATGTCTTCTAGGGAAACACATTTTGCAGTTTCATCTGCTCTCTGCCTTTGAAAAACGCAAACCAGAGCATTTCTGGAGCTTAAAATTCTTAACTTCCAATAAGATGCATTTTTTGGAGAAGATGTTATCTTGTTCTGAAGCAGAAGAAACACTTGAGCAGCACCTCCCTGAGGGTAGAAATACCAGTGGAAGAATGAGGGAGAGAGCAATAGCTCCCTCTCATGGTAGAGGGGGGTCTTTGCAGGAAGAGGGCACCTGAGTCCCCCAGGGGTCTAGAACTTACCCCTATCTAGAACTTACCACAAGGTTCTCATATTTCTCCTACTCAGAGGAAAATCCCCACCTAGGCTCATGAGTTCTGTGACTCTTTCTGTTCATGTGGGCTTGTGGACGGAACATACACTTCACAGGATGAGTGAGGGAGAAGACAGATACGCAAGCACGTTGAGAGGAGCCAAATGTTACCTGCCAGTCTTCCCTGTTGGTCTTCAGATGTCCTGTCTCTTCAGCTTGTAAACTTCCTGGAAACAAGGTCATATATCAGAGATTTACTGTGGCACCATCGAGGCACCATGAATATGTGCACACATGAGGATGTACACATCGTGTTGAATTCATGGTAACAGGTTATCATCTAAAAATAAGCCTTCTCAGGCACCTGGGTGGCTCCGTCTGCTGAACATCTTCCTTGGCCTCAGGTCATGATCCCGGAGTCCTTGGGTCAAGTCCCACATTGGGCTCCCTGCTCAGCGGGGAGTCTGCTCTCTCTCTCCCTCTATCCCTCTCCCTGCTTGTGTTCATTCTCTCTCTCTCTCTCTCTCTCTGTCAAATAAATAAAATCTTAAAAAAAAAAAAAAAAGCCTTCTCCCAAAACTTCAGGGACCGCTCCTCTGAAAGCTCTTTCTTTGCCTGAAATCTTCTGTGAAGTGAGTTAGCTGCTCACAGGGAACTTGCAGCCAAATCAGTTTCTTTATTCAAGACAGTGGCAGCCAGGCACACTGGGAGAGCAATTTTGTAAATGGATTGGCAATAGACTTATATTTCCCCATAATGCATCTATCATAAAACTGGATGAAACAGTTTGAGAGATCATAGCTCAGTGATTCAAGTCACCACCAGATTCTGGGAATGTTACTTCTTTGCTAACCCACAGAGGAAGAACCCGCTCTCCCAGGATCCCCCAGCAGCCAGGACCGGGGGAGCAGAATCCTCTTGGATCTTAGTGCACAAGGCAGGCAACATCACTGAGTCATGCTTGGTCCAGCAACTCCTCTGCTAGCAACCCAACCCAAACCAGCCTCTCCTCTAACCTCCTCAAGGCAAAGCTCTGGGACCCACAGTTAAAAATCACGTTTAGGAAAGCTGCCTATGGGAAGCAACCTTTACCCTGGCCCAAGAGCCAGAATCAAGTAGCCATTGTCTCTGGTTCTGATGGCAAGAGAAAGGTAGCTTATTGACTACAGCTGTCTTCACAACCACCATGGGCAGTAATGCCATGAGAAACATCTGTCAGGAAGAATAGGAAAACCACATTTGGGAAATTCGAATTTCTGGGCTTTTTTTTTTTTTAATCTTAGTCACTGTTGATGCATAGAATTGAGTAGTTTCCTGACTGTTATAAAAAGAAATCATTTAAATTAAAACATGAAGGCACTCACATTTTGCAAAAGTGCTCACATTCATTTCCCACATGCACTATTTCATCAGCTCCCAAGGTGACCCTATGGGAAAACCATCCCTCTTTTGGCAGAGGAAAGTGACCACAGACTAGAAATCAGAATCATCAATTGGGTTACTGGAGGGATCCAAGAAAATCAAGGCGTTGTTGGGGTGGGGTGGTTATTGTGAAAACCACCTCCATAATTCATCTGGCTGTGTCCAGTACGTGGTGACTCAGTGCACCAGGATGTCCTGAGATCTTAGAGCACAGACCACACAGCAACATTGTGCAGATGGCATTCTTGCTCTTTTCTCTAAATCTTGCTATTCGGTCATCTGGGCTGGATTAGAGTAATGATTCTGTGACAGCATGGCCTTAAAACAAAGATCTTTTGACAAGGGTCATCTTCTTTTTGAACTGCAGCAAGAGCCATGGAATTGACTAGTGGCCATGAAGTAATGTGGGTCACCAAAATGACAAGATATCTAATGTTGGTACTAAATATTGTCAGGACCTACTGCCAGAACCTGGCCCAGGCTGCAGCCTGATACTTAAAAAGAAGACAGAGGCTCAACAAGAGCATCTGAGACCTGGACAGACCACTCTACTGATGTAGAAAAGACCTAGGGGGTCTCATTCAGCTGGATAGGGCTGGGGGCGATGGGAGATGCTGGGGAAAGGTCCTGTCCAGTCAGCCAAGCACAATTTCCACCGCAAATGGCAACAGAGGATCAGAGTCCAAGCAAGCTGTCAGCACGGAGGGACACTGGGATATGGAGAGTGACTCGCAGAACGCATTTGGAAAGTACTTAAGAGAGACCAGCAGATACCAGCTCAGAGCAGCTGCAGTGAGTCGCCGGTCTCTGGGAACTGGGGCAGGACTACAGTCTCTAAAGGAGGCTAGCAACAGAAAGGTGGGGCTCCACTGGGAAAGAGATGCCTAGTTCTAGATAAGTTATATGAAACAGGCATGGACTCAGGTTCAGCAATTATGGCCGATATCAAACCATGAGAGTGAAGAAGCTCTAGCACCTGGATATCTGAATTGGGTGCCAAACACCTACTTCGATGCAAATGTCTTTGTGGCAGAGACAGCTGGCTATCCCCCCAAACATGTGGTTTCCCTGTTCCATAGTAGTGAGTTGTTACTGAGAAATGGCTTTGCAACAAGGTCCCATATCAACCAGTCTCTTTTGTATCCCGAAGGAGCCCTGTGAGCAGCCTTTGCCAGTGGAAGTGAGGGATGCAATGGGTGCCCCTTCTGCCCAAAGCAAGAAGCAGCATAGCCTCCCCTCTTCCTCCCTTGTCCATCAACTGGAAGTAAAGAACAACAGATGGATGGACCTTGGAACTCCAAACCAGCACAGAGAGGAAGCTGCCCTCCGAGTGGGAACAATGCATCTGACCTTGGCAGAGCAAGGAACAAACATTGTGTTAAGCTGCTTATATGTAAAGGTTTGTTTGTGGTTCATTTAAGGTCACACATCTGGCAAATGAAAGTCCTGAACTTGAGCTCTATAACTGCCTCTTAGCCCAGTGCTTTTTCCACTGTGCTCTGGTTGTCCTTGAACTTAGATTTCTAATTTACCGCGTCCCATGGTTTCGTCTGACAGCCCACATCTTCCCTCAGTTTTGAAGAAAGCTAAGGGCTTATAAGAAGATCTTTGAACTTGGAGTTGATCAATCTATCTCTGTGGCTTCAGCTTCTTCCCTCAAGAAATGAGGTGAGTCAGCCAGATGGGTTATGAAAAATATGACCTCACAGTCTGGAAGTCTAGATGGCCTGATGGCTACTCAGCTCAACAACCCTGCCTAGTGTCCTCTTCTGGCTTGACCTGACCATGGCCATGGAAGACCTGAAGCTGATGTTATCCTAAGGTTGTCCTCTAAACCCTAACCAAAGTCATAGCTCCCCAGGCCTGAGACTGGTGTGGAATTGGTTCAGATTCCTCTCTGTGTACCTGTGGCCCCTGTCACAGGCTGGTACATTTCTCAATTCAGGTTATCTATTGCTGCATAATGAACCACCCCAAAGCTAGTAGTTTAAACAACCATTGTGGTTTGCCCACAGTTTTGCAGGTCAGGATATCAGAAATAGTCCTCATTTAGTGTTTCCCAGACAGTGCAGGAAGATACAGGTTAGACTGAGATTTTCTTATGGCTCTACCGTGCTGTCAAGATGCTCACTCCAAGACCTGTTGACCAGGAACCTCAGGCCCTCTCCACATGAGACTCTTGTGGAATTTTGTGGGCTGCCTCTAAGCATGAGGGAGTGTCCCAAGAGAGAGCATTCCAGGAGAATGAGATGGAAGCCTCACCATCTCTTATGGCCTGGCTTCAGAAGTGTCAATACATCACTTCACTGCATTCTGTTGGTCAAGCAAGTCACTAGTTCAGTTCAGATTCAGGAGAGGAAAATTTTATTTCACTCCTTAAGGGGAGAAATAACAAGGGATATGTGGCCACATCTACCCTCCAAACCATCCTTGCTGAACAGCATCCAAATACGTCATTTGCATAAATGACAACAGATTCAGGATTCTTCAAAACCTGGAAGATACCAACTTTGTCCATGTAAGTGAATTCCTACCAAGCCCAGGCAGCCCCCACTGATGCCATCTTCTTGCTGGCAAGTTGATTCCTTCTAAGACAGTGTCCCTCTCCTCCATGAGCCCCTCTGGGTTCCATAAATACTTGCCATTTCTGATATGAGACAGATTCTTACACCGAGCTTACCTTCAAGGGATGGTTTCTAAGAAGAGCTTCAGAAGAATTGCTCATCCTTCCACTTCATCCCCCAGGATGTCCATCATACCTGGTGAAAGGAATACGAGAAATTGAAGACCTATATGAAATATTAGGTACTAAACCAGATCAGAATTTATTCCAGAAATTTTGATTCCTACACTTTAAATATTGAACATTGGGTGAACTGACACCTAGTCCAGATGTGAGAAAGGGGCCATTGGAAAGACACCCTCTACTGATAAAGATGGAGGTATGAGCATTAGCTCTACCTTGTACCATCTCAACTCAAAAGTGAAGGGTGCTCATGATCGGGTATTAGTAAATACAAGAATGCTTTGACTGGGCTGGTTATTCAGATTCAGTTTATTCTGTAGGGGAACTGCAGATCTTGGTTGCTGGAATTTTTAAATCCTGGTTCTATTCACCTAAGAAAATTGTGATGGGGGCTAATATGTACCTCCCAGGGCTGTTGCAAGACCTAAGAGTTAACATATGTTAAAGCACCTAATGCCTAGTGCACATGTTGAATGAATCTGAACAGGACTTCAAGCCTGTTCTTTTGGCCATTGGCCTTACTTTACCCCTAGTCCCAGTGTCTTGAGTCCAGGTGATTTCTTTCTCAAGCCGTGGCATGCAGGCCCCATGCGCACCTTGATTATGGCCTTTCAGACACTGTTCTGGAATATGTCAGTGCCCACAAAGTTGCCCCATCCTGTTGCCCTTGCTATTCTTTTGAGTTACTCCTATATTATATGAAAACTGCTAATGACCAAGATCACTCACTGTTGAACATTCTTTTGTGTGTACCCTATATTTTACTTTCTAAATATTTGCATAAAATTTCAATATAAAATGAGACATTGCTTACAAGTTCATGATCAATACTGATATTGTGCTTAGAAAGCCATATCTTTACAAAGTTATCTTAGAAATCAACTTTACATTAATAGAAAATGTAGCCATCAGGCATTTCTAGGGCTAGTCTGACTTATTATGGAATGTTCTAGTTTTGCTATTTATACCAACCTTTTAAACACAATCATGTAGGAGTTTGCACTTTACAAGAGACATGGTTCTTTAAAATAGATTTATCATCCTCTAGCTCCCTCTGAATTTCTCTATATAATTGTGGCCTGTTTGAGTAAAGACCAGGAATGTGCCTGGTCATCTGACTGTCCTTGTCCCAGTGCTTCTCAACCTTTTCAATCATTTTGCTTTCGTGGCGCCCATTGAAAATTATATTTGTCCATCCCATTAGCATAAATATTGGATCTGCTGAAAGCAGGAGCCAATAGGCCTGGGGCTGTTGCAGTTCCAAGGACCAATAAAATGTGGGGGTCATTCCTAGTGCAAAGGTTGGGAAGCTCTGTTCAAGTCGATTGGCATTAGTGACCGTCTATCAAAAAAGAGAGTAAGTACCAATCCAGCCTGTCCCAGGTGCTATGAAAGATGCAAATCCATCATGAAAATGAGGGTGATTCTTAAATAGCTCACAATATCACTGGGGACACTGGAGTGATTACAATCAGAAGAAATAAATGAATGAATGAAAGAGATGAAAACAATCACAGCAAAATACATAGCACAGATCACAGTAAAACCATGTGTTACAGTGCAGGTAACTTATCAGTACTGCTGTCATGATTCAGAGGTGAGTAGTAGAATAGATGGAGAAGAGTGCAGTGAGGTAGGACTTGAGCAAGCAAAACCTGATGAGTCGAATTTGGATAAACAAAGTAGAGGAGGGTTCCCAGTGAGAACAACAGCATTCGTGAAGAATGGCATGACTTGCTTGTGGGTTGAAGAAGAGACATCCTGCCAGATATCTAATGAGGTCATGTTTGTAAAATTGTCCTACTCCTTACAAAGCACCCATAAGTGTCATGTTATTAGGAACATTTTTTATTGTAGTGGATATTGTGGAAATTGAAGTTAACCCAAGAAGAGTTCTCATCTCATCTTTCTCATATACTGGATAATATGAATGAGTTACTTAGACCACTTGGCTCCCTTGGGCACATAGGGTTCTTCAGGGGATTAAATATCCTATCTGGAATGTACTTTCCATGATGTCTGGCCTCCGATGATCCTTAATGCTGTCCAGCACTAGTGCCCTGTTTATACCATTATTGTGTATTTTGTCTTTCACTCTAACAAGCAGGTGTTCTGAGTTTTAAAGACAGAATTGAAAAGAAGGAGTCATTTGAAATCCCTGGATTCTGTTTGCTCTCAAATGTCCTACCTGACTTTATTATCCTTCCCTTCAGGTCAACATGAAGTTAGGGTGAGTCATCTGCAATCAAAACCAACCCAGGGTGTAAGTGCATGCTACAGCTAATCTGCAGCCTAAACAATACCCCAAAACCACATTTTTGAACTTTCTGGCTGATAAGCTTTACTGGAGTTCTTGCCATATGTTCAGCTTCCCGGTCCTCCTCTGGAGATTCTGATCTAGTGGGTCTGGAATCCTGCAGATTATTTTAATGCTAGGGAGGCTTGAGAAAACCAATGCAAGGCCAGCATTATCCTCACTACCCTGAGGAAACAAAAGTTCTGTATAAATTGGAACAGTTTTTCATACAACAAACCTTTAACACGCTTTCGTGAGATTTGTGGAGGAATGGTGATGCTCTCTGTAAAAATTCGCTACTCTGGCATGCAGAATGTAGTGGACTACCTTGACATAGTAAAAATCTACAGAATATAAAGTCTAGCTTTTGTCACAAAGTGCATCCCTTTCCTGTAAAGTTAAATAGGATGAGATATATACAATTTCTATCTGTCAATTGTATCTCAATAAAGATGGGCGAAACTTCTGAAAAGCTAAAATTAAAACTCAAAAAATTTTTAATCAAAATGTACTTTAAATATTTTAGAAGAAGCTCATTTAAGATCCAGAAGTAATACTGATTTTCATGTCTTATTAAACTGGTTTAATATTATTTTACTTCATAGGCTGAGTTTTCTCAAAGTATGATTCACTTGAATGTTTAAATAAATTTTTTATTATTCCTGATTGCAGTGTGAATTCCTCCCCACATCTAGTACCAAGTGAAAGCCTATGCCTTCTGATGAATTAGTAGGGCTTTTGTTATTGGATAATGAGAACAATTTGACACCTGAGTTAGACACAATTATAAAAAAATCAACTTCTAGATATAATCCATATATGTTAGCAACATTAACTGTAAACTTATCAAAACGGGCTGACATCATTTATATCATATGGAAACAATAGCTGAAATACTTATGGAAAAAATCTATGAGATCACTCCTACAAAAAGTGACTTTTTACTCCTGAATTTTGTCACACATGCATCTTTGACCAATTTTCAATGCCTTGACATAATCTAAACAGTTGTTCAATTGTTATACACATCCAAAGACACCAGAGGCCTATGGAATTAAGAGATGGGGAGAAATTTTATCTAATTTACAAGAGATTCAACGCAAGATTTACAAACAAATCCAGAATCCTAGGACTCTTATAGATGGTTCACCATGGCCTACCCTTTAATTTTATGGAGGGCAAAGCTGGAAGGAAGAGATGTTGTGGGATTTGTCTATGGTGTGAATACAAGGAGGAGCTTGGTACCTATGGCAGAAATTCAGGAAAGACAGGGCCCTGGGGAACCTGCTACCTAGAGGAGCTCAAGCCAATGTCTACTGGACCCCCCACTGGGGTCCCAGTAAATAGTTGTTAAGTTGGATTGAATTCAATAACTTTTGTCAAAGCCATTAAAAAGTTTGAGGGAAAAAAAAATGTTTGAGGAAAATACACTGTAAAGTATGAAGCTCACTCTCTAGGAAAAAACATTGCTATAAACATTTCAAAAAGAATCCAGAGAGCAAATGGCAAACTGGTTTTTGTTCTGGAAAGGACAGGGAGGGGGAGGTAGCATCATGCCAACTCAAGCTCTGCAGATGTTGGATAATTTTGGATCTCATTTATTCACAGAGAAAACAAAATGTGGCCTCATTACAGTCAGAAGAGGGTTATTTGAGGCCAGCTGATGTAAACTTAGTAAACATACACACACAGGGGTGCTCACAGAAATATGGACATCTACACCAAAACAAAACCTGAAAACTCTTCCCCTGTCTGTGCCTCAGAGGAGAAGTGGGGGATCCTTGGGCACCCCACAAAGCACTGCCCAACATAGCAGACACAGACACACATGACAGTGGTTGTTATAGAGGCAGGACTGCAGAGCATCACTTGGAATCCTTCCTAGCCAGCATTCTAACTGAAAACATGATTGACAAAAACAACAGCATAAGGCATATATGCACAGGAAATATTACACATGGGGATCCAAGAGGAGGCCTGGTACCATGTGCAGTCAAGTCCCTCTGGGGTGCCTATCAGAGTCCTCATGAGTGGACACAACTACCTTGTCCATGATCATAGTATCCCAGGAGAACTCCATACACCCAGGGCACTGACCTTAGGACCCTCCCAAACAAACATCTGTGCAACTCATCTGTGTGGAACATAGGCAGCAGGGACAAGTATGGATGTGAGTTCTTGCTCTGTTCCTCACTAGCTACATGACTCAAGTTCATTAATATTTTCATTTCCTGATGAAAATAAAGATGCCACCCACCCAGTAGAATTTTGGTGAGGAGTAAAGGATCAGAGGAAAATACAGTGCTGGACACACACTATGAATGGTACAGATGGTGGTCACTGTTATCATTACACAAATTCATGTCCCTCAAGAAATAAACAAGGCCCAGAAAGGGAGATGGCAGAGAAAGGAAAACCATTGGCTTCCTCATCATGCTAGGTACCCCCATTTGCAACTCTGTGCTTACTTACTGGTTTCCTCATTTATCCCCTCCCTGCCCCCTGACTTCCCTGAAACCCATGCCTTCTCCGCCATTATATCCCTAACAGATAGTAGAAGTCAAATTAAATACTTGTTGGATTAATGACTTCTTTCTGTCCATACTGACCTTTCTTCCATTGTTGTCCATCCTCTCAAGATAAGTGTTAGAACAAGGGATAAAAAGAGAGAGGGAGAGTGAGCTGAAGAAGTCCAAAGAAAAAAACAAATCTGGCTCCCAGTCTCCTAGAGATAAAGCCTGTAGTGCCACCACATTTCTCCCAGGCCATATCAGTAAGTCCGACATAAAAGCAGGAAGAACAGCAAAAAGGAAGACCCTAAACTACTTATTTTTAAAGAAATGAAGAATTATTCAACATGAGTGTCCCAAATGAAGGACCTGGATGTCAACTGCCACAATTGTGAGGCCAAACTACATGGTTGGATTGTTTTCATTTTCTGCAGAGATCTTTCACTTAGCCTGAGTGTTTAATCTACACATAATGCTATATAGCTTTATCCATTGTATAGGCAAAGAGACAGACTGAAATCGGTTGTGCCTCATCCCAACAAGCATCTGGTAAGTGAAAGAAGACTCAAATCCAGCACTTCCAAATGTAAATTCAGCGCTCCCCACAACACCCTGGCTCCATGGGCACCCCAACCCTGTGGACACTCCAGCCCTATGGGCACCCCAGTGCTGTGGACACCCTGACACCATGGACACCCTGGCCCTGTGGATAATCTAGTGCTGTGGACACCTCAGCCTCATGGGCACCCCAGCCCTGTAGAAACCCCTACCCTGTGAATACCCTGACCCCATGGCCCTAATATCTACAGGTAGTTCCCATGCCTGTCACAGCTCTTAATGTTGTCAGATCCTTGTTGACCACCCTTTCCATCCCTCCTCCTTCTACCTGCTGGCTACCCAGTGTGCCATTGAGGCCAAGAATGGGATAGGGTGTTAATGGGCATTCTTTGAGGTAAGTATCAGATACCAAAGGCCTTATTAAGGGAAGAATTTCAAATTTTGTGAGAAGAGTGGTAGGTGTAGTGGGCTTTCTATCCTTGTTCCTCCTCTTCATTCATGTTGTTCTCTTCTTATCTCTATAACTAGTTGATTCCCTTTTCCTCAAGAGCATTTTGCCAGCCAAATAACTCAGAACTCAGGGTGGGAGATGCTGATTAGTGCCATGGTGCCTCTGTTTTGATGCCTTGGATCTGCATTTGGGACTGTGCATTTGGATACACAGCCCCTTCCTAAATTCTTTCACCAAAGGAGCCATAAACATGTGTATTATATTTTATGAAAGAAGGGAGGGAGGCAGAAGAGAAGAAAAAAGAAAGGAAAGGAGAAGGGAAAGATAGAAAAGAAGGAGGAAGTCAGAGAAGAAAGAAAGAAAGAAAGAAAGAAAGAAAGAAAGAAAGAAAGAAAGAAAGAAAGAAAACTTTCTAGTCACCTGGGAAAGATTTGTGTTTCACTCTTCCAAAATTCCCAACACATAGTTAAGAATTTGAAAACAAACAAGCTACTATGAAGCAGAACCAGCATCCAAAGGAGAGCAGTCTCCAAGGTGCCCTTGGACACGAAGGCTGTGCGCCTCTCTTGTTTCCTGCTTGGTGTTTTGTGAGGCCTACTACGTGATAGATGCCATCAATGTCTGTTAAGTGGATAAACATCTCCATAAAACTATAGTCTTACACAAATTCTTTCATGAAAAGAGGAAGAAAAATCTCAGACGTGCTTTAAAAATTTCTTGTAGCTAGTTTGTCTTCATCTTACTCTATCTACAGAAGCCAACAAGCACAGTTGGAACAAATAGGTTAATAAAACCAAGCCAGATGGCCAGCCATTAATTTTGCTGCTTCTCTGCAGCCATTACAGATTTATCTTTTAAAGTTCTACACTAATCAGAGTGTAAATTCCCCTGAAGCCATTTGGTGCCTTGGCCAGTAAGCCAAACCATGAATTTCTAAGAATACTGAACCCTCATAAGTCCCTACAGACTTTCCCTCATCCTGTTATTGACCCTGAAAAATCAGCTGTCTTGAAAACACCATTATAAAACATTATACTTTGATGCTATATCCTTTCATTAATTTTTATTTATCTCACTTGAAATATGTGCTCATTAGAATAGATATTCAGTTTACATTTGAACTCTTGGTGAAGGGAAAACTGAGCTTCTGGCCCAAGTGGTGTGGTATATGTCAAATCTTCCTTCGTTCCACCACCATCATCACCAAACACACAAGAATAACCAAGAACATGCAACTGAGAAGGTTAGGAGAATATAACTGAGTAGAGAAGTTGGACAAACATCTTTGTCACTAGAAAAGGAAAAGAAACAGAAAAGGGGAAATTAAGGCTGACCTGCACCTGCTGTTATCCAGCTCTGAGGGTACATAGAAGTGTCTGGGAGGGCACATGTCTTAAGTAGTTAGGGATTAAAGCTAAGCTCTCCATTTGAACTGGGTTGGATCAGACTCCTCTTCCTACAAGGGAAGGACAATAGGAACAAATGTGGTGGGCAATGCGAGCTGCTAATCTAGAAAGGCACAAGGAAGGTGACACTGGCTTACATGTAGGACCTGAGTCTCAGCAACTCAAGGCTATTTTATAACTAGGTCAGGAACACCTGAAGCAGCAGGACAACATTTGGTTCTAGATTCTGAGCTGCAGGAAAACAAGGCAGAAGCATGCACAAAATGACTAGCTAAGGCAGGTGGAAAGAGGGAAGGACTGTGAAGGGAATGGACAGGAGGGAGAGAAAGTGACTAGATGAGCCTGCAAATCTAAAGTGAGAAACACCGATGCTAAGAGTGACACACCACAGATCAACAACTTGGAAATGAAATGACCCCAGAGGAAATAAAAATCACTCTAAAACATGAAACATGGCTTTAAAATAAAGTTATGTTTGATACTCATAGGTTAAAGTAAAAAATAACAACTATTTAAAAAGTGAGAGATTCTTAAACAACATGGAGAGTAATAGCATTAAAAAGAATCTATTTAAATCCCTAGAAATTAAAGCAAAATAGTTTGTGAATTAGAAAATACCCAGTTAGGGGTGCCTGAGTGGCTCAGTTGATTAAGCACCTGCCTTCAGCTCAGGTCATGTTCCCAGGGTCCTTGGACTGAGCCCCACATAGGGCTCTCTACTCATCAGGGAGCCTACTTCTCTCTCTCCATTGCTTGCTTCTCCCCTTGCTTTGCTCTCTCTCTGTGTCAAGTAGATAAATAAAATATCTTTTTAAAAAAGAAAGAAAATGACCAGTTTAAAAAAGACACTTAGGCAACACATTTTAAAAATTAAAGAATTAAAGAATATTTTTGAAATGTATCTATTATGCAGAAGACAGATAAGACATTTGAAATATGAAAACGACACAGAAGATCTCTACACACATCATGCATGACATAAAGGTAAAATGTAAGTGGTATTAAGAGAATCATCCGGGATCCCTGGGTGGCGGTTTGGTGCCTGCCTTTGGCCCAGGGCGCGATCCTAGAGACCCAGGATCGAATCCCACGTCTGGCTCCCGGTGCATGGAGCCTGCTTCTCCCTCTGCCTGTGTCTCTGCCTCTCTCTCTGTGTGTGTGACTATCATAAATAAATAAAAATTTAAAAAAATATATTGAATTTAAAAAAATAAAATAAATAAATAAAAATAAAGTAAAAAATAAAAAATAAAAAAAGAGAATCTTCAAAAATGCCAGACTAAAAGTACTGATTACCTACAGAGAAACCAGCAATTAGTTGAAAAGTTAATATTTCATCAATGACAATGAATGACAACTGATGCCAGAAGACAATAATATCTTCAGGAACTAAGGGGAAAGTATAACATCAGATTAAAAAATTATCATTCTAAAGTAACAGGAAAGAAAAGACATTTTCAGAGAGTGAAAATAAGAGTTTATTACCACTCCTGAAGTAATAATAGTAATAATATTTGCATAATAGTCCAAAACTATTAAAGTACACATGTAAAAAGCAGAGAAGTAAACCTGGTACTTGAGAAATCATGATTAGCATAGAAATTGATGAAATACAGTGATTAATTTCATCCACTATAGAGCATAGACAAAATCAGAATGATAAATTACTGACAGCAATTAACAATCAAAATGAAATGAAATAATTACAGAAGTGGTGGAGGGAATGGTAAAGCAACCCAATGTTCTTTTATTTTTGAGGAAAACAAAACAAATAAGAATACATTTAGATTTTGTTGGAAATTTTCATATCTGTGTACATGTCTTAAAAAGTTAACACAACTGTTGAAGAAATAGAAATGTAATCTGTAGATTGCAGACCAGAAGAAAGACATGAGGCAAAAACAAAACCACCAGATCAACCCAGCAAAAGACAGAAACAGCAGAAGAATATAAAAAGCTAAGTAGACAGACAACATGAAAATAAGGAGATAATATTCATAACAGAATGGTCTGAATGTGGACCCCTCCAAAGTATAGCCCACTACAAAGATGGACATGCGTAGTTGTTTGGAAGATGATTCCAGCAAGTGTATGTAAGTAAGGAAATATAAGAAAGCCATTAAAGGTATGCTGGTGAGCTGGTGGGTGTTTGGGAGCTTGGGGTTCAGTCAAAGTGGGGACCCTCTCAAACTGTGAGAACCTAGAGGCAGAATCTCCCATTGTGTAGTGGAAGCACTGAGCCACCACCCCACTGACCACAGTTGCCTCCCTGTGGCTTGACTTCCCATCATTTCAGCACTGAACTTGTCTCTGGCAGAGCAAGTGCCTACAGCACCTAAGAAGGTCTACAAGGAAAGACAAAGGAGGACACAGACATGTGAGCTGAGGACATCAGCCTCCAGGGACGTGCCTCAGCTCAGGAGCATTCAGGATGGTGGAGGTGATGTTGGAAGTGGCAGCAACAGCACCTGCCACAACATGTAAGAGAACTGAAATCATCCACTTGAGAGATGATCAGATTGGTTTGAAAAAATACCCACATGCTGCTTACCCCTAATAAAATTAAACAGAAAGTTTCCAAATATGGGGCATGAAACAATATACTGAAGAAAAATCTTTATACTTGTGCCTAAGAACAAGCACAAAAGTGCTTGCTGGGGCAGATGGCAACAAATAGAACACCCTTATGTTCATCAAAAGGAGAAGAGCTAAATGGATTATAGTCACATAAGAAACACTTCATGACTTCTATACCTCCAGGATAAAAGTCAAATGGGAAAATCCTGTGGAAACACTGTGCCACTCTAATCTAGTTAATAACAGAAGGCCTTAGCAACACTGTACATGTATACAGATAATTTATATTTCAGTTTATTGTCTTCTCATGTAGTTCAACATTTTTTAACTCTTAATATTGCCATATATTTATGATTGAGTAGATTAATCATGAGCTTTCCCTTAAATGATTTGCCATCAAAAGTTTTTCAATAAGGAACAAAGATACGTCCTCTTTAAAAAGTCATATGCCCAAAGAGGTTCACTGGTTTCACTAACTAGTTAAAACTTAAGTGTTTGGCATAAGTAAATAGTTGCAAATTTTCGAAGGATGGAGGCATTAAAAATAAAGATATAAAAAAAATAAATAAATAAAGTTATAGGGAAAAAGCTTATGAAATAGTATGCACAAATGATTCTAATGATGGTATGAGAGAAAGGGAGGGAGGGAAATAAAACAGAAAAGTAAAGTAGAGAAAGCAAATGAAAAAATTCAAGAAACAATGGTGATAACAGAAAATGATGAAGTCAGTTAACCTAAAATGAAATACTTAGTTTTAAATATAACAGAAGATATGCAAGATTTCTATGCTGAAAACAGCAAAACAGAGGGAAAATATGGGGAAAATACTGAATAAGTGGAGAGGTACATGGTACTCATTAATTAGAAGGTTCCATATTGACAATTTCCCTAAAATTGTTCTATAGATCCAGTGCAATCCTACTCAAAATCTCAGAAGAAATTTTTGTTGAAATTGATTAGTTGATTATAAAACATACGAAAAGGCAAAGAAAGTAGAATAATTTTTTAAAAAGTAGAATAAAAGAAGAAGAACAAAGTTTAAGGACTCAGCACGACCTAAATTTAAGCCTTTTTATAAAACTCTAGTGATCAGGATAATTTAGTATTGACGAAAAAGATAGACACATAAATCAATTCAACAAAATAGGGAGCATACAAATGGATTCACATGTAAATGATCAAATTATTTCCAACAAAGTTGCAAAGGTAACTTAATAAGGGAAAGACTAGTTTTCTCAACGAATAGTGTTGGAACCATTGGATATCTGTGAATAAATAAACAAATAAATAAATAAAAATGCCCAGACCTTGCACCATTTACAAACACTAACCCATAACCTAAATCTAAAACTATCACATTTCTACTAGGAAACACAGGAAAACTACCAGTGACCTTGATTTAGGCAAAGGTTTCTTAAACACCAAAAACATGAGCCATTAATGAAAAAATAAAAATCAATTAATTGAACTTCATCAGAAATAAAAACCCTTTTTCACTGAAAGACTCCATTAATAAAATTTAAAAAGCAAGCTGCCGACCAGAAGAAAATACTTATGAAGAGTATATTTGGTAATGAATTTGTGTATAAAAGATATAAAGAGCTCTCAAAACTAAATATTAATAAATCACCTTATTAAAAATGGGAGAGGGGGAAAAATAAAAAATAAAAAAATAAAAATGGGAGGAGGATTTATACAGATACTTAAACAAGGAAATATATGTACGGAAAATAAGCACATGAAAACATGTTTCAAAAAAAAAGAAAGAAAACATGTTTCATCATCATTAGTCAGTAGAAAAAAAACAAAGTAAAGCCACAGTGAGATAAAACACTACATGCTTATTAGAAGAGTTAAACTTCAAACAACACCAACAAATTGTTAATTGTTAATACCAAGCAGGGATGTAGAGTGACTGGAATACTCATACAAAGCCAGTGACAATGCAAAAGTTGCAACCACTTTGGAAAACAGTTTGGCAATTTCTTATAAAGTGAGACACACACTTACCATATGACCCAAAGATCGCACAACTAGGTATTCATGCAAGTGAAATGAAAACTGAGTTTCACAACAAATGAATGTTTACAGTGGATTCATTCACAATGATCAAAACTGGAAATGACCCAAATGGCCTTCAGCTGGTGAGTAGATAAGCAAACTGGTACAATCACAACATGGGATACCTCACAACAATTTAAAAAATTAATTACTGATACATGCAATCTTATAGGTGAGTCTCAAATGCATGAGGCTAAATGAAAGAAAGAAGATTTCCTGGCAACCATGGTGCACTGTGGTTGAAGATGCTGCCTGGGATTAGCCATGTGCTTGCTCATCCCTGTAGTAGCCACTGTGCAATAGATCCATGGGTTCACTAACAGGATCAAGGCAAAAAGACTTGTCCATTATTCACATCAGTGGAGTTTGATGGGAAGAGATAGGTGTATCTCTAGAGTTAATCATTACTATGTGTCAAAGGGTTTGGAGACTATCCATTAAGAAAACATTCTACTATTTATTAAAAATAACTGGGTTAGGCTCATCTACTCCTGCTAGAAGGTTATGCAGTGTATCATGTATGTATGCATGTATGTATGTGGTATACAGTGTGTATTAATGAGGAGCTTTACAAAAACAATGAAAAAGTTAAAAGAAAAAAAGAAAGAAGACTCAAAAGACTAATGCTTTATGAATCATTTTATATGATATATAAGGAAAAACTAGGAGAAGAAAACAGATTTGGATTGTCAGAGGTGAGGCTGGGTGGAGGATTGGCTGCAAACTGGCATCAAACAGCTTTTTGGGTTCATGGGACTAGCTGGGATCTTAATCGTGTTGGTGGCTACATGACTATAAAAGCTGACGGACAGAATCATACATTAAAGAGGGTGACTCTTACTTTTCATAAACTGTCTCAATCACTGATGTAATCAAATCAAGAAAAGTAATTGAGAGTTTTCTTTTAATCCCTGTACCCAAAAGAATATACCTTCTCACATCTGAGTGTCGATGCATAAAGAAACATGAAAAGTGCCCTTAATTCATCGCTAGGGACAGAGTTTGGAGACAGAAAATTTCAGGTGTGAAAAGGCTCATTTCCATGGAAAGGCCAAGAGAAGCAGACCCTGAAGGCACAGGTGGAGAGGCTGGAAAGAAGCACTCCTTCTGTGGTACAACAAAGGAAAGATATAAAGATTAGAAGACCTCATTAGGGTACCCTGTGTTTTGAAACCATTGCTGGATATATCAGCATATCAGAATGTAAACAGAACTTGAGAAATTCCTCGACCCCTCCTGGAGGTCCCCTAGACCAGCCCATAAAACTAAGCAGGAACCCACCTCGGGAGTCCAAATCCCTGCTCCTCTGTGCTGTGCTGTGTCGGGTATACTTGGACCCAAGCTTGAGTTTGTAAATAAACCCTCGTGTGTTTGCATCAGTGTTGGCTCCTTGGTGGTTTCTTGGATACGTAATCTTGGGCACAACAACAAGGATGCCTCAAAATGATGTTGGATTCTTGAAAATCTCAGCAAATGTGAAAGGAAGCCCAGGGAAGGTAGTTTGTGAAGACAAGCAGGTGCTGCTTTAAAGATCTCCACACACCCCCATCCCCACGCCTGCCATCAGCCTTATCCTCTGGTGATCAGAACTTCCTCACATTCATTTAGTACATGTCTTAAAATCCCACAGACACACTGAAGGCCCAAGCACAGAAATAGAATGATCTGTTAAGGTCTAGTTGAATAATCATGGATAAAAAGTAAGGAAAAAGACCCAACATTTTACACTGAACTTTTTAATAAGGCTAAAATCTCTCAGTCTATGCATAGAAACTGGCAATTCTATATATAATGGATGGTTTTTGCCACCAAAAGTCTATTAATGTTAATGAGAAAGCAAAAGCATATCTTTGCAAAATAAGTTTGAAAAGGAATCGCTTACTAAAATATTCACAAAACAGCATGGTTATATAAAACTGAAGAATATTAAAGAATTTAAAAATCTACATTACAAATGAAAATGGGAAAGGCACTTTATAACCCACACAGGTACTGAATCCTAGCAAAGTGAGAAAATGAAGCAAGAGAACAGAAATCGTAGCAGTAAATATTCATTGTAAGCTGGAAACTTGAGAAATTGTCTGTATTGCTATAGTCTAAGCCACCTTTTTCCTTTTTGTCCTTATTTCCATTTAGATGAACAAAAAGAAACTGTGGAAGACAATCAAACTGGATCACTTTAAACACTGGATAATGAGATGAGTGTCAAGTTCATGGAGGGCTGACCTGGTTGGAAAATATAGACTAAGGGAAGCTTGCGTCAAGGTCCAGTTCAATAGCTCCTACTGATTTTTTCCACAGGGAAACTAACAAATATTCTTACAAATGTTTGTCATTGTATAAACCCTGAGATGAGAGGTTTCTGATTCATAATTACCAAAAATGAAAAGAACTCAAATATTTTGCAACTGGTGAATGGACAAGCACATTTTGGTATACTCATACAATGGGATACCACACAACAGTAAAAATGAACGAACTGATACTTGCATATAAGTGGGAATGTATCCTATTTCATATAAGTAATTCCATCGTTTACCCATCTCTGCCAAAACAAGGATTGATGTCTCCTGGTGAATAAGAAAAATAGCAATGACAAAGGAACATGGCTCATTTCAATCCAATGCTTTCTATGTGCTGAGTGTTCTTCTAAATGCCTTACATATACTCACTCACCTGTTGCAAAGTCTCCATAAAGTAGGTCATGTGATTATCTTCTTTTTTAGATGAGAAAAATCTAAGAAAAGAAAGGTCATTGACTTGCTCAAGGCCACATGGCCAATAAGGTGCACAGCCAGGATTCAAGCCCCTACTGACATCATCTAAACTCCCTGTTGACTGGAACTACCTGCTTCTTATAAGATCTTGGCTTTTATTGAAATTCCTGTTTTCCTTGATAGTACCAAAATTCCTTGCTAAATGCTAAATCATGTCTTAACAGACAGATATAATATCCTCTAGGTGGAACAGAAAAATGTATGCCAAGGATGTGAGTGCTTCTGGGTTTGCATAAATTACAATTTATTACATATTGTCATTACGGTTTTTGTTTACTTGAGAAATACTAGCTTCCCTTTATAGCATATCTGACATTTTTTCCATATGAATATTCCATTGTGCCTCAAATCACCCAATAAATAGACATTGTGATTGAAGTAAAAGGTGGAGATTGGCCTGTAACTGTGTTTCATTCTCAGTTTCAAGTAGAATTTTTAATGAAACTGAGGAAAAGAAATGGCAGGTGTCTCAAAACAGCAGATGCCATATATTGTCCCATAGAGCTAGTAGTGAGGCCAATTGGGGGACCTGTGCCCATGTACCCACGTTCCAGCTCCTTTGAGCCCAAGAGCAGGGGAGGAAGAGCCACCTTCAAACTCTCACAAAGTGCTTTATAGCTCTTTGTATAGTTGCGTCTATCTGTCCCCAAGCACAGAAGGCAAGTGTAGGAGGAATTACTTTAGTAAGAGAAAATTGCAATACAATTTGAGGATTCATTTCAAGGTATTGGGTTTTTTGTTCTTACTAAAACATACTGTTTTTACATTAAATGATAATGATACAGAAGCAACAGAGACTGGAGAATGAAAAAAGTTTACAGGCTCGAAAATCAAGAAAGAGGCTGATTTTAGTGTGTCTTTAAGATTACATTCCTAGATTCATGAAATGAAAGAACTAAAAGAGGTATTTTCATGGAACTCAACCCTTATCTTGCAGATGACAGGCTGAGTCCCAGGGAATTCACTTAGTTGCAAATTGTCACACCAAAAGTTATTTTTTGAGCAATCTCCATTTGAATACAACTCAGACACTCCAAAAATACTATCTGCAGATAAATATTTTGCAAATAAATATATAGGAGGTGAAAGGGGAGGAATGTAGTATAAAAATGGGAGTTAATTCAACTGCAGCAAAGAACTAAGTCTGGAGAGTTGGACAAGTCAAAGTACAAAGACTGAATCTGCTTGTTGCCCAGCCTACCAGGATATATGGAGGCAGCGTGGAAGAAGAAAAAGATGTGGTGTGGTTTAAAGCCAGCTGTGTGCATCTGGGTAAATCCCTAATCCCCCTTGAAAACCAATGGCCTCTATCAAATGAGCCTACTAGTAATGCTGTCTTCTTTGCCTGTATTGCAAGTTATTGCATGGATCCAGTGACATAATCTATGAGACTTCTCTTTTTAAAACTACCACTGGACAAATGGTAGTTCTTAGTACTGGAATTTTGTCAATCAGTGTGCAGGGAGGACAAATCAGGGAGATGGCATTCCTCCTGATTTATATTGTGAGGGTTGAGCATAGTGTGGCAGTAAGGCAAAACAAAGGCTACATATTTGAGGGAAGGAGCTTTTTTTCCTTCTGCTTCTTCTTCTCCTCTGTCTCCTTCCCCTTCTTCTTTTTCTTTTGAAGGGTGGCCCTGAGGAAAAAGAATTCAGTTGTCATATGCCTGATCCTTGAACATTAGCATCAGTGGAGAGAACACTGGCTCGCTTTTAGCATGAACTTTCCCCTTTTCAACCCTACCCCTGATCCCATTCCATACCTCCCCACCATGGAAACCACTGCCATTTGCTACATGTCTTTGCACTTTGCTTGCCGTGAATGAATCTCCATGCGTTCATCCATATATGGTATTCTTGGTAGTGTGAGTTTTAATTTATTTGCATGCTCATTATGCAATAAATCTCATCTACGCATTGCTCTTTTCACAGCAACATTTATTTTTGCTGCCATGTATGCAAGGATATACTTTCTCCTTCTGTTTTCATTGCATTCCATCCTCTACACACATTATTTACCCATTCTCCTACTGTTGAACTCCTGGGTTGCTTCTGATTCTTTACTATAATGTCCATATCTCTGTGGATATCTGGGCAGATTTCTTGGAGAATATAAAAAGAATAGTAGAGTTGCTGAGTTGTACGATATCTATATACTCAGTCTCATTAGACACTACCAGATTTTTTCAAAGCAATGGCTAGGATAGTGTTTACTTCTAGCAGATGAGCAGGAGAGCTCCCATTTTTGCCACACCCCATCAGCACTTCTTTGGAAATTATTTCCTTTATTCATTTTGTACATTAAAAAGATTGTTCCTTCTTTTTTTATTCTTTGATCGATTTTACCAGAGCTTTGTCTATGTTAAATCCTTTCAAAGAACCAGCTTTTGATTCTGTTGTTCAGCTCAACTATTTTTTGTTTGTTTTTGCTGTTCTTTGTCTTTTGCCTTTAATTTATTTAGTGCTGAGAGATTTATGGTACAGCTTGCCTTATGATATTGATTTGCCAAGTTAAAATAGGATGTGTTAAATCTAACTATAATTGTATAGTTATCTGTTTCTCCCTATGATTGCATCTGATTTTATATTTGCTAAGGCCATATTATTAGGTTTCAATAGATTCAGGATTTTTATCTTCTAGGTTCTTTATATCAAGGGAAAACAAATATTAGTTTTAAATAGTTCCTTAACTCTATTGCAAAAAAATCTCATCTTTCCTTCATATTGGGATCCCACCTTTCCTTCTTTCCTTAAAAATCTTACCATTGTCTGATGTAATTGCTACACTGGCTTACTTTTAATTCTAATGTATGTTTCTGCATTCATTTATTTTTAATCTTCTTATATTCTTTTTTTTAGTCTCATGTGTCTCTATATAAAAATAAACTGAGATTGCTTATAAATATAAACTGAAATCTTTTTCAAAATTCAACCTACACACCTTTGGAACAGACTATTTAGCCCACTTATGTCTTTTGTAATTATGGTTTTAATAGGACTTATTTTCACCATCTTAATTTATGTTTTCCATTTACCATCCTTAATTTTGTTTCTTATCTTCTCTTACTTTCCTTTTGATATATAAATTTATCTTACTTGTTTAAAACTCATTCATTATTCTGGTGGTTACTCTTAAATAATGGAAACCATACTTAGTTATTTTCCCATACAAATGTTTAAAGATCATCAAAGTTTACACCTTCTCATACAAGATAAGAACTCTGACATGCACTCATTCTCCTCCAGATGGCCTGTCTCGGCTACTCTTCACTAACACACTGGTATTAACTAAAATTTAGCTGCATATGATTAAATGTTGCCAATATTCTCCTTCACCCCTCTAAGGATAGTCATTATGCTTCCTTTAAATTTATGTTCTTGGGCAGCCCTGGTGGTGCAGCGGTTCAGCGCCGCCTGCAGCTGGGGGTATGATCCTGGAGATGCCAGATCGAGTCCCACATTGGGCTCCCTGCATGGAGCCTGCCTGTGTCTCTGCTTCTCTCTCTCTCTCTCTCTCTCTCTCTCTGAATAAATACATTTTAAAAATAAATAAATAAATAAATAAATAAATAAACAAATAATAAATAAATAAATAAATAAATTTATGTTCTTGGGTTGCCTGGGTGACTCAGTCAGTTAATCATCTGCCTTTGGCTCAGGTTGTGGTTCTAGAGTCCTAGGATTGAGCCCCACATGAGGCTCCCTGCTCCATGGGAAACCTGCTTCTTTCTCTCCTTCTGATCAGGAGAGATCCCCCACCCACTACACACTTTGCTCTCTATCTCCCTCTCACTCTGCACTCTGTCTCAAATAAATAAATAAAATCTTTTAAAAAATTAAAAAGTTATGATCTTAGTGTTTAACTAGTTTTTGTTTTATCTATTAAATGTTGTTTCAATGGTTGCCTGTTTGACATTTGTCTCATAATTTTCCCTGTGAGCTCGTCTTTATTCCTTGGGATGGTCCACTATTTCAGCTAGTGCTATCGACTTGGGGGGAAGGCCAAGCACCTTGGCCCTCTTGGTGAGCTTGAGAAATAGGAGGAGTATTCCTCAAAACAGAGAATCACTCATAAATCTGACCCCATAGAGGTATCTTCTAGTCCCATTGTTCTCCACTCAAACATTTTTCTGTCCAAGAGCAGCCACTCTCTGTTGTCATTTTTCAGGATGCCTTGTAGGACAAAGTTGGAATGCAGTATACACATAAAGGCAATCTGCCACCTCCACTCACTGCTTTTTGTTCCCTATACCTCCCAGATCACCACTTGAATATTACTCTTTCCCTCGGCTGGCATTATGTTTTCAAAACCGACCACCGCAATAGTGCACAATCTGTCTTCTGGAAAGTAGATGGAAATTCTTGGGTGAGTAGACAAGGGCTTGTCTGTCAGGGGTTTACCCACATAGCAATGGGACATCTGCTAAATTGCCAAGCTAAAAGTGACTAGACCAAATTTTACCTACCTGGATTACAATTCCAATCTCACACTCATCTAGACTCATGTGGGAAATAGAGAAAGGGGCTCATCCCCCATATGTGAGTTCTCTGGCAATATATCCTGTTCCCACAACTATTTCTTCTTGCATGAGAGAACAGATACCTTCCACCTTCCCAGATTTCTCATAGTTATTATTATTGCTATTATTATAAGAACACTTAAAAATATCTACCCTCTTAAAAATTTTTTAAGTGCACAATGGAGTGTTGTTAACTATAGGTTCAGTGTTGTACACCAGATCTCTAGATCATATTGATCTTGCAAAATAGAAACTTTATTTATTTATTTATTTATTTATTTATTTATTTATTTATTTGCAACTCCTTATTTCCCCTCCTTGGCAACCACCATTCTACTATCTGTTTCTATGAATTTGACTATTTTAGATACCTCATTTAAATGGAATGATGCAGAATTTGTCCTGTAACTGACTTACTTTACTTAGCACAATGTCCTCAAAGTTCATCTATATTGTCGTATAAGGCAGAGCATCTTTCTTATAATATTCCAATGTATGTATATATCACATTTTCTTCATCCATTCATCCAGTGGATACTTAGGTTGTTTCCATATCTTGAGTGTTGTATATGAGCATGGGAGTATAGATACATTTTCAAGATCTGACTTCAACTTTCAGGTGTATACCTAGGAGTGAGATTGATGTATCATATGGTAATTCTATTTTAAATTTTCTTAAGAGTTGCCATACCATTTTTCATAGGGCTACACCACTTTATAGTCTCACCAACAATGTACAAAGCCTTCAATTTCTCCACATCATAACCAACTTTTTTAATAATAACCATCCTAACAAGTGTGAAGTGATATCTGATTGTGGTTTGGATTTGCATTTTCCTGATTATTAGCAACATTAAGCATCTTTGATGTACCTTTCGGACATTTGTAGCAATTTGGAGAAATATACCTTCAAGTCCTTTCCCTAATTTTTAATTGAATTTATTTTTTGCTTTTGAGTTGTAATAGTTAATTATATATTTTGGATATTAATTCCTTATCAGATACATGATATCTGGTGGTTTGCAAATATTTTCTCCAGTTGTGTAGATTGCCTTTTCACTCTACTGATAGTTTCCATTGCTGTGTGAAGCTTTTTGGTTTGATGTAGTCCTATTTGTCTTTGTTTGCTTTTGTTGCTATGCTTTTGCTGTTATTTTTTTTTTTTTTTTGCTTTTGCTGTTATATCCATGAAATCATTGCCAAGAACAGTATCATGAAGCTTTTCCTCTATGTTTTCTTCTGAGTGTTACAGTTCCAGTTCTTATATTTAAATATTTAAATATATAATTGTTTAAATCTTTAACTTTGAGTTAATTTTTACACATGGTATATGATAAAGGTCCAATTTATTTATTTTGCAATTGGATATCCAGTTTTCCCAAGCCCATTTAATGAGGAGATCGTGTTTCATTTTCTCACCTGTGATTTCTTTTTTTTTTTTTCACCTGTGATTTCTGTTCTTTCAACCTATTTCTCTTCTTGTGGCTCCTAAGATGGGTGTCTGAAAGGAAGCCCACAATCTATGCCTGGTTGACTGTCTTTTTCCACAGTCAATATAAAGAATCTCCTGGAAAAGTAAGCAAATATTGATTTTCATGACCCCCCAAAAAATTAGTGCTGGTGATTTAATACCCATAGACTTAAGCCATAGAACTACTGACTTGATTTGTTTAAGCATAAATATATCCACCTACTAAATTGCCAAAGATGTCTGTTTGCTCCCCAAGTGCAGCAAGCACCTGTGTGGGTATCCCAGTATGAATGACTGCCTCAGCATTTGTCCCCAGGACATCTGTATGGGCTGGGTTTCATCATGCAGAGTGAGAACATAAACATTACAGTCTGCTAGGTTTGAGAAAATGTGCTTCATCCTATTGTTAAAAAATGAAATTCAACTGAGTAAATTTTAAAGATCTTACAGCTTTACTCAACAATTCATGAATTTGGGAGTAACCAAGCCAGTAGATAGAAACGAGCTTAAGGGGCTGTACAAAATGAAAGACTTTTATAGGAAAAAGGGGGCAGAAACAAGGAAGTTATACTAGACCAAAAAAGTCAGTTTTTACAAGAAAATCATTTTCCTTTAGGGGATAACAGAGTCTATTAGAAGGTTACCGAAATTGTGCTGATTAAGTGATTCCTGATCTACTGGCTTAAGATTTCCTTTCTGGGAGAGGAGAAATTCTAATTAGGTTAAATTTCAGTGTGATGACATGAGGCTTAGCACAAGTGACTCCATTTGGGGCTTGTTTTGTTTTTAACACTATCAAGTTTTGAAATACATAACTGTCACATTCTATCATCAACAGTTTTATTTCTCTCCTCAAATCTTCTTTAAAAATGAAAGGAGGGCAGCCCTGGTGGCACAGCAGTTTAGTGCCACCTGCATCCCAGGGCGTGATCCTGGAGACCCTGGATCAAGTCCCACGTCAGGCTCTCTGTATGATGACTGCTTCTCTTCCCTCTGCCTGTGTCTCTGCCTCTCTCTCTCTCTCTCTCTCTCTCTCTCTCTATGAATAAATAAAAAAACTTAAATAAAAATGAAAGGAAAAAAATATAAAGAATCAAAGTCCTGAAACATCAAAGAGTACACTAAGGGACAAGCCATGCCTGGAGGTCTTCTGCCCTTCATGCCCTCTGGGAATTGTGTTTGATTTCTGGGTGGGTTTTGGGGCTTTCCTTAATCTTGGGCATGGCCTTAGTCACTTCTTACTCTACAGTTGTTACAATTACTTGCAGCACAAATATTATAGTGGTGACATTAATGAGGTAACTTGTATAGCTATGAATATAGCAGAGATAGAAGTCTGTATCTTTTTCACTACTGTGTCAAAAAACAAAAATTTTTCACATGTATGACTCCTTAGACTTCATAGTTACCTTTTTCATACTTATTTAATATTCTATCAAGTTAAGGTACTCTATTTCATTTTCTACTCCACGTTTTTTGTATATATTTTGTTTGTACAATTTGGATAGCATTTCAAAGATTACTTCTTAAAAAGAGATCATTTTTTTTTCTCTCTCCTTGGATTAATCCCTGAGGCAGGTTTTGGCTAAACTACACAGTTTTCTTCCATAGATTTTACCAATTTCCTGCCAGTGGCCATGTATAGGGAATAAGGTCACTAGTATTTCATTTAAATTAGTCATTACTCATTTATAACTTTTGTCAAATTCATAAGTACAAATTGGGCTGATAATCACTTCCCAGATATGGAAATAATGACTCCAGCCTGAGTCAGAAAGAGAAAGAGATACTGAAACAGACTTTTCTCTACTGGAGCTTCTACAGATGCTTCTGTAAAAGTTGACCCAGTGGGTCATTTCATTGCATCTTGTTCCAAAAATATGGATTCAGATTAGATATCTGATTGCCTTCTTGACCTAAGCTAGAATTTGTAGAAAAGTCATTTCAAAAAAAAAGTTTTAAAATCCTCTGTAACCTAATCTTCAAAATGCCAGCGCTGAACGAATTTCCACAGTCCTTCCCGGAGACTTACCTCCAAGGAGCTCATTTCTCTTGTTTTGTTTTTTAATTAACTATTTTGTTGTTTTTTCATTTCTCTTGTTATATTAAAATCAAACGTCCTTAAAAAACCTGTTTGAACTCTCTCGAGTTATCGCGTCATTTTACAATTCCAGAAGAGGGGGTGATTTAAAAACAAAATGCATTCAATTGAAATCCGATCATGAAGTTGCCACCTAGAAAGAAAAAGGGAACTACAGAGCCTAGAGATTCATACAACATCCACAAAGCAAATGTGCAGTGGAGACAGTGATGGCATTCATTATAAAGATAATGATGACTTCTTTTAATATTGTGTAACTTTTAAACAGAAAACACAATAGCACATGTGAATTTCTCCAAAACTCAACTTATCCCCTAAATGTTGGGAATACGTGGATGTAAAAGGTAGCACTATCATGCTTTGTTTATTGCATTTTTAAAAACATTAAAACCTAGATTTGAGACCCACCCGGTTTCCTCCCCAAATAGTGAAATTTGTCCACTTTCCAATCATCAGTTTATCTAAACTAAAACCCTATTATGGAATTGGTTTCCATACCACCAGTCTTGGCCAGCCTTAGGAAAATGTCTTAAGTGAGAAGGTCTCCAACCATCCCTACTTGCTTTTTCTTTGACTCCTTCCCCCTCCCTTTTCAGACCTAACATCTTTAACTCTTTCTTATTTTTATACAGATATTCATAACAACTTTGAAGTTTTTAGCTTTATTGAGGTATAATTGATATATCAAAATATTGTACACATTTAAAGTATATATCTTGAAAAGAATGGAGATATGCATCCACTCATGATACAGTCATCACAACCAAGATACTAAACACACTATTGATCACTTCCAAACATTTCCTTGTATTTGTTTTTTTTATAAGAATATTTGACATAAAATCTATCTGAACATATTTTAAAGTATGCCTTACTGTTAACTCTAAGTGCTATGTGTCCAGAACATTTCTAGAACTTATCTTACAGCAACACGTTGAAAACACATTCCACTTTTGACTTTGTTCCACTGCCGCAAGTGGTCATCTCCCCTTTAAGTATCCATTAAACTTATTCACTCAATGAACACATAACTGAGGCATGTCTGTGTGGGAATGGAGTAGGAAACCAATGGACCTGGACTCGGCACTCAGTGCAATAGTTTCTCAACTGGGTGAGCCTTTTAAAGATATTTAACTTCTCTGAATTTCTATAGAGACAAATATCTACTAGCTGCAGAGGTTTGCTGTGTGGAGCAAATAAGAAAACATGTAAAAGTAGTCTGTAAATTGAAAAGCTTCGTCATTTTCATTGTAATCGTGACCAATGCAATTGAAGAGTTACATTCCTAGGAATAGTCTGATATTTCTGAGTGTGGCTCCAGAGCAAGCTTGTCCCAGTGCTCAGTAGCTCCACCACTTTGGGAAATGAGTAACCCCTGTGAGCCTCAGTTTCCCTACCTGTATGACAGAGATAACAACAATCTCTACTTCTTGGGTTGTTGCCAAGATGAAATCAGCAGTATAGTGCCTAGTCAATCAGATCATCTGTACACACTGGATTTCATTATTATTGTTCTTCCTGCTATTGAATTTCAGACATTTCTGCAGGAGACTTTTGGATCTTGGTCTACTTTCAGATTTTCAAGTTACATCACATAAAATTTCCTACTCTGTCCCATTAACATGAAATGGCCAGCAAAAGACATATCATAGTTAATCAGGAGTTATTAAGAAAATTGTTCTTTTTAGGATGGAGGGAAATTGCCATATTAACAGTAGTAGCCAAAGATTGCCAGCCCATCCATGTAATTCATTGTCTGTCTGAAAGAGGGTATTTCAGAGAAAAGGGAAGCATTTCTGAGAAAAGGGAATGATGATTAAGAAATGTGTTGGAACAATAAGTGCAAATGAGGGCTGGGTGTGCATATGGCCACTGAGCTGTCAGCTTATTCTTCTAGATTCTCTCCCAGGATCTCTCAGGGTAAACCTTTCCATGAAACAGAATCAAACCATTCACCACCTCCTGAACATTCCACCACTGCTTTTCTTTGGAATGGCCTTAAGAACCTTCCCTCTGGCTGCAACATCTCTTCATAGTCTATCTATCAAAACCTGACCTGGTGCCCACTGTCCATCTCCAAATGACCCTTATGGAGAAAATGCCTCATATCTTCATCCAACTGATCTCCCTCCTGTGACTGACACCAGTATTCCCCTCCTCTCTCCCTCCATTCCCATGTTCTCCCTTGCATTTTGACTGTCTCTGAGTTTGTCAACTCCTTCATATCCATGTGTCTTCAACAGCAGTCTGTGTCTTACTTGACTATAATGCTTAGCATCACACGTGGCAAGTGGAAAATGCTTGATTAATACTGGGAAAATGAATAAACTAAAGTGCTTCTTGCTTGAAACAATAGTGAACATGGAGTTGGCTTTTTCCTGATGCTCTACTCCCCAACTTTAGAACTCCATCTCACGCAAACCACAAGATTCACCATACTCTTTTATCATGCTCATGTTCTTCACTTTCCAACACAAAATCTCTAAAATCACACTTCTCTGAGTTTGGGAAGTGTCTACTGTTCTGAGAGTAATGGTTATTTGGATGGAATAAAGCACTTTCTGGGAGAGAAATGATCCAGTATGATACATTCAAGGATTTTATGCAATTAACATGCTATTCAATTTCATAACAGTCCCAAGAAGAATCAGAGTGCTGGAGAGACCATGGCAAAAGTAACTATTGCAAAGATTTTATAAGGTAACATGTGCTTGCTGCTGAGGTGGAAAGGGACAATTCTGGCCATTGTAACTTTGCAGACAAAATCTGAGTCTATGAGACACTGCTCATCCAACACTCTCCAAATTCTTAGACATTGCCTAGAATAATAGATAGCTACCATCTAAGATGAGCAAATATGGAAAATTTACTTTGGGGTTTATGCAATTGATCTACCAGAGAGCACCTATCTCATCCCTCATCTCAAGCACCACACCATTCCCAACATCCATCAAGCTAATGATCTAGTTCTGCAGAGAGAAGATGATTCTGGATTTACACATCACATTATGCCTTAAAGATTCTAGAAGTTCAATGAGATATTTTCAAATCTGAGTCAAAATACCTACAAAAATCAAGCACGGCAAAATGGTTACATCCAAATAGCCAACTAAAAATGTCTCATGCTGAGCTGAAAGAGGCTATCCTCCCCCATGCTCATCTTTATTTTACCGTAATCCAAAAGGAATATACATGCAATACAGGGTTAAAGCAGTATACGGCATGCTGCAGTCTTACCAGAGTAAATACGGCATGCTGCAGTCTTACCAGAGTGGGCTAAATCATACTACACAGAGATGGGTTCACTGCAGCATTTTAATAATTCTCAAGCAAACCCATGGTGCCCCATCATGGTAATCTGACAACACAAATACACACACATCACTTCTAGGGAAGTAAGGACATTTTCATTGTTGATGAGAAGCAGGTCTTTGTTACTTTGCCTCTTTGAGTAGTTAGGTAGACTTAGTTGTACAAATGTCTGGAGGAAGAATTAATTCTCCTACGGAATGGCTGTGGATAATTCAACCTTTTTCTTAGGGATTTAGCACCTCACTCTGTGGTAGGCAGAGCTATTCATCCAGGAATTGGTGAGTTACTTTGCATAAAAAAACTCTAGACCTTGTTGGTAAGGAAGAATCTGGATATTCAATGTCTGCCCCCCCCCCCCCCACCAAATTTGACTTAACAAGCAGAGTGAAAAAGGTAAGTTCCAAGTAAGGGCCAGTACGAGGAAAAGCAGCAAGCCCTGAGATGAAACTGCCCTCAGCAAAAGTGAGCTTAGCCTGGGGCCCAAACCCAAGAACAAGGCCTGAGTGCTCCTAAGGGATGACTCTTGAATTCAGCCTCATAATGACTTTCAGGAGCATCTTGATGTTGCTGTGGTATCCCAGAATGGGGATCACAGCAGAGGAGGGCTCTCCATCTCAAGCAGGACTTGTGATCACTGTTCTTGGTAAGTGTGTGCACTTCTCCTGGGGAGAAGGTGCCTAGGCTTCACGAGATTTTCAAATGTGTCATGCTCCAAAAACACTGTAAGAATGACTGATCTAGGGGCACCTGGGTGGCTCAGTCAATTAACTGTCTGACTCTTGATCTCTGCTCAGGTCTTGATCTCAGGGGTCATGAGTTCAAGCCCCATATTGTAGCATGGAGCCTACTTAAAGAAAAAAAATGAGTGCTCTAAAGGCAATATTGATCAAGATGATGTTTTTAAATACCAAACTGATTAGGATTAGGCATACTAGCAAAGACAGCAGGATCCATCACAGAGTGAGGTTGCACTCTGAGAGATGAGCTTGGGACAAGGTCTGCAGGTCAGGGAGGCCAGAGCCATGGGAGGACCCTTCCATTTGGCAGTATGGAAGCCAGAAGATGCTAACCCAGACTTCCTGATGCCAGCCACTCTAGTGCACAGAGGTTCTCTGCATTTCAGTCACTTAGGAAATACTGTAGGTAAATTCCCACAGCCAGAGAGGTGGCTGTGTATTTGCTGCATGTCCCTCCTTGACCTGGATTCTCCGTTTTCATCCAAGTTCTAATCAATGCCCATGTCTGGTTCCATGAAGGATATATTTTCTTCCTTTTTATATAAACATTTCTATAAAACCATGCATTTCAAACACATCTCTGCTTTTGAATAACTTTGATTGAAAAACATTTTTCAGGGCCTTCTAAATTGCTGTCTCCTGCTTGTCATTTTAAAAAGAGGGAAAAATAGGGATGCGTGGGCGGCTCAGTGGTTGAGCCTCTGTATTCCACTCAGAGCGCGATCCCTGGTTTGAGGATCAACTCTCACATCAGGCTCCCTGTGAGGAGACTGCTTCTCCCTCTGCTGTGTCTCTGCGTCTCTCTGTGTCTCTTATGAATGAATAAATAAAATCATAAAATAAAATAAAAATAAAAAGGAAAGAGGAAACTAACAAAACTCACAATTCTTTGGGAAGATGGTACAAGGTTACATGTGGTATATTTCTCCAAGACATCAAGGCAGAGGCACTAAGATGTGCAACCATGTAACTAGGACCAGGCTGCCAGGTGCCTAGGAGCCTCTTGGAGCAGCGGGCTTCTCTCGGTTCTGCAGGAGGGAACAGTCACAGGGCAGGAGGCACCCACAGGATTCCCAGTGCTGCTGCCTTCCTAGGTTTTGTTTAGCAGTTTGGTGAGTTGGAGAAGTACTAAAGAAATGTCCCTGGACCTAACAGAATCAGGCACTTGCTTAACTGAGCCCTAGGAACCCAAAATTGCATGCCTAGGGAAACTGTCCAGAAGAATGCAGTGGATAATTTGTAAGGTGGCATCTCCTACCCATCTTGTGGCTTTCCAGTCCAAGGGTCTTGATCAAGAAAGAATGGGTGGAGGGCAGGGCCCAGCACTTGTATTAGATGCAGTACTGCTATTGTCCTGGGAAAACCAGACAAAGGGACCTCAGCCAAGGCTCAGCAGGCAGCCCCTGGTGCTCCACCTCCCATGTGCTTATGTAAGACAGCCCCCTTAAGATGCTGTTATGTGAGGGAAGCCAGCTGCCTTCATGTTCATCCTCTCTTTCTTTGCAGCCTTTCCCAAGCCCTACCAAGTGACCTGCTCTGAACTTAGTGAGTGTGAAGTCTCTTCAACAGAAATCCCTTGAAATCAGAGTTGACCTGCCATGATCCCATTACGTGGGCATTCTCCTACCTGACCTAGCAAGTGGGCTGGTGGCATCTTCCAAAGATGCCCAAGAACGAGATGGCAGCTTGGATGTCCCCGTTGCCTGAATCAGGAGAAGAGCTACATACCTTTTGATTCACAGTTACTCAATCTAATTCACAGGTATTCAAAATTGTCTTAGTTTTGGTATTTTTCAGAGCCAAAGTGGTGTAAATATAGTAAAACCTCAACTACATGAAAGTCCAGGTCATGATAAGAGATCATTCAGGACATCTCCACACAGTAGAATGTGTAGGCTTCAGGTATAGTAGGAGGCGCTCCGATGCACAATCTGGTGATTTGGTTCAATTCAACACTTATTCAAGGGTACACAGCATGTATCAGGACCTGCATTACCACTGGAGATAAAGCCACACATACTACAACCCTCTCTGTGCAAACAGAGACTGTCACCGAAATGAATATTTGTTATACAGGGTGAAAATGCTGTAAATTCCTACAAGAAAGAAAACAGGCATGGAAGGGAGATGTAACTCGGGGCAGAGGGACAAGTTTTGTTTCTGAGGAGGAGATACCTAGTTTTGAAGGAACATCTCCTTCATAGACAGGATTCCTAAATCTTCTTGTGAAGGGAAATTTGTAGGGGCGCAGGGAGAGATGGACAACCTGGAAATGGTCTAGAGAAATAAAGATTCCCCAAATGAGCAAAAGTATGACAGAAATCTGAAATGAAGATCCTTTCATGTATCTACTGTAGGTTCCCCAGCATTCGAGGTGCTTTGATAATGATAAAAGAGAGATAAAGGTGAGCAGCTGGACGAGCAGAGGGCTGACTCCAGGTGGCCCCTCATCCTGCTCTTCGAGAGCTATGAACTCAGGGAGGCTGCCTCCCTCTCCAGTCCCTATATCCTCATCTCAAAGCAAGGACACTAATAGGGACCCTCCTGTGGATGCCAGGAGGATGGACTGAAGCCAGCTTTGGGAAGGATTCAGCATGTGGGGATCCTTGGCAGATGTTGGCTATTATTACTCAGTGGTTGTTGTAGTTACTGTGTCAAGAAGAGGGTAATTTCTGGGTGATTTCCTTATGTTCCTTTACTTTCATGAGTCAGCTAGTCTAGGATACCCATGGAGCTTTGACAATTGTTCCCAAATAACTGGCAAGTTCTGGACAGTGGAAGACCCAGGGAACATGCTCTGACATGGAAACATGTGTTCAAGATAAGCCTGGTTCCAATAGGTCACAACTTATTCAACCCACTTTGCCCCAGTGTCCGGTCTGCCTGTCAACCAGATGCAAGAGGCAAGAACACAGGGCTGTGGCCCCAGGCAGTAAGGTGAGTCCTTCAACAATAGGATCCGCCCCCTCCCTCTTACTATGGCTATGGGCCTTTTATGTTGGCTTCATCTTACTATGGGATGTAGCAGCAATAGTGCCTGTGGAACAGGCTCTGATGTCCTACTGCTGCAGGTCTGTCCCCGAGCCATCCTGCTCAGCTGCCTGGACACATTCCAGAAGCACCATGGTTGCCTCGCTGTGCTTGTCAGGATGGCTGCTCCCTGTATCACACAAAGGATGGCCCTTCCTGAGACGGAGGGTAACTTCTATACAAAAACCATGCATGACAGTCTCTGCAACTGGCACACTGAGCATCTATGACTTGCCTCCTGGCTCATTCCAGAAAGGACCTAGTGTGTGTGGTCCATGAGTTCTGAAGGCTGGGACACATGGCCTGAGTGAAGGTCAGTGCTGGGTCACCTTCGAGTCAGGCAATGGGATGACCACCCCCTTCTCCCTCAGTGGACCACTAAGGGTATTGTGGTCTGACACCCACCAGGTTGTCCAGGGTGCCCCCTAAGACACCATCCTAGTCAGAAGGCAAAGTCTAGGCACAGAAATTATTAAAACAAAAAAAAAAACCTGGCCTAGCATCTGTCAGAAATGAGCCCCCCAGAACTCTCTGGTGACCTGTTCCCATGAGCTTGGCCACACCCAGCTGGAGTCAGAGAAATGATCTGCTACACTCAGAAACCATCACATGATTTAAAATCCAAAAACTATTAAACTCCCACGGAATTCTGTGTTGGAAGAAACTGAATCAATTCAATCTGTCCCTTTCGGTTATGAAATGTTAGCTTTATATTTCTTTTATGTCATTTTGTTGGACTATTTTCTTGGACAGCTGGGAAGGCTTCAGGGAAAAGTGACTATTGTTGCCTGTTCGTTTTTATCTCACTTTCTTCCTCTAAGGCTTTGGGCAAGAGTTAGCTTACTCAGTGTATCCCAAAATATGAAGGGTTCAGGTTTGTGGGAATAAATAGCTCAATGCCAGTTATTAACCCCCCTAGTACACCCTCTCTCCCAGACCATGCCCTGCCCATCACCCACATGCACACCATACACAGAACTGTGCTCAAACGTTCAGAGCCCTCAAGCCTCCTCACTGCAATTTGACTTCTATAGTGAACTGTTTTCTTCTTCTGTAGCAACTTGAAGAGGTCTCTGGCCAATTTTGAAGGTGTTTGTTAGCAAATATGTTGTGTTATTATAGCCTGGCTAACAAATTCCATTTTGGCATAATGCACGCCATGGCTAAGAGAATTTAGGAACTCTAACAGGATCGATGAAGACACAAAGTCTCTTATTTGGGTGTTTTGAAAAAGTAGGTACAGATTTCTGAATGGCTTCACATGAAAAACAACATTGTAAAACCAGAAAAGCCCCAGAGGATCTCAGTCTTGGGGTACACTTTCATTCCCCACTGAGGTGAGGCGCCCACGCCATGCCAGCATGGATGTGGTCAAGGGGCAATGGAAACAATCACAGAATGACCCCGACCCTAGTGGAACTTTCCATCTAGGAAAATACGGGAGGCCCCTTGTCTCTTATTGGCTGCCCTTCTAGTCCTGCCAACACTACACAACCTCTGCTCTCTTGCACCGCCAGCTGCCAGTGTTGGCACAAAGTTGGCTTGCAAAGGCCCCAGGACCCCACAGTCCGCAGCCATCGCCCTGCACTGAGCCCCGATGTGGTGCTAGTTTTCACACCATCACTGGGTGCCAAGTGACAGCATGGACGAGCCCCTCCCGCAGGCTCCCACAGCCACTGACGGGGAACAATGTGCACTCTTGGGTTGCCATCCATGGTGTGAGTGGCCATATAGCAGAGTGGCACTGCCAACATGGGGATGGGGATGGGGATCACTGCTGAAGATAGACAAGCAAAGAGAATCTCTCGGGGCCAGCTGATTGGCCATAGTGGTGGATAGAACGGTGAAACGTTTCATCAAACACACTGCCCTCTGCGAAGTGTGAAGATCAGCCTGGCACCGGCTCCTCTTTCTAATGCCAGGTTACAACCTGCAGATCCCTGGAAAAACCGACATCAGGATGGTGGTCTTTAACTCGTGGCTTAGTGTTATTTTTATTTTAACTAACACACATGATGATAAAAATAATACTAAACCATGAGCTAAAGAAAACCAACACTGATCGATTCCTTCAGTGATAAAAAAAAAATCTTACTTCTTTTCTTTTTAAAGATTTTATTTATTTATTCATGAGACACAGAGAGAGAGAAAGAGGCAGAGACACAGGCAGAGGGAGAAGCAGGCCCCATGAAGGAAGCCTGATGTGGGACTTGATCCCCTGCCTCCAGGATCATGCCCTGGGCTGAAGGCATCGCTAAACAAACCACTGAGACACCTGGGCTGCCCTAGGTTTTTTTGTTTTGTTTTGTTTTTGTTTTTTGTTTTTTGTTTTTTGTTTTTTTTAATGCCAAATATAGTATTCTTTGGAGAAAAGTTCTGTTTCAAGTTTTGGTGTCTCTGCCCTACTATTGCCCAGGGCTTGTGTTCACCTTTGTCCTTCCTTTGTTCTCATCTCCTGAGTCAGATGATGGACAAGACAGCTCATGACCTCGAATCAGCCAGAGAAAGAGCTGAAGGGCCCAGCATGAAGTCTCTGTTCCCAAGAGGTGGTGTGGTACCTGGGGATCATTATGACAACATACACCACCTAGGGGGCCCTCTATGGATGACAGCTCCTCCTGTGAGCCACCCTTCTCCCTTCCCAGCATGGGTCTCGACACCCTGTGCCTCTTTGCTCCTGTTTTTCTCCTATTATCAGAATCTTGTCTAGATGCTTGAGCCCCAAACACACTTCTCTACAGCCCTGGCCCCTCTGCCCATCCTAGCGATGCAGGAAAGAAGGCAGAAAAGAAACAAGAGAAGCCAAAGCCATTGGCTTTCATGTATTTCTTCTTCTCTTTAGAGTTCATAAATCTGAAGTTTATCTAAAGTTTTCCAGTGTTTTCAAATTTGGCACCCCAGCAGCAACAGCCCATGAACACCAGCTCTGCAGACTCATGTACACACTTGATAAGATTCGCCCTGGAGCTATGCTGCCAGTAGTCACCGGAGCTGATGCGCGGAGCCCAGAAGATCCGTTGTCTGTAAGCAGGAAATGTCTCTCTGAGCTTTTCGTTTTTACAAAATTTAGTTTAATAAGAATGGGTTAAGCAAATAGCACCAACATATTAATAATAGATTAGTAATAATGTAGTAATAGAAACAATGTAATATAAAATTTAATATATGATGGTATATTAATGACAAATACAATATAAAATTTCTAAATTCAGACAATTTCTGAGAAGAAAAGACTCCTAGCAAGAGATAATATAGGCTCTGTTCTTATGGGTATCAAATGAACTTATCAGAGTGGAGCATCAAGTATGTCCAAATACTTACTGAAGCCTTGTTTTTATTTTTAAGTGAACTAAGTGAATTCAAAGAGTCCGGGAAAGATTAAATTATTTTTTAAATAATTTAAATTTTTAACTGATTCAGGGTTCATTTGAAATTCTGTAGGCCGGAGGGGGGGAAATGCACTTTTAATAGGTTTGTTTACTGACGAAATAAAAGGCAGATGGTCTCCTATGGTTTCTGTTAGAAACTTCTTGGAGCTCCCTGAGGAAGGGGGAAGTTATAATTTAACCACATTTGGATGAAAGGCAAACAATCGGCCTTAAAGAGCAAAGCCACCTCTCTGGGCCTCCTGCCTGTCTCTCCCAGGCAGGAGTGACTGCAGTGCTCCCCGGGAGGACTTTTCTGGGCCAGGGGCTCAGAGCCAGGGAAAGCCCTTCTTGGGCCCCGAAGCCACACCAGCCAGGGAAAGCTGGTGAGACGGGGCGGAGAAAGGCCCATGAGACGAGCAAAGGTTACGGTAGTCACCAAGCTGACTTGATTTTCAGAAAAATGAAGAGGAAACCCACTATTTTCCACAAGGGCCCTGCACTGCAGACAGGTGAGTATGCCTCTGGCTCAGAGCCGGGCGGAGGGCCGACATCGGAGGGAGCCCCTGCCGGGTCCTTGCTCCAGCCAGCCCTGTCACCCTCCCCCTGGGTCCCTGTCCCGCTGTCCTAGGACAAGGACCTCCTCTCTGGCTTTCCCTTGGTTGCTCTATTCTGAGAAACGTTTGGAGGGGGCCTGGTGCCCCGAATCACGGTGAACTTTGTCTCAGACAAAAACAGGCCCCAGCTAGTGTGATAAAAATGTTTCCGAAATAGATAGTTGTGATGGCTGCACACCACTGTGAATGGGACTTACACCACTGCATGGCACACTTAACAGTGGTTATGATGGCAGATCATGTATACATAAAGCCACAATGACATGATATATATAATATATATTACATAGAATATATGAATTGTATATAATACATAAACAATAATATTGTATATCTTAGATATTATTCATAATACATAAATTATATATAAATATATAGAATGTTATATATTATTATATATCATATACAATTACAGCATATAATTATAATTATTATATATGATTATATATATAAACATAACTACAATAAAAATGTTCTTAAGGTTCACCTGGGTGGCTCAGTGGTTGAGCGTCTGCCTTCCGCTCAAGCAGTGATCCCGGGGTCCCAGGATCGAGTCCCACATTAGGCTCCCTGCAGGGAGCCTGCTTCTCCCCCCTGCTTGTGTCTCTGCCTCTCTCTCTGTGTCTCTCATGAATGAATAATTAAAATTTTTTTTTAAAATGTTCTTAATTAGTAGGCCACAGCAACAAGATGGCCCATTGAGCAAAATGAGAAATTTACAAGAAGTGAAAAAATAAAAACTCAGAAATGAGTTGCTCCCTTCTGAGAAAGGTATGCACCCTTTTTGAGAATAAGCCAGTATCTTGCTTGCACATCAAAAAAAGAATAAATTAGACATCAAATAAACCACAATTTAAAAAAAAGGACCATTTTCTAACCAGGTTTTGTTCCCTTGAGAATCGTAAGAGTTGTCAGCATTCCTTAAGATGACAAATCTTTTTCCCCTTAATTAGCATCTCTGCAAACTGCCCCAAACAGATGGCTCTAAAGCCAGCTGCATAGAGTATTTTTTCTTTTATGGAAAAACAAACAAAAGGAAGAAAATCAACAACAGTAAGACGTGAGCCTATTAAATTGCACTGAATTTTATTTCCAGTTCAATTGATAATGTATTCTCTAGCTTCAAAATAATCCGAGGGCCCGCAGCATCACGTCATGTCTGCGTCCTGGCTGGTAGCTGGGGCTTACTGCACGCACTGCTGAGTTCCCAATTTCAAAAGCGGTCAAGGCAATGCTCGATATTTTATTTCCTGACTTTTTTTTTTTTTTTTACCCGATTACACTAAAATGCACCCAGGATATTTCCTCCTAAACGTGCACATGTAATAATTCTCCACGATTTGCGATCCAATAGCAGACTCCATGCAGTTAGAAGGAGGCAGCCGGTGCCTATTTCAAGGTAGAGCTCAACATCCAAATGCGATAATGTGTTTCTGGCCAGAAGGTTATAAGGCAGAGATGCATTTTAAATAAGTGGATTCCTCAGAAAACCTTGTCTCTAAGCGTGTAGACAGATTCCGGAATTGGTTTAAATTTAGCTTCGGCGGCTTATATTCAGGGGAACTGACTAGGAGCCAGGCACAGTTCTCACTGGATTTTCACACCCGTCCCATTAGGTACGTGACATTATGATCCCCACTTCACCCATAACAATGATGGGGCACACTTACATCATTTGCTCAAAGTCACCAGGCCAGTGAGCGGGAGGAGGGATGATTGCTAACTTTGAAGTGCTGTCCACCACCAGGCTGTGCTGCCTGGCTGCATGGATTGTTACTTGGCAGATTATGCCTGCCTGCAAGTTCTTGAATCTTCTCTGATTTACTTTGGGTTTTTCAAATCCACTAGGGCTTTACCTCCCATAGGTATTTATGTTTTTAAATATGACATTATATAACATTATAATGATATTATAAAATAATGTCATATATTACATATTCTAGATTATATTATGTTGTTATTTATTTTATATTACATATTAATATATTTTCATTTTTCGTGGTTTCAACATGATCAAAGTAAGTCCCATTATGCATACTATTTCAGAAGGGCCTGCTGAGCTTTGTCATTGTTTATTCTGTTTTGCTTCGGTCATAAACAATTTATTAACCTCTTATGTCTTTCAAAGTATGAATGTATGACTTTGCTTAGGTCTTTATTTTATTCTAGAGCATTCCTTGTATTTGAAGGGAAAGCACTTAACTGTCCTGGCATACATGAAAATAGTCTCATCTTTATCCTTTGGGGGTCTTACCTGGAAATACCACTTTTGCCTACCCCCTTCTTCACCTTAGCAAGTATATCTAGTGGACTGACTGTCCATGAGCAGGTAGGATATATCCATTTTATTTATGTAACAATAAAACACCAGTACTTACACTTTTGAAATCCAAACCCTTGGACACCCTTCAATTGACAACTCAGAACATCTCCCCTCGGAGCTTCTAAATTAGACACTGCCCAACTCCTGACAAAGCCTCATTGTGTCTGTCACTTGCTAATGTGAGAAAGACAGAGGGGTATGCAGGGACATGCCGCCCATTCATCCCATGAGGTTCTGGAAGCTTTGCACTGACCTACAAGGTTGGGAAGCAGCACAGTCAGATGACATGAGCTCATCTCCCCAGGGGTAAGCCTCACAGACTGCAGACTACAGTTTAGTAATATACTCTCAGTTCTATTCGTTAAAAAACAGTGTCTCTCCTGGGCCAGACTTCCTCTTCCCCTGGCTGCCTACCTAAAACTAGCAAGGGAAGTTTGGCCAGTGTGAGTATCTAAGGCATCAACCAGAGAAGGTCTCATGGATAGTGTAGACCTGCCCTACTCAGGTTCAGGCATATCCTCTCCTGCTTTGCCTGGCCCCCAGGCTGGACTTGTTTTCTCAACTGGAAGCTGGGACCCCAAGATTCAGGCGTGGGCTCTTGATGGACAGGCACCCTCACAGAGCCTCCTCCCTGCATGGTTCTGGGCTGAGGTACCCACATGGCCTCACTGGAGGATGCTCTCCTCTGGGCCAGACCTGGTCTCAGGATTTCCAGTTACTAGTCTAGGCTGACATATCAAGGAAGAAAAGGACTCTTTGCCATGCTCTTTGCTCAGTGCTCATATGTCCCTTGGAATCCTTGTGGAGAGACATGGATTGTCTAGACAAGATGAGGAACCTTGTGTCCATCCATGGCACATCTATGCGGCCCCTGTCTACACCAATCTGAATATGACCTAACAATTAGAAATCCATTAAACGGTACTATCTGTAGATTTGCTTTTGCTATCAAGAAATTCTGAACCAAATCTAATGTTCAGTAGAAGCTCTCTGATCCTTTATTTGTAATATCCTCACCTTACCCCCTCCTGTGGTGGATCTTGAACTTCTGTGTTCATCTGAGTGGTTCAGCTTCATTTATCTGTTCCCTTTTCTTTTTAAAGCTTTGTTTAAGGGGAGGAGGGTGCGGTGAGGAGCAGAGAGAGAGAGAGAGAGAGAGAGAGACCTAAGCAGACTCCACACTGAGCCCCACATGGGACTCAACAGGGATCATTCCTATGGCCCTGAGATCAGACCTGAGCCAAAACCAGATGTCAGATGCTTAATCAAAGGAGACACCCAAGTGCCCTTCATTTATCTTTTCTTATAAAAGAACTCAGGTCTTTTGGAAAACGAACCAAAGAAAAAAATTTTAAGTAAAATCTCAAGTCACTTCCTTTTTCAAGATTTAAAGGTAAATTACAATTTTGCCCGTGTATCAGGCATGAAGGAGTTAATGAATGAGCTGCAGCAGCACAACAGAGCTGTAGGCTTTCTCAACGTGAGAGGAATAGGGATGCTTCCCCTGGTTCTGGAAAAGAGCCGCCTTCCACGTGGGTGTCCTGTGGGCGGGGTTTCTCTGGTTTATTCCATAGGATCCGACTCTTCAAAGCTCATTATTCATTAATTTGTTCATTTCTTCCGTTAACCACCTTACATAATGTATAGTCTAAACGTGAACAGAGAAGCGTGCTTCCAGAAATTGGAACAAAGTCCTGGGAAAGCAGAAGGAACTGGCTTAGACACGGATTTTGATTCTAGAATGGACGTTGGTGAGGAACAACACAGGAGGTAGGAGGTGGCATATGCCGAAGGGACAGGGACGAGAAGGCGTGGGATGTGTGTGGGCTGAGACCCCAGTGCTGGGGACCCAGCTGGCTTCCCAGGCACGTGGCCTCTGCAGTCGCCGGGCCTGAGGCACAGAAGGCCCCTGTTCCTGGTGTCACCCTCTTGACAGCCCTCATTTCTTGAAGTGGTCCCGCACCCTAATTTCGCAGCGAGCCCCATCCATGAGGTAGCCGGGGACAGGGGTGCTTGAGGAGCCGCGGACACCTGGAGGGGCGCGGTGGCCGGCCGGGCGCTGGGGGCTCGGGGACCGGGTCCGTGCACCTGCCCAGCGCCCCCCGCCCCTGCCCTCCGCGCCGGGCCAAACCCCCTTCACCCTCCGCTCCGCGGGCCCCTGGGGCTCGGGGCCACCGTCCCGGCTTCTGCACCCCAGGCCTGGGCGCAGATGTGGACCCTGGGGTCGCGGTAAGTCCCCGTCCGCGTGGCCGACAGCGCTCCATCCCGCCTCCCCCGGGCTTCCCTTCACCGCACCTGCAGCCCCCGCCCCCGCCCCCGCCCGCACCGCCTCCCTGCCTCCTCCTAAAGGACCGTCCTTCCCTTCCCTTCCTTGGCCCCCAGCAGTCGCGGGCCACCGGCCACCTTACGGGGGAGGCGGCCGGGCTGTGGGGACGACCCCGGGGACGACCCCGCCCTCCCTACGGGTCTTCGCGGGGCTGCACCCTGTGCCGCCTCCCGCCTCCCGCGCCTGAACTCCTCCCTCTTCTGGAATCTTCTGCATCCGTTGATAAGCCAGTTCTGCTTCCTCTGATGGGAATAGATGAATGCGCACGTGCAGACGCAACCCTCTTCCCTGCCAACTTCTCCGGCCTGGTGGGCCTCTCCTTCCTTGAACTGGCCGACTGTCACTCTCCGAAACCCACCCCTGTCTACACTGGCGCTCTCCTCCCAGCTGCTTTATTCCGCAGCTCTTGGTCACAGCTCAAGAGTCGCGGGTCAGCAGCCAGTGAGCCAAGCATGACGCTGTCTGACTCCAGAGCAAGACAGGAGACACCCAACTAAGGAAGTGGTCCGCAAACATGCTCCCCGCCCACTTCCTTTTTCACCTGCTGAAGCTTTATTTTTGCTGTGGCTGATTGCATTGCTGTTCACCAAATATTCCTTCTCCTGGCCCTTCTCCGTGTTGGGCATGCACTTTCGAGTTGTTTGGGTTGCTAGAAGGTGAGCCGGCACCATGCAAGTGGCAGCTTCGTATCCTATGCCACGGCACGGCTCTGCTCAGTGCTGGCGATCCTGTCCTCCACCATGAGCAAAACCTGTCCCAGGGGCCAGTGATCCAGAATGAGGAAACACCAGGACAGAACTGACCCCAACAGTCTGGAGCCAAGCGCACTCAAGCCCCGCAAATGTCAGCCAACTCACTCTTCCTTAAGCAAGAAAAAGCATTTGCTCCCAGAAGCCATTGATACTTGGGTTTCTCTGATGCACAACATTATCTCAGCAAAGCCTGACTAATCCACCCTCCCACGTGTTGGTGTGACCAGCGAGCAGTAAAGTATATCCATAGGGCTTACAGGAAAAATTGAAAGAGAAAATGCTAAGACCTTAGAAAATTCACAGATTAAGTCAGCTTTTAGTGAGAGCTGTGCTTATAGACAAAAACTTCCAAATTTACTTTCCTAAAAACATGCACCTAACTGGCTGAGGCATAAATCCCCTCCTGAAGACAGTCCGGAAGACCTTGTTTCCTCCTCCTTGTTTCCACACAGAAGGAGCTCTGTGGGAGTACCAGTCCTGCCCCCAGACCCACCCGTCCTCATTCCACCCCAAGGGAGGTGACCCCATTTCTGGTACCAGTGAACTTGAGAGGAGAAACTGGGTAGCCTAAGAAGGACCTTTTTTTCTCCTTTGCTAACTTTCTGCCTGTCTGAATGAAGTACGTAATCGGGTCTATTCTCTCTACCCTGCTATAAAAGGTCTCCCCCAGGGAAGAAAACTTAGTGACCAGGTGAATGTATAAGTAGAATTAAGGTGTGTTACATTCAATAAAAATCATATTCTATTGTTTAAGAAAGGTTATAGGGTATCAAAAAGTAAAAATATAAAATAAAAGTAAAGTACATCACTGACCAATACCAGAGGGGAAAAAAAAAAAACACTTCAAAGATTCAGAAATAGCTTTTCATTGTTCCATCTCATGGAAACTTGATTTGATTTAGTCGATTTTGAAAAAAGGGACACATTGTAAATTTACACCAGTTGCAATGATATTATAATGTGCCAAAATCCTTTAAAATATTTCATCTTTAAAAAAGTATAATTCATAAAAAAATCAAAAAAGGGTTTTTGGTAATAAGGTTTGGTCCCCAGTGGCTGGACCCCTACATTATTTCCCAACTGATTCCCAATTCAGGGAGGAAAAGCAAGGATATTAATTACTGGTCCTCTAAGATTTTCAACCTAAAATAATTTACTGTGACACAACTTAGAATAATATAAAAATTATGTCTGGCAGGGAGCAAACTACTGGGCTTGAGTCTAAGATCCACGAAGGGGTGAGCAAGACATGTCCTGTATTCATGCACCACCCACCATGGACCAGCATGGAGCATATGTCTCAAAGACCCTAAGGTAAAGCAGGTTTCCACGGTAGGATGTGAAACAGGCTAAGCTATAGAAAACTGCCGTAAGTCAACTCAGCATGTGGCCACTCATCCTTCTGTGTTGAAGCACAGATCAATCTTAGCATAAATAACAGTTGGGACCTTGAAGAGAACTGTCAATAGTTCTTAACAGTTAATGGTACTGAACTCCTGCCAGAGATGGGAAAAAAAAAATGTCTGCCATTCAGACATACATGGTGAATTCAAAACACAGCCTCTTGCTGAGACGACTAGTAACAGTAATGAGCCATGGAAGTTTCTGGAAAAGGCCCATCAAAACAGCTGACAAAGGGGGACGGAGCTTAACGAATGAATTACTAGTTATTACTACCAATTTTCTAGGCTTTCGCCAAGGTTATCATCTCCAGCTGCACCTTCCAGCTTCCACATAATGAAATTTGGGGGAGGATGGAGACTCCATACAGTGAGAAGTTTTTCTAAGAAGGTTCTAGAACATGTCTCACTGGCTCTGTGCAGAGGGGACTTTCCTCATCAGAGCCAACCTTCTAGGAAACCACGTATCCAGCAGTCTATACAGTGATTTTTAACAAAACTCTATAAAGTAATGAAAAGTTGCTTTCTCACTTGTATCATAGATAAATATTATATAAATAATTATAGATAGTCATCGATCTATTTAGAAAAACCAGTTAGGCACATCAAATTTCTACAATTCTAGTCAGCAGTGAAGCTTCACATTGTAGTTATTTCTATGCTCCTATCTAAGCAATTGTGTTTTAGTTGTTGGAAACATCTGTTAAATAGTTCAGAGACCTCCTTTACTGTCTTCTCTGATCAGGAGTCTGTGAATCACTTACGTAAAGAGCCCTCCTGCTAAAACCCTGTCTAAGTAGAGTCAGAATGGCAAACAAGACTCCTACTACAATTAAATGCTGCCAGAACTGGGGAGAGAAACCAATTCTTATCCACTCACTTATTTGGATAAGGATTTCCTAATCTACCGGGTGGTCACCTTGGAAAATTACAGGCTGGCCAGTGAAGGAATGAACAATGGAGAGATGGGGCTTAATGAAGCGTCCATGGGGACGTCACTCTCAGAGTTGACTTGTGAGAGATTCCATAGCGAACCTTGCTGGATGGATACACAGGGGCAGGCAGAGGGATCCTAGGGACCAGAGAAAAGGATTTTAGAAGCAAAACCCCATGCCCCAAGCCTTCCTTGGACCCCTAGAAATCTAAGCATTTAGATGAGCTCCGTCTCTGATAACTCCATAATGAGTCAGTTGATGAGAAGTATTCCAACAGGTTTCCAGGGAACATCATAACCAAGTGGTTTTGTGCAGATGATGAAGAACAACTTTTTATCTCTTTGGAAGTAAGAGAAGTGAGACTAGAATACATTTTCTATTTTCATGTTATACTATTGAAAACATAAATACCGAAAGAGAGGGGGAAGAAAAAGAGGGAGTCAGGAAGGAAGGAAAGAGTTTTACGTATCTATAGATAGAGACCAGATTCTGCTGCTGGGAGTGTAAATCAGGAGACCTAAAATGTATACACCTTCTGATCCAGTAATATTATTTCTAGGAACTTCTCCTAAGGAAATAGTCATAAATATTAAGCTTAGAAATCACCTAAATAACCAATATGAAGGGGAAAGTTAGTACATAATTTACTTTGCAGTTCCTGGCAATTATTATCATAAAGGATCTATAATAGTATGGAGGCTTTTTATGAAATTCAGAGGGACACACAACTGTAAGCGTGTTACACTTTTAACTGTGGAAATGGACAGTAAAAAACTCAAAGGAAATATATTGATAGCAATGAAATCCTGAGGGATTTTTAAATTTTCCTTTGTGTAGATTTCTGGTTTGCCAAATTTTCTTCAAAGAGGAGACCCTACTGTCTTTATTATTATTATTATTATTATTTATTTATTTATTTTTATTGGTGTTCAATTTGCCAACATATAGAATAACACCCAGTGCTCATCCCATCAAGTGCCCCCCTCAGTGCCCGTCACCCAGTCACCCCCACCCCCTGCCCACCTCCCTTTCTACCACCCCTTGTTTGTTTCCCAGAGTTAGGAGTCTCTCATGTTCTGGAGGAGACCCTACTTTCATAACCTCCATGTATGGGAGAACTCTAAGATGTCCCTCCTCATCCCCGGGACTGTGAGCTATGCTGGCCACGATTGTGGAGGTTACATGGTGAAAGGGATTTTGCAGCCATAATGAAGTTTCCTAATCAGTTGAGAAGGGAGGTTATCCAGGCAGATCTCATCTAGTAGGGAAGCCCTGAAGAGCCCCGAGTTTTCTCTGGCTGGTGGCAGAAGGGGTGGTCAGAACAATCAAAGCATGAAAGGACACCACCCCTGGCTGCTGGCTGAGGGGATGGAGTGGCTGCATTAACTACATCTTTTATTGTTGGGGTGCTGATGCCTTGCCGACCCTGGAGGGACCACCCTCCCAGAATTAGACAGTTCCTAAAGACAGTAGATAATTCATCTGAAGAGCACCTTCTAAATGCAAACCAACTGATCCAGAGCCCAAAGCCCAACATCTTCTGTTGGATTCTTACACTCTAGGCCACTGCCCACCTGCCCTAATCACCCCAGGGCCAGACACAGGACAGCTCCTGACAGCCCCTATGCCCCTGAGTCCTGAAATGATTCAAACTAGCCAATCCTGAGCGTGCTTGCCCTGCGTCTCTTGTTCCTTCCATTGGAAGCCACAATAAAGGCTCTGTGCCACTCTCCGCCCCCACCCCCCCCCCCTCCGCCTCCTGGCTAACCCTGCTGCTTCCCTGTGTGGCCTTCCCTGTGTGCTGTGGGCACACCCTTGCCTCTAGGGAACCATGAGAAACAAGCTGCTTTTCGATGGAAATCATCTCCTGCTCAGATGGCCTGATTGAACCTCAAATTTTCTATTAATACACTGTATTTTAACACAGCAAGGAACTGAATTCGACCAACACCCAGCGGAGCCTGGAAAGGCCTTCTTACCTGCCTGGCCACAGATCAGAGTCTTGTTGGGCCAATGCCTTGATTTCAGCCAGCTGGTCACTGAGCAAAGAACCTGGCCCAGAATGTGAACTGGTGCAGCCACTCTAGAAAACTGTGTGGAGGTTCCTCAAAGGGTTAAAAATAGACCTGCCCTATGACCCAGCAATTGCACTGCTGGGGATTTACCCCAAAGATTCAGATGCAATGAAATGCTGGGATACCTGCACCCCGATGTTTCTAGCAGCAATGTCCACAATAGCCAAACTATGGAAGGAGCCTCGGTGTCCATCGAAAGATAAATGGATAAAGAAGATGTGGTTTATGTATACAATGGAATATTTCTCAGCCATTAGAAACGACAAATACCCACCATTTGCTTCGACGTGGATGGAACTGGAGGGTATTATGCTGAGTGAAGTAAGTCAATCAGAGAAGGACAAACATTATATGGTCTCATTCATTTGGGGAATATAAATAATAGTGAAAGGGAATAGAAGGGAAGGGAGAAGAAGTGTGTGGGAAATATCAGAAAGCGAGACAGAACATGAAGACTCCTAACTCTGGGAAACGAACTAGGGGTGGTGGAAGGGGAGGAGGGCGGGGGGTGGGGGTGACTGGGTGGCGGGCACTGAGGGGGGCACTTGACGGGATGAGCACTGGGTGTTATTCTATATGTTGGCAAATTGAACACCAATAAAAAATAAATTTATAAAAAAAAATAAAGAAGACATACAGATATCCAATGGAAAAAAAAAAAAAGAACCTGGCCCAGGCTGCCTAGATTTCTGAGCTAGAAAACAGGGAGGTAATAATGCAGTATTGGTTTTTTTTAATTAAATTGAATTTATTTATATCAAGGAATCTCTACACCCAACATGGGGCTCAAACTCAGGACCACAAGATCAAGTGTCACACGCTCCTCCAACGGAGCCAGCCAGGTGCCCCGAGGTATTGTTTAAAGATCTGAAGTTTGTGGTAATTTATCACACGGCACACAAAACTAACGCAATATTTATAAAGATTAAAGCTGCATGGATGCAGTCATAGATTATTTGTAGGCTGCTTTAAATGCACATACAATTTACATTCGGGATAGTTCCTCCAATCCAGACAAATCTTACTATCTTGTTTACATTCTCAGGACACAAGGAGCATGTTAATTCTGGCTTTTAACAGACTTCAAAATCACAAAAAACAGTCACCGAAACCCTGAGCAGAGGTCAGCCTGTCCTATTTGCGTGTCTCCACTTGGCGTATTAAAGCTGCAGGGTTGCCAGGCTGGGATGCACATCCGAGGTTCTTCACCAAGGTACCAGTTACTCACCTGTTTCACCCCAAGATGCCTAAGCCAGCTGGAGATGCCTCGTCCCCACTCCGGCCCTCGGTGACATCTCACCGTAGAGGCTGGCACACCAAGGGCCGCGGCCACCCCCGCCACCCTCACTCGTTAGCGCAGACCCAGGGAGACACCTGCGGGGTCATGGGCCAGGTGACATGGACACAGGATGTGTCACTGACTCCATCAGAACAACAGTCCCATCTCTGGAAGCATCAAGAATTGTGCCTTCTTGAAAATTCACCCATATTGACAAATTGTTGTTTCCAATCTTGGGTTATGCTACAGATATCAAATTTTAAAAGCAAATTCTAAGATTCAACGAATGGCTATCACACGCCCCTCGTATCTCAGGTGCTGGGATGGGCTGGTGTCAGTTAGCTTGGGTGTGGCCCCTTCTCCCTTCACACCAGTGACCTTCTCAACCTCTTCCTGGTCTGCAAGTGCTCTGTTCGGGAAGATCAGAATCCAGCACCAACCCCCCCCCCCCCCCACAGGGGAAGGCAGGCCCCAGATGAGGGCCTCCAGGGTCTGGGGCTCCAGGGCTCCAGGGTCTGGGTCTCAGTGGCTGGGCAGCCCTGGCTGGATTGAAACACCTGCTGTTGTTCTAACTCCCCTCCCCCACACTGTCATTACTTAACCTAAATGGGCCCGAGACCCTACAGAGCAACCACTGCCAGGCTCCCTGCGGGCCTCAGCTGCTGCCAGGCCGCGTCCTGCTCCTGCCTGCACGCTGGCCACCTGCAGGGGCGGCCGGCAGGGCCCAGGTGTTTCCTGTACCATGCTGCCTTCTGTCCTTCGTCACAGGCACTCACTGACAAGACCCAGAGCGGCCCGCTGTGCTGGGGACCCCGGGCTGCCTGGCTCCCAGACCTGCTGGAGCAAAGATGGGCTGTGATTTGATCATGTGGTTGGGGGAGACCCACAATCTTCCATTGGTTACTCCACACCATGTGTCCTGCTTTCTTCTGAATCTCTATTTGGGGTGCGGGCAAGGTAAGGGCGATCTGAGTAGAAACCCAAACACAAAGAACAGGGGTGGGGAAGGGTGTGAATCCACAGTGGGTCCACTGACCTCTGAACACCACTGTGAGATCAGTCTTGCTCTTTGTATCAACCTGTGGTGGCCTATGGTCTCTGCCTGTGGCTTGTCACTTGGAACTAGCCTTGCAGGCAACACACTCTGGTGGCAGGATGACCCCATACTCTCAAACTCTGTGCAAAGGGAAATAAATCTTCTGCAAAAACAAACAAACAAACAAAAAACAAAAACAAAAAATCGCACAATGTATTCTGGTCTGGAAGAAATGCAAACCAACCACAAAAATTCAACTGGGGGCTTAACATTTCTATCTGGCAGGAGCTCTGCTAAAGAAAGACACAGCAATAGATACAAACCGATCATCACACACACACAGTCTCCCATCTCATCTGAAGTCCCTATATGAGCCCCAAGGCCTTATGTGACCTGACCCCATCATCTCCAGAACTCCTACTACTCACTCTTGAACCCTTTGTTCCAGCCACACTGGCCTCTTTCCTGTTCCCTGGATATGTCAATCAAGTGCACACCCCAGATCCTTTGCACAGCGGGTCACTCACTCTGCAATACTCTACCCACCACCCACAAGGCTCTTTCCTTCCCTTTATTGAGGCTCATGCTCAAATGTCACTTTCTCCGTAGGCCTTCCACAGACACATTGTCTAAAGTCACAGCCCCATCCCTGTAGCCTCTATCCCTCCTTCCTTGCTCAGAACAAGAAAGATTGGAGGGGAGGGGACATTGGGACCAGAGGTCCCTGGTGGCCTGGATCTGACCCTATTACAATTCCATTACCAACCACGAGGTCCATCTGTTCCTGCTAAGGGTCCTTCCTGGCCCTGTGCATTCTCTGTAACTCCAGCCTCGCTTTTCCTCTGGACTCATCCCCTTCTCCTCGACCCCCCGCACATGAAAGGGAGATTTTTTTCATGTGTTTATAGAATAGACACTACAGAGGAGCAAGGACTGTGTTTTCCCCACACCCTATCCACACACTCAGAAGATTTCCTGCACCTCCAGAGCTTCTTTTGCTCATGAACAGGTGAATGGTATGACCTAGATTCCCCAGGACCCAGAACAATAAGGGGGATGTACGGACACAAAGAAGGGGAGGGCAGCTATACAGGGGACAGGTGTCCAAGTCCCGAGGCAAGAAAGCCAGCCTGGCAGGAGCACCTTGCCCCAAGACTGGCCACATAGGATGGGGCCAGACCACACAGCTCCTTGAAGAGCCTGCAAGAGCTGTGGACACTGAGCCCATGGGAGCAAATAGAAGCCAGGTATAGCTTTAGTCAGAGAAGGTGCTGGGAAGCAGGACACTTTGTGGCAGAGATGACTGCTGTCCTAATGTCTCTTCCTCCCTTTCTCCTGAGGAATGAATCCTAACTCTATTCAGGGTGACAGTGTGCTCAGCTATAAGGCTATGTTTCCCATCGGCCCTTGCAATAATGTGTGGCCATGTGACTAAATTGTGGTCAGTAAAATATAAGTGAACATATGTGGAAGATTTCTGGGAAATCTTCTTAAAGAAGATTGATACTCTCTTTTCTCCCTTCTCCCTATTCCTGTTCCTGCTGCATAGGATGCAGACATGATGGCTGGAGCTCCAGCAGCCTGTTGGACCATGAGTTATACATGGTGATAGCAGCCACATGCTGACAGAAGCCAAGTAGAATGAAACTGGTCCCTGATGACATTCAGGCACTGTCACACTTGCCTGGATTGCAGCCCCCAACTTCTCCAGAGAAAATAAGCCCTTATTGTTTAAGTCACTATTATTTGGGGTTTCCTGTTAAGTGCAGCCAATATTCTCCAGCTAAGGGCCACTGGAAGTTCAATTAGAGCTGAACAAGTGTGTTTATTACTCATCGCAGTGAGAGACAGCTCTCAGCATGGAGAACCATGGGGCATCTCAGTAAGAGGATAGGAGAAAGGACCCATAGGATTGGGCTTTTGTGCCAACAGAAAGTTAATCCTACAAAAATGGGTGTTGAGTGAACAGAGTATAAGAAAAAAACCTAAAATGTAACGGAGTTCTTTCATATTTGGCAAATACAAATTTAGATTTCTAGTTGAACAGAAATTAATAAATTGCTAATACCACTCTGACTTCTGGTTATGTTCAAAGCTCACGTATTGGTTCTAGCAATATCTTTTGTTAATTTTACATTCCTAAAGTCCTTCCTCTGGACATGAATGAATTTTGGAATTTGCTAGATTAAAGTTTATGTGATTCAGTTAGCACCAGCTGGGATCAGAATATGGAAGTGTTTACTCTTCATTTTTCAGAATAATGAAAGTATTCACATAGGTTCTGAAGTACACTAAGTCAAAATTGGATGATATTTGAATTAATTTGGAGATCACATTAAGAAATCTATTTTGAGCTCATCGTTTATAGGTGAAACATAGTTGTTCTGTGCCTGAGGCAAAAATCCAAGAATAACAAGGCTCCCATGTAATTGTCACCCAATATAGACGCTGTTGAAAGAAAATAAATCATATTGATCCAAAATGTGAGGGGAAATACAATATTCTACTCTAACCTAGCTATTAAAGGAAACAAAGATGGTCATAAAAGGTAGAAGAAAATTGTTCTGTAAAAGGTGTTGAATGTGTGTGTGATTTTTAATACATTTTAGAATATGATGATATAATGTTCTAGAATTTCATAGCATGAACTGGATAATGAAATGCTACTTGGAGGCAGTCATCCATACCAACACCCATTCATTGATTCAACAAATATTTATTGAGTATATAGGATGGAGTTGGTTCTATTCAGAGAGCTGAGGAAAAAACATCTTGAATTCAGGGAGCTTACAACTGATGGAAAAGATAGAATAAGGATAAATAAATATTCACCCCCAAAAAAGTGTTCAGACACTGGTAGAAGCAGTATGATGGGAATGCAGTGTATGAGCACCCCATCCAGGCTGGGAGGTAAGGATGCTTTCAGGGCTGGATCTAGGGAGGCAAATGGGGTGCTTCCAGGACTAGTCTCTCCATGCAGCAGGAAGGGTATGTGTAAAACACAGAGGGAGCGATGCAGACGTCGTTTCGTGAACAGGATCCAGTGCGGAGAAAGAATATGGAGGCCACACAAAGATGGATCCGGATGGGTAGCAGACCAGCAGGGATTTCTCCCACCACACACGTGCAAGCCACCATGTTTTGTGACATTTTGTCAAGAAGTGTTATTGTGGCAAGAGCTAAGACATATGCTGCATCCTAGGCAAGTTAGATTTTGCCCCGAAGGAGATGGGGAGCCCAGCTGAGAGCGGTGAGTCAGGGGAGGGACCTGGCAGGTGCACACTGAGGAATCTCTCTTCTGGAATTTGCAGAACAGTGAGCCAGAGTAGAAGACAGAATCGGAGTGGGTAACAGGTGCATGGCCATCTGAGCAAACTGAAGAGCCATGACTTGCAGCAATTGGGCTGAAGAGTTCTGGTGCCATGGAGGGAATGAGGTCAGAATTTAATACAAGGAATGAAGAGAAGTGGGGGCCTGGAGGCTCACATGATCTCATGATTTGGAGACCCTCAGCGAGAAGGAGGGCGGGTCTGGCGACTGAAGACATTCTGTGGAACAGAGCAGGTGTCAGCATCTTTGTTGTTGAGAGACAGTCTGCAGGAAGTGCAGAGAAATGACTTACAGCGGACAGAGGAGGAGACCAGAGATCTGGGTTGGGCCCCGTGGAAGGTGGCAGAGTGAGACAGGGCACCTGGGCAGAGGGGGTGGCGGCAGAGCACAGGACAGACCTGCTCTTCGGGACAGGGAAGAGGAAGAAATATTGTGTGTCAGGCCCCAGGTAATCTGTGAGCGGGAGAGGAAGGACTTTTGGAGCAAGTTAAAGATGCTAGTTGACCTTTCCGTGGGCTGCATAGAAGAGATCCACTTAGAGACCCGAGTGAGGCCAAAATGTTTGGAATTAAAAGCTACCTGAAAAATAGACAAAAGACGGTTGTATATGTTATACTAAAGCCAAGGTTTGTTTCTGATTTCAGCAAGACAATTAGCAAGGCTATTTATTTACTTACCTATTTACTTGGCATTATATGAACAAAAAGCAAAAGGATGACTGGGTTGCCCTAGGGAAAATGAGGATGACAGTGAGAAAGCCCGGGGTTCACCAGCAACAACGTGTGTGACAGATGATTGACGAGTCAGCTGAAAGGAAACAAGCAAAGCCAGAGACAGGCTGGTGTCACCAGTGATAACTCACATCTTGAGGTCACCTGCCAAGCTCAAAAAATGGGAAGGTATGAAACCAGACATCCAGAATGGGGGCAGGGGTCAAGATTAGAATGAGTCAAAGCATGGAAAGAACAGCGCAAAGGGTTGTATTGGGAAAAGGTACCTTCAGAAGCTGTGGTCTTAGATGTGAGGTCTTGAGCTGCAGCCGTGCCATGTGTGTGCGCCCATGAGATGCGCTGCTGGAGGAAAGAGTCACCTGAGTTGGCAAATTATGAACAGTTAGGTCCTATGAGAGGCAAAAGTTGGAGAGATAATCCAAAGGGGCGTGTAACTTGTGAGAAGTTATGGCAAAGGCTAAGGAAATAGCTGAATATTCACAAAACTCAGAATGAAAAGCGTGGTGATCTTCAAAGTGCATTCTTTCAATCTGGTCACAAGGAAAATATCAGACAACACCAATCTGAAGGACATTCTAGGGACACCTGGGTAGCTCAGTGGTTGAGCATCTGCCTTTGGCTCAAGTTGTGATCCTGGGGTCCTGGGATCGAGTCCTGCATCGGGCTCCCAGGAGGGAGCCTGCTTCTCTCTCTGCCTGTGTCTCTGCTTCTCTCTCTGTGTCTCTCATACGGAATAAATAAAAATCTTACAAAAAAAAATGGAGGACATTCTACAAAATTCCTGACCAGCATTCTCTGAATGTGTAAAGAGCATAAAGACAAGGAAAGACTGAGGATCTGTCACAGATGGAATCCACCAAGGACATAGGCCAGCTGCGTGCAGCACGGGTCCTGGGTTCGACCCCGGGGCAGGTAGGACTCCAGCAGAAATACGGGTGAGGTCTGAGGGTCTACAACCTAGCTAACATTTTTATTTCTTAGTTTTTCTTAGTTTTTTTAGTTTTCATGATTGTACTGTGATTGTGCCTGAGAGGATGCTAGGTGAAAGTTACGGGGGAACTCAGTACTCTTTGCAACTTTTTTGTATGTTTAAAATTATTTTAAATTTAAATACTAAATGAGAGATGGATATGAAACGAGCTGTCCATTTGTCCGAGGGAGCTGCAGATAGCCCTGGCCCTTATAGCCTTAAAGCACCTCATCTGGGTCCACGATGAAGCCTTCCACACGAATTCCACTATAACACTGCAACTAGGAGAACTCTGTGTAGCTGCTCCCAGCACCGCAGTTACTGGCAACCTGAATGTCACGTAAATATTCCACTTTACAATCACATTGGAAACTCTGCATTTGCGTTGTAGCATGCCAGCCAGGACCACGGTAGCTCCTCCCAACGTCAGCCGAGCTGCCGTGATTTACAACTGCATAAACACCAAACAATCCAATCATGAAATGGGCAAAAGACATGAAGAGAAATCTCACAGAGGAAGACCTAGGCATGGCCAACATGCACATGAGAAAATGCTCCGCATCACTGGCCATCAGGGAAATACAAATCCAAACCACAATGAGATCCCACCTCACACCAGTGAGAATGGGGAAAATTAACAAGGCAGGAAACCACAAATGTTGGAGAGGATGTGGAGAAAAGGGAACCCTCTTGCACTGTTGGTGGGAATGTGAACTGGTGCAGCCACTCTGGAAAACTGTGTGGAGGTTCCTCAAAGAGTTAAAAATAGAGCTGCCCTACGACCCAGCAATTGCACTGCTGGGGATTTACCCCAAAGATACAGATGCAGTGAAAAGGCAGGACACCTGCACCCCGATGTTTCTATTAGCAATGTCTGCTATAGCCAAAGTCTGGAAGGAGCCTCGGTGTCCATCGAAAGATGAGTGGATAAAGAAGATGTGGTCTATGTATACAATGGAATATTCCTCAGCCATTAGAAACGACAAATACCCACCATTTGCTTCAACGTGGATGGAACTGGAGGGTATAACGCTGAGTGAAGTAAGTCAATCGGAGAAGGACAAAAATTATATGGTTTCACTCCTACGGGGAATATAAGGAATAGTGAAAGGGATTATAGGGGAAAGGGGAGAAAATGAGTGGGAAATATCAGAGAAGGAGACAGAACATGAGAGACTCCTAACTCTGGGAAACGAACAAGTGGTGGTGGAAAGGGAGGGGGGCGGGGTTTGGGGTGACTGGGTGACGGGCACTGAGGGGGACACTTGATGGGATGAGCACTGGGTGTTATACTATATGTTGGCAAATCGAACTCCAGTAAAAAATATACAAATAAATAATAATAAATAAATAAATAAATAAATAAATAAATAAATAAATAACTCCAATTAAAAAATATACAAATAATACATACATACATACATACATACATACCACGTGTGTGGCAGGAAGAATAATGCCCCCCAACCAAACAGGTCCATGTCTCAATGCTCAAAACCTAAGGATATGGCAGGTTATGTGGAAAAGGGGGAACTTAGGTTGTAGATGGAAATAAGGCCTTGCCATCAGCTGACTTTGAGCTGAGATTATCGTGTTATCCAGGCAGAGCCAATGGAATCACAGGGACCAGAAGTAGATGAAGAAGTCAGAATGGGGAAGCAGACAGATGGCCAGGCAAGAAGGACTCAGCCCAAGGTTCCCAGCCTTGGGGATGGACGGAGGAGCCTGGGGACCATGGGAATGTGGGCAGCATCTGGAAGTTTGTCTTGTTAGATGAGGATTGTTCAGGAAGGAACACAACCCTGCCAACACCTGGGTTTCAGCCCAGTGGGACCCCCAGCAGACTTCCAGCCTATAGAACTGTAGGATAAAAATCTTTTGGTTCAAGACACTACCTCTGCAGTCATTGTTAGGACAGCCATGGGGCACTGCACAGAAGACAGCAGTGCCCCCAGAATGGTGTGGCGATGTGGAGCCAAGAAAAACGGAGACCAAAGCTGGCAACGGCACCACAAACCATATGTTAATGTCTGGGAAAATTTCCTCTACCTACAGCAAATATGGGGATGAATTTTAAAGGCTATTCTTAGAGAACACACCACATGTTCGACCCTCCGTAGCAGAACCAGAGCTCCAGAGCACTGACTGCCTCGTTCTGGAATGTAGGCATTGGCACCAGCCAGAAGTGGGTAGCTGCCCCCGGCTTCAGGGCGGCTGAGTGACCGTCCCCAGGAAAGAGGCCTCATGCCAATCCTGACACTCTGTAGGGAGAGCTTCACCCTGCACTCACCACGCAGGTCGGTAACCTCACTGGAGCCTGAAGGCTTTCTGTGAAAGACAGGCTGGTGCCACTCGACTTGAATGTTACATTTAAAATGTAAATGTGTCATTAGTGTTTTGTATTCTATTTCTCTTTTTTTTAGGATTATTTTATTTTATTTTTATTTTATTTAAATTCAGTATGCTGGGGCACCTGGGTGGCTCAGTGGTAGAGCATCTGCCTTTGGCTCAGGTCATGATCCTAGGGCCTTGGGATAGAGTCCTGAATCGGGTTCCCCACAGGGAGCCTGCTTACCGCTCTGCCTGTGTCTCTGCCTCTCTCTGTGTCACCCAAGTAAATAAATAGAATTTATTTTTTAAAATAATAAAAAATTAAATAAATTCAATTTGCTAACATATAGCATAACACCCAGGGCTCATCCTGTCAAGTGCCCCCCTCAGTGCCCATCACCCAGTCACCCCAACCCCCTGCCCATCTCCCCTTCCACTATCCTTTGTTCATTTCCCAGAGTCAGAAGTCTCTCATGGCTTGTCGCCCTCTCTGATTTTTCCCACTCAGTTCCCCTCCTTTCCCTTATAATCCCTTTTACTATTTCTTATATTCCCCGTAGGAGTGAAACCATATAATGATTGTCCTTCTCTGATTGACTTATTTCACTCAGCATAATACCCTCCAGCTCCATCCATGTTGATGTAAATGGTAGGTGTGCATCATTTCTGATGGCTGAGTAATATCCCATTGTATATATAGACCACATCTTCTTTATCCATTTATCTGTTGAAGGACATCGTGGCTCCTTCCATGGTCTGGCTGTTGTGGACATTGCTGCTAATGTTCTGTTTCTAAGGGATTGGTGGTTGGCCAATGGACAACCTCTGTATTTGGCCTCACAAGAGTCATGGATACACCCAGACAACCCAGAAAAACAAGGTCCCATGACTGTCTCTAGGGCACCCGAAACAAAGGAGTTCACACCTTCACACCTGCCTAGTGCTGATGCCACTGTACCTCCTAAGGTCCTGGGGGTGGCCCCCAGCAGGAAGACCTACTTCCTATCCTGCTTGGTTGACATGCCATGGGTTATAGGCTTTTAGAGCTTCACCTCCACTCTTGATACCATCCTGGTCTTACATAGGAGAGAGTGCCCTCCCCACTAGCCAGCATAAGCAGGAAAAGGATTTGTGAAAGTATATCCAGGGTCCAGATAGACACTCAAGCATGGACTTGGTAGCTGGGAATAATGCCTGAGGCCACAAGAGGGTCAGGCCCTATGGAGATCCTAGTGCTCTCCATAGGTAGCAGACCCCAGGCTGGTGAGCACCGGTGCCTCAGACCCGGGCCCTCCACCACTGTCATCACCTGAACAAGAAAGCTTGGCCACTCCCTTCCAGAAAGTGCACTCCATAAGGTCCCCCACTGCCTCAGATTCGAAGTCACATGGGCACATTGGATCCCAGGTCCAGGTCATATGTCTGCATCCAGGCCCAAGAGCAGCTGGGAATGTGCTTTTCTGGCTTCTACCATGTGGAGGTAGAACCGAAAAATGGCAAATAATTATCGCATTTCCTTCGGAGGTGGGCCTCCTCTTTCAAAGGAGAAGAAAGAGAAGGAGAAGCAGAAGATTGAAGATAATTTAAACATGCTCATAGCAACAACCTATTTAATCAAGCAAAACCCCTACCCAACAGGACAAAAACTCCCTAAACTGCGTTAACAAACACTATCAGCATATGTGCTGCTTGCAAAAGACAGACGAAAAATAAAATAATGCAGTTAGGTTACAAATAAAAGATGAAAGAAGATCAGGAAAACATGTGCAAAAAAGAAATTGGAGCACAATTAATATCAGACCAAGCAGAGTTCGAGACAAAATGAATTCAATGTGACAATGAGGAGCATTTATATCAATTTAAGGGATGATTCATAATAAAAGGAAAAGTGTCATGAAATCCTCAAGAGACAAAAAGCATCTCCTCAAAAATCTGTAAGGAAGAGGAGATCGAAATACAAAGAACATTTGACTAAAAACAACCGAAATGGAGCAAGACACGAAATTCAGTGTGAAACAGGCCACTCACGCTGAAGCCAGGACACAGAAAGTGTGAACATCACACGAATTTACTAATGGGCTCTATCCTGTGGACTCACAAGGAGAAGATAATCTGCTAATGTGTATCCAGAGTTACTACCAAAAACATGACCTTAACTAAAGACAGGAAGAAGTTATGTATTAACAACAGCTTCAATAAAATACTTCCTTCCAGAGATTGTAAAACATCCCCACAAATAACTTTTGATTAAAGGGTAAACACAAGTACGCTTTCTAAAAATGTCGGTCCTATTCATTAGGGCTGTAACACCCCAGCCATAGGGTATGGAGTCAAACCTGTATTGAAAAGCAAATCTTTTTCTTTGAATGCTTTCACTCTTATAAAAGGAAACACAAAATCTACACGAACTAAGCATTTACTCAAGAGTTATAAACTTTGGAAGTTGGAAAGTTAGAGTCCCGAGGAAGCTAGAGGAATGCAGTAGTGAAGATCAACTCAGAAATTAATGAACTGAAAGGAAGAAATCGATAGAATAGCTAAATTAATCCCAAAGCTGATTTTTAAAACAGCTAGAAATAACATCTTAAAAATGATTTTAAAATACTTTATACATGGAAAGCTATCAAACTTTAAATGGGGGAAAGAGGATTTTAAAAAAATTTAATTATCAAAAACAACTTAAGAAAAAGTACAAAATGTTTGTCGTCAAAAATTACCTCTGAAAAAGACCATAAATCTGAAAACCATATCTTGGTTTTTAGTATCTTTCTCCTTTAAAAGCAATCAAGGTTCCTTAGCGAAATGATAAATTTGAGGACAGGATGAGCTTGAAGCATCTTATAAGATCAGAAAGTAAGGAAAGGCTCAGGGAAAATTTAAAAAAAAAGACAACTCACAATGTCAAGGGACAGAGGGAACAACAAAAATCACTTCCAATGGCCCAAAACTAGAACAATTTGAGCAACAAAACAAATAAGGTACTATTGGATCATAACCCAAAATAAAAGATCAATATCTGTGAGTCTATATGGGTATAAATAGGTGGTTAAGTAACTAAATTAGAGAGGGAGAAGAGACAAATCTCCCATGCAGAATTCCAAATAAATTACATAGATACTCTGTCCCGGAGGAGATGGAGTATGGCTCTCCACCTGTCAAGTGTGGGTGGCATAGAGTGACTTCCTTCCCAAGACCAAAGAATGGAAGGAAGGGGTAGCCTTTACAGCGGAGAAACTGGGCCAACAAGTCCTCAACCAGAAAATCATGATGTCCTGTCCATAGTGTGTATTCTTGATAGGATGTGATGAGAAATGCACTTAACCTCTGTGGTCCTTCTCCCCAAAACCCACGATCCTTGTCAAACCATGAGAAAGCCTTTTGGAAATCCCAATGGGATACATGACCAGTACTCCCCAAAACTATCAAGATCATCAAATCAAGGGAAATCTGAGGAAGCCAAGAGGAATCTCAGGAGACATGATGACCAGATATAACACGGTATCTAGAACGGGATCTGGGACAGAGAAAGCACAGTAAAAACTGAAGAAATTGGAACAAAGAATGGAGCTTTGTTCATAGTAATGAGTAATATAGGTTCATTAATTGTATCTATGTACTATTTCCATATAAGACTTTAACAATAAAGGGAAGGTGAGGTGTGAGGTGTATGGGGACACTCTGTGTTAGCCTTTGGCTTTTTTCGTAAATCTGAAACTGTTCTACAAATATATAAGTCTTCAGGTAATTTTTTTTCATTTCAAGGAAATGATCATCGATGACAATGCCATAGAGCACAGGAAAGCATACAAAGTTTTAATTCACTTTAAGTACATAAAATACTCTGATACCAAATTTAGCAGAATTTCCATACGTATAGACAGAGAAATCCTAAAACATTGTCAAGTTGAATTCAACATTATCAAGAGGACATTACAGGAGTGCCTAGGTGGCTCAGTGGATTAAGCACCTTCCTTCGGCTCTTCATGATCCCAGGGTCCTGGAATCTGCTGCTCCCTCTTCCTCTGCCTCTCACGCCTCCCATGCTCTTGCTCTCTTGCTCTCTCACAAATAAATAAAATCCTTAAAAAAAGAGAGACAAAGAACATTACAATGAAATGTGGAATTTAATATTGAACTACATTACTATAATATCAATCTGTCAGATCAAATAAGCAAACAAATATTTCAATAGACATTGTAAATGGTTTTTGATATAATTCAATATTTATTACCAATTAACATTCTTAACAAAACAAATTTAAAAAATAATAGTTAGCATGATAAAAAAAAATGGCTGTCTTAAATTCATGGGCAAAATGCTATCTGAAACTCCAGTGGCATTCCCAGTTAAGTCAGAAATAAGATCATGATGCCTCATAAGTTCACTAACTAATGTTTCATGTTTCTGCAAATTGAGCCTGAGCTATTATAAGGTGAGCTTTGGGAAGAAAAGGAACCCCAATGGAGAAAAGGCAAAAGCATCATATTTTTAAAAGACATCATTGCCCTTTGAGGGGAAAAAATGAAAGGACCTATTTGGAAAAATGCATCAGAATCGATCAGGGAATTCAGCAAGTTTTTCAGGGTCAATATTGATATAAAATGCTATAACTTTTCTCCATATTGCCCATAACCTGCTAGAAAATATACTAGAAAAAAATCAACAGAAATACAAAATACTTGTCTACAAAGAAAAGATATGATACCAGATAGACTCTATGAAGATGGCCAAGGGCCCATGAGAGACAAAAGAATCCAGCCAACAGCAGAAGTTAGAAACAGAACAGGGGAGGGTCTTATGGGAGAAGCCTGGCCAGGAGGGAATTGTGAACCGTCATATGTCGCAGGAGCATCACAGAGGGCAGTGAGCCAGAAGCCTACTGGATTTGGCTGTTAACCCTCCATGACTACCTGGGCTCACCGTAACCTCTGTGATCATGTGACTGCAGGTGCCTTTGAGAAAAACAGGAAACACAAAACTTTTGGGGATTTCTTCCATCCAGAGTCAGATGTAAGTCTCAGACATTCCAACAGTTTGACCACTTCAACATGACCACTCAACACCCCCAAAGTAAGTAATCAATGCCCTGGGAAATGAAAACACAGCCTGTAAGTCTGATGGATCACTTCAGACCAGGAAAGAATAGGCAGTCTGGAAGGTCTCCTGTAAGAAAAAAAAAAAAAAAAAAAAACTTTTTCGCCCTTTTTCTGATGTGTTCAATATTCCATTAGTAGCAGTCTCCCTGCTGACAGGCACCTCAGCTAATGACTTTAAGGAATCAATTTCTTTTTCTGAAATCTGACTTGCTCCAAACTCCAGCAGTCAAGACTTCACCAAAATAAAGGACTAGACAATGATCTATTCCAATACAGGTAGTGCTCGTTCAGTTCCAAATTCAAAGAACTGACACACTGGTACCAACCATTAATACACTTACTAAAAGAAAAAGGCATCTAGACCATAAACATGACTTAAGATCAAAGGGTAGTCTTTGCAATCAGTAACTGTGGGAATTATTTCTTATATTTTTGACAGTTTTGAGGTATAACTGATATACAAAGAATCATACGCATTTAATGTGTGCAAATTGATGAACACAGACAGAAACTACCTCCTTTGTTTTAGATTAGAGTCATTTATATGGTAAAAACGGTAGCTAATTTGAAAACATCATAAAGGAATAACGTTGTAAAGACATAAAGATAAGAGATTCACATTCCCTGAATGAATTGCTTAAGTACCAGATCCCTTTTTATCTCACATTATCAACATAAGAATGTGTGTGAAAATAGTTCATAATGGTAAATTACGACACGATCAGGAAATGTAAGCATCGCCAACCTGTCTACCCACTTCACAGCAAAATAATAAAGACAGGAATCTCTAGAAGAAAAGTGTTTTAAACTATTTTTAGAAGCAGAGGAAAGGCATAGATGTAAAGTACTCTGAATACGTAATGTCCAAAAGCATCCGCACAGGTAGCCAAAGTTTCCGTGAATTAAATTGTTTTCCTCACTCACATTTGTAGCATGTTATGATGTAAACTTTTACCAAAATCTAACTTTATTGCAAAAGAAGTCAACCTCTTCCAACGTTGTAGAATGCAATCATTTTCCCCCTAGAGGTAGAAACCAAGGTAATTTGGACAAATTAAAGCAGATGAAAGTTGCACCGGGTGCCTTGCACATACAAAGCATTGATACTCCCTCAGAAAGAGCAAGCAGTCTGGGAGAAGAGTGGGACGCAGCCCGGCAGGCTGGGGGTGGCCCCACAGGCCCAGGGGCTGGTCTCGGCTCCTCACCTACCTCCAGTACAAATACTACTGGGGCCCACAGGGGTTCTGAGTAACTAAAAAAATGATGTGTAGGGGGCTGCTGGGTGGCTCAGATAGTTGAGCTTCTGCCTTCAGCTCAGGTCATGATCTCAGGGTCCTGAGATCAAGTCCCACGTCCAGCTCCCTGGTCAGTGGGGCGTCTGCTTCTCTCTCCCTCTGCCTCTCTTCCTGCTTATGCACTCGCTCGCTCTCTCTCTCTCTCAAAAGAAGAAATAAAATCTTTTTTAAAAATGATGTGGAAAGTTCTAGCATTACACTGAGAACTTAATGGGTTTCAACAAAAGTAAAGTAGCTGCTTGACAGGAAAGTTGGAGGTGCCAGGAGAACCTGACAGATCCGAGCTAATGGAGCCTTCCAAGGAGAAAGGAAGTCTTTGGAGCGCCAGGACTAGGCGGCTGCGAACAGAGTGGGAGCAGGCCAACAGCATGGAGACCGTTCCAGGGAACTGGGAAGAGAAACGTGTATGGCAACCTTGGGGTGGGGGAAGGAGAGATAGAACCCCGGAGGACCCCGCGATTCTGAACACAGAGAGGGTCTCAGGGCTAGGTCAACAACCACCGTTGGCCACAGTCCTGTGACCCAGGTGGAGGCCTCCGTGTGGGGTCTGCCTCCAGGTCCTCGAGTGCACCACAGTCTGCACAGGGGCCCACACGTGGTCACCAGAGGTCACCAGTCAGCTTTGCTCACCTCTTCGGGGCCTCCTACCACTCTGAGGACCTCTCAGAGGGACATCCGAGGGACAAGAGTCACTTTAGCAGGTGCATCTCACAGCCCAGGGGTTTTGGGTCCCATGACCTGGGTCAGCCGCAGGTCTGTGAGGAGTTTGCAGGTGGTCCATTTGCTCTAATGCAGCACTTTAAGCATCAATCCAGACTTTCCACAAAATCCTGCTTAATCTCCCACTTGAGGTATACACACTATTTTTATGTTTTTTTTTTTAATGATAAATTTTTGGCCTGGTCAAAGGAAAATACTGCAAATACTCTATAATAAGCATAAAACTGATAGGAGGAAAGAAGCTAAACCTCTCCATGCAAGTCCATGTCGACATAAACGTCCAGAACACTTACTGTCTGTCACCAACAGGTGACTTGGAAAGGCACAGATGGAGCCTTCTGGTTTTCTGCACTTTTTCCTCAAAACTAATAATCAAAATATTTTTTTAAATAATATGACATAAATAAGACACAAAATAAACAGATTGGCAGGAACTGGTGATGGGCCAAGTGTCTCCTCAGCCCTGGATAAATGAATGACCCTTCAACTTGATCCAGACCACCAAACTTCAATACCCTTCGATGACCCTCTGTAGAGCCACCACACCTCCTACCCCCATGTCCCACCACAGCTGACCCTCTGGGCCGTCCACGTCTCCTGGCAGCCTCCCTGGAACATGACAGGTTGTGTCCCAGTCAGTTCAGGGGCCACTCCTCAGCTGCCCAAGAGCAGAGTCTCTTCCCACTGCTTTGAGCTGTGGCTACACCAGCAGGATTGGGGCAGCTGTCATGACCCTATGGAAAGAAAGACAGCCACCTTCCACCCTATATCTACATCTACAAGTAGATGACCAGCAAGGCTCCTAAAATAAAACAATAGTAACACACACACCCTGGAGTCTAACTTAGGCCAGCCCTGCTGTGAGCATAGGAATCAGAAACTTAGCAAGTCTGTGTGGCCAGCCGCCCTTGAGTTGTCAACAAGAATAAGGGACAAAAAAAAAAAAAAAGAATAAGGGACAAATGATGTTCACAGGGGAGGAAACTACCCTGCAGGCCCTACCTGGAGACCATGGTCAGAAATGGGTCAGCTCTGCTCAGGCGACAGTGCTGAGCCAGCCTCACATTCAGCAAAGAGCAGTGGCTCCAAGTGGGGCAGGCCCCTGGCGGACCCGTCTGCCTGCAGCCACGGTCAGCAGGGCTGGGCGCAGAGTCAGGGAGGGAGATGGTTCGGCACGCGGCCCCTGAGACCAGGATGCTCCGCCCACACCACCAACCATGTGGAAGCACACGCACCATCTGGTGCCAGCTTTTCCTTTTTCTGCACAACAAAATTAAGCTTCCAAAAACAAGCGCCTGTGCTGGATCCTGTGTAAGCTGGCTGAGCACTGAAGGGATGATTAACTTACCAGCACTTTCCAATTCAAGCAGAGTCAGAGTGCAGGCATGCACACATATCCCACACATGCCCAGACATATATGTGTGTGCACACACACTCACACTCAGGCATGTATACATGTGGAACACGCACATGCTCACACAAATTCTCACCTCCCCACGGGCACACCTATGCTCACACCTTCACATGTACACATACATGCTTACATACGCACACTCGTGTGCACACACACACATATGCATGCACACACACAACAGAAGACTAAAGCCAGGAAGTCTTCAGCAATTGGCTGAATGAGGATGAATCTGTGGAATCAGGATGATGGCCAGGGCTCTGGTGCAGACCGCAGAAGCATAATGGAAAAGGAAGATTTGACCTCTTCCCTTTTTTTTTTTTTTTTAGGTTATGTATTTAATTATTTGAGAAAGAAAGAGCAAAAGCAGAGGAGAGGAGCAGACAGAGAGGGAGAAGCAGACTCCCTGCTGTGCAGGGACCCCCCCCCGCCCCCCAATGTGGGGCTCAATCCCAGGACCCTGAGATCATGACCTGAGCCGAAGGCAGATGCTTCACCGACTGAGCCCCCTCTTCTACCTGTAATGCGTGTACTAAATGCCTTCTGTCCCTCTGATAGGCTCTGAGCACACACTGTCTTTGGCTTCATGTCACATACCTTCCAGCAGAGGACATGGACATCATTGAATATTCATATAAATCCAGGACATCTAGGAAACCAACCATTTTCCCAACAAAAGGGACAGACTTGGCTAGCAAATGCCTTTTGCCTTTTGCCTTTCTCCTTCCTCCTGCCTGGAATTTGACTGTGATATCATCTGAGATCAGAAAAAAAGTAGCTACATACTAAGGACAGAGGAGCAGAAACACAGAAGGAGCTGGGGACACTGACACCATAACACCTGGCACCAGCCCTGGACTGCTTCCCTCCTGGCTTCTTGGTACGTGAAAGAAAAATAAGCCCCTATTTGTGAAGCTGCTGTGCTCAGCTGTCTGCCTCATGCAGCCAAAGCAGCCCCCCATAGATACCTTGTAGGCTTACATGGTGACAGAGAAGGTGTGCACTGACTCCTCCTGCACTCATGCTAACCGAGCCAAACTGAGCAGAGAATAAATTTCAAATCCAGAATAAGTGCCATCCAGTTAGAAGAGAGGATTGCCCCATCAAGTTGGAAAGAGCCCAGGGAAATCCACCTGCTACCAAATAAATAATGCCTCCTGGAGGTATGGTACCAGCCTGGTGGTGGGAAGAACACAGAGAAGCTTACGAGAGCCAAAAAAATCTCAGAGAAACAGGCAGTCAGGCTCTAAGGGGTTCAGAAGATTTCTGGTAACAGAAACCATGCTCTAGGCTTAATCAAGGTGTCTACACTGCAAGCAGATGAATCCCCATCCCGGCATCACTATGCTCAAGAGCAGAGTTCAACACAAAGCTCAGCTCCTGCTCATACTTTGTGGCTGCATTTGTCCATCACAAATGTCTCTAGCATGGTCTCATACCCAAATCCCAGAAAATTGCTTTTCATCGAATTTATTAGAAGTCTGCTCTACACTCCAGCCAAAGGGGGGAGACGGCCCTATGAGAATATGATCCGCTGACTCAGCCCCCGGGCCTCTGATTCCCTGAGCCTCTACATCCAAAATTACAAGTTTCCTCTTGAGAGAATCTCATTAGCACTGCTGTCTGGCTCTCATAAATCAGCCGTGGCTGCAGGCCAGGGTCATACATCACAGACCAAGGGTGGACATTGTGGCCGGAATGTGGGGCGTGGCGGCGATGGACACAGAGCCCGTACCAGCAGGGGTTGGGAATGAACACCCAGAAGGTTAGAAAGTGCCACCTTACACACCGTCTTACAACTAACCATTGATATTTCTGCGGGGTTTTTCCCATTACTTCCCTGAGATGGCCCAATGTCAGCTGTGACCACAGTGACATGTTCTTGTGCTTCCCGAGAACTCGGGTGAGAAGTCTCACATTCGGAGGAGGTTACCTGGAGGAGTTACATTGACAATGCTCCTCATTCCCACCCTGGCCATGCTTCAGGGAAGCTCTGCTGTGATTGTCCCATTATTTTTTTTTAATTTTTATTTATTTATGGTAGTCACAGAGAGCGACAGAGAGGCAGAGACACAGGCAGAGAGAGAAGCAGGCTCCATGCACTGGGAGCCCGACGTGGGATTAGATCCCGGGTCTCCAGGATCGCGCCCTGCGCCAAAGGCAGGCGCCAAACCGCTGCACCACCCAGGGATCCCTGATTGTCCCATTATAGAACGAACACAGTGCAATGTTTTCTTAATTACGCAGACTTCTGCTTTTTGCTATTTGGGCCCATGAAGGAGAGAGAGTAGAATAAGCAACAGTGGAGAAGAGACCCCATTCGTGAAGCCCTTGGCCATGGGGACAGGCAAGTGCTCAGGCATCTACACTGGGACGTGCATCCAAAGCATGCAGCCGGGGTGCTGGGGAGCATGAAGAGCCACACCTAACCAAGTCTGAGGCATGACGCTCCCCAAGGCGGTAATGGCTAGCCTGTGCTTGAGAAAGCAGGTGGAGTCATCCAGCAGAAGCACGCACGAGTTGTACGTTGGGTGGTGAAGGTGTATTAACTACCAATTGCTGCATAACAAACTGCTCCAAACTCAGCAATGTAAAGCCATGAGCATTTATCGTCTGCCAGGGAGTCCAGCGTCAGGAGTCCAGGTGCAGCTTGGCTGAGTCTTGTCGGTCAGGGTCTCAAAGGCTGCAGCCAAGGGGTCGAGGGGTCAGCCCCTCACATGACTGTTGGCATGATTCCTTTCCTTGTGGGCCATTGATGAGAGGCTGCCCTCAGGCCCTCGTCCCCCAGGCCTTTGCACTGGGCAGCTCACTACACGGCAACTGGCTTTGTCAAACAAGCACCAGAGCCTGGGAGAGCAAGATGGAAGTCAGGGTCTCTCAGGAATCCAGTCTTCCCGGGAGAGGTCAGTCCCAGAGGACATAGGACTGAGTTGTGAGCCGCTGCCCTGCCAGCCCTAATGTCGAAAGAGCAAGAAGAGTCCACTCATCCTGGAGAATGACCCAGGCAGTGAATCTAGTGCCAAACACTGCAGCTATGGAGAACACGTGCCCAGGTAGGCATGTTTATTATCCATCAAACTCGAACCTGCACTATTGAGTTAGAAGACTGTGAGTAAGAGGCAGGGGGCATTTCCCAGTTTCCACGGCTCATGATCGTGTGCCTTACATGGTGCTCATGGAAATCCAGAATTTAACATATTATAAATAAAAGTTGCAATTAACTCCTACCAAATTGATTTTTTTTTAAGATTTTCTTTATTTATTCATGAGCGACAGAGAGAGAGAGAGAGAGAGAGGGGCAGAGACACAGGCAGAGGGCGAAGCAGGCTCCATGCAGGGAGCCTGACATGAGACTCGATCCCAGGTCTCCAGGATCACACCCTGGGCTGCAGGCAGCGCTAAACCACTGCGCCTCCGGGGCTGCCCCCAAATTGATTTTTTTTTAATGCAGATCTGTTTTTACACAATTCAAAACCAGAGAGAAATAAGCAATTAACATGTAACAGCATCTGATTCTACAAAGGTAAAGGCCTGTGCAGTCTCCTAAAGCTGAATTCACAAACACTGAGCAGTGGGTGTTTTATGTCAAGATAATGAACTGCAACTCAATCAAATTATCATGGAAGCTAAAGGTTAGAATATTGAGAATCACCATATGAAGAGAGAAAAGCGATTTTGACCTGCTGAAGAACCAACCGACCACTTACAGACCACCTTCTCCATCAGCCTGCTTCTCTGTGGCCTGCTTCATTTACCAGCCAAAATTGCTATCAGAAGTGATACTCAAGCTAGAGGTAGGAAAGCTGGGAATCAAAATTCAATTAAGTCCACTGTAGTCCAGAATCCTTCTGTATATGTGGCTCCAGAAGACACGGTGGAGATACTGGTTTAAATTGTGTTTATAAACTTGTAAATTAAAAATCATTATTACTCTTAAATGCTGGCTCGTTTTCCAAACCTATTGGAAAAAGAAAATGCTTGTATGCAAAGAAATTGGCTTTCTATCTTGTTCATTTGTTCATTCCCATAGAAAATAAGAGAACTTCAACGCAGAAGACATAAAAGAAAGATAAATAAATTAGACTGCAGAGAGAAAAAAATTTTTAATTCTAAGGAGTAAAAAAGAAAAAAAATCCAAAGTTATAAAACAAATGGATAACTAGAAAAAATGTTTGCAATTCTTTTCACAGACAAGAGTTTATCTTCTGAACATATAATGAGTTCCAATAAATCTTTAAGAAAAAGGCCAACAACGAAATAGCAAAAAACAATAGGCACAGTATATAAGAAGGGAGTTTGCAAAATGAGAGGCAGAAATGGCTCTGAAATGTCTGGAGATGCTTGAATTGGTCATTCCACTTCTCTCCTGAAACTTGAAATCTTCTTGACTCCTCTCTCTCTCCCCTCACATCTAACAAGTCAATGCATCCTGCAGCTCTGTCTTTTAGATGAGATTAGCATTTAAAGCAGTGGACTTTGAGTAAAGCAGACTATCCTCTAATAGTGGGTGGGCCTTGTCTGATCAGTTGAGGGCCTGAGAAAAAAAGACTGACGTTCTCCTAAGGAAGAAGGAATTCTGCTTCCAGACCGCCTTTAGACTCAAGCTAAAACATCAGCTCTTTCCTGTGTCTCTAGCCTGCCAGCCTGTTCTGTAGATTTCAGACCTCCTAATCTCAAAATTGTGTGAATTCCTTAAAACAAATTTGTCTCTCCCTCTCTTTCACACCATAGATAGATAGACAGATAGATGATAGATACCTATGTACCTATCTATCTACACATCCTATAGGTTCTGTTTCTCTGGAGAACCCTAATGCATCACCCAGTAGTGTGACCTTATCATCCCTCCCACAAAGTAGCATCTGTGTCCCTCCCCTGGGTGTGTCCCTACTTTCACCAACAGAGTACGATTTCTGAGATTAGGTCATAAAAAGCCTACAGGTTCCACCTGATGCTCTAGGAACGTTTGTTCTGGGAATGCTGTCCCTGAGAAACTGCCCACTAGGCTGAAAGAAGCCCAAGGGTCATACCAGGGCCACATGCAGGCACTGCGCTGGGGCATCCCAGCAGAGCCCCACTGTCAGGTCATCTCAGCCCAGGTCCTGGCATGTGAGCAAAGCCTCCAGGTGATCTTTGCACCTGACCTCAAGTCACCCCAACTATTCAAATCTTCACAATCGAGGCCCCAAACACCAAGGAGCGATAGGAGCATTCCCTGTGTGTCTGAATTCCCGACTCACACAATCCACAAGCACATAGAGTGATTGGCGCTTTCTTACACCCTGTCTGGGTTAGTTGCACAGCAGCTGGTAAGCAGCACAAATGCCAACCACATCTCTGAGCCTTTATGCACAAGGCACCATCCTGGAGGGCCCTCCTGGACACCTGCATGGCTCTCTCCCTCCCCCTAGCAGGTCTTTGCACAGGTGCCGACTACTCAGGGGCCTGCCCTCACCTCCCATTAAAAGTACAGCCTTCCCCCTGCTCGGTTTAGCTCCCTCCTTGCTTTCTGTGTCTTCATAGAACTTACCACCATCTTCGAGGCGTGTCGTTTCCTTGCTTACTTTTCCTCTGCCTGCCTCCTCTGACTACAACATCCACACCGTGCGCATAGGGGATACGGGGTTTGCTCCGTTCCCTGCTGCATCATTAGCATCTAGAATGGTGCCCACACACAGTAGGTGCTCAACTAATATTAACAAATGGATAAACGAATGAATGAACAAATCTCACCCAAAGAGGTCTGCCAATTAACTTCAGTGACAGAGGCACCTGGGTGGCTCAGCGGTTGAGCATCTGCCTCTGGCTCAGGCATGATCCCAGTGTCCTGGGATTGAATCCCACATCGGGCTCCCTGCAGGGGATGCTTCTCCCTCTGCCTGTGTCTCTGCCTTTCTGTGTGTTTCTCTCATGAATGAATAAATAAAATCTTAAAAAAAATTTTTCAGTGACATTTGTTTTTTTTTTTTTTTCTTGGTCAGATTGACAAAAATCCAACCATTTGCTCACCAGCACGTGGGGAAACAGGTACAGTCATTTGCTGGCAGGAGTATAAACTGGTACAAATTCTTCAGGGAATGATTGGCAATGAGATCTAAAATGTAAGGTGCACATCAATGTTGACCCAGCAACTCCATTCTTTGGAACATATCCTACAGAAATGTTCATACATACGTGAGATGGTGAGTCTCTGTACAGATATTCACAGGAGCATTTCTCTGTATGAACAAAAGATTCAAAACCAGATGTCCTTCAGTACGCCACTGTTAAATAAAGGTGAGGATATTCCTGCTAAGAGCCCCAGGCAGGGGTAAAGGATAAGGTGGCAGTTCCACACTTGGATAGAACCTAGAAAAGCCACAAGATGTAGCATCAGAGAACACAGCAGAGTCTAAATACGATGCTGTGTGCCACCACCTTAGCTGTGAGATAGAACATCTCCAGAAGGACAGAAGAGAATCCAGTAACAGTATGTTGTACTCCCTGCATTCAGGAACCGCTGAAAGACAATATGCATCTATTCTTTAAAACAAAGATAATAAGCTTGAAATACTTTCCTTCAATCTCTTCTACAAAGAGCAATCACATGACCTCTTGCATCCCTTCTTCTTGTCTCAGGGCTGGACAGGTGACATCCACTGAGCACAGCATCAAGGCCTCGTGGACCCGAGAGAGGCAGAGAGATCTTTGGCTGTTTCTCCAGACACAGGCACGACGGGATGATCCATAAATGTGCACAGCCATGCCAACCAAGCCAAGGACTTAGTAACCCATGAAATAAGCAATAAATGCTTCAGTAAAATTTGTAGCAACAGATGTAGCTGACAAGATGGCAGGAAACTTTCTCAATATAAAATATTATGGATAAACTGATGCTTATGTTTCCACTTCATGATAACATGTGGGTCATGTTACATGTTACACCTGCAGATGGTTACTTTAAATAAATAGAAAACCAGGCAGGGAAAATATAGATGAAAATATATTCTGGCATATATTTTCGCTTATATTCCCTTTGGGGCTTTTCTTCATCAACATTATTAAGCTGAATGAAGAAGAAACACTTCAAATGCATTGCATTCAAGACTTTTTTTAATCGATGAAGTTGAATAACTGTTTAAGAGCAAAGATAGACTAGCTTTAAAATGGAATCATGACATGTTACTTAGTAACAAACTATAGTGTATCTTTATCTTTCTCCAAAAGCTTTAGGGTTAAGAAAGTGAGTCTCATTCATGCAACTATTTTTAACCAACATCTACACTTCACTTTTAGGGGGAAAAATCCACATAGAAGAACTTCAAAGAGAGCCATCCTCAAGCACAGAGACGCCAGTCCATTCAGCAGCTAGCCTGCAGCAGGTCCCGGGAGGGAAATCTCAGGCGGGCTAGGGAGGGAAATCCCTAGGCGCTCCCAGTGTCCCCCAGGGGAGAAGGGAACCACGCAGGGGGGGCAGGCCTTTGTGGAGGGGACAGGACGTGACCTGTGCCTTGAGGGACTCAGGGGATCAGAGGGGAAGTGGCCTTCCAGCCATGGAGCAGGATGGGGTGCAGTACAACCCACAGTTGAACCCCCAGGAACCTGCATGAGAGTCGAAAATCATTTTCTGCCTACAGAGGGCTGGACTGCAACCCCTCCGGGAAGCTGAGTCCAAGTCCTAAACCTGACAGCTTGTGAGTATGACCTGCTTTGGAAACAGGGTCTCTGCAAATGTAATTACATGAAGGATCATCTTGGGATGAGCTTCTTCTGGATTAGTGTGAGCCCCAAATCCAATGACCTGGGTCCTGATGAGGGGAAGCAGAGGGAGAGCGAGCCCACCAAGTCCCAGGAGGAGGCGACGCCGAGAGGGAGGCAGGACACAGGGACGCAGCCCCGCCAGAGAGCCCTGGGGACAGCCGGCAGCCACCCGGGGCAGGGGAGACACCGCAGCAGGCTCTCCCTCACCACCTCCAGAAGCACGGATGCTGCCCATACTTTGATTTTGAACTTCTGGCCTCCAGAAGGGTGAGAGCACACACTGAGCAGCCACTAAGCTCATGGAAGTTTGTGGGGGCAGACGCAGGCGTCAGACGCCCTCTCTGCTGACCGCCTACCCTGGGTACCACCCGAGGGCTCACTGAGAAGGTGCCCAGGAAATCCTGGCCGAGCGGATGACTGTGATGGGTCGAAGTGCACACAGCACAGGTCTGCAGATTGGGAGGGATCCTAATGATATTCTTGGGGTTTGTCCTGCAGGCCTCAGAGAGGCAGGAAGGGGGAGCTTCCACAGCAGCAGTGGCAAGTGGGAGAGTTAGGAGCTTGGGGCACGGGCCTGGGACCTCGGGCACGGGCCTGGGATGGCAGTGAGGAGCCTCGAGCCAGGGCAGTGGCAGCCTCTGCAAAGAGAACCGGCGCAGGACCAGGCTGGATGGTGGAGGGAAGAGGGCGGATGTGTCCATGGGCTACCACAGAGTCTGGAAGCCTAGATGAAGTTTGGCAAAACTAGGAAAGGAGACTATGGCTGTTAGCGAGGTCTGAGGCCAGGTTTCCTGAGACACAGAACAGATCCAGCCCAGGACGTCGGCTGGGACTGTTGCTTTCTCGCATCTGCCTGTCAGAAAGGTGATCTGTTCCTCTCATCCATCTCTAGGGGTGACCACACCTCCTGTGGCCCTTTGAGCCGTAATCAGGTGGGGGGTCTTCTTTGTTTCTTGGTACAAACAGAACACAAGCCCAGAAGGACAAAATGCTGGGGCCAGGCCTCACCCGGCACCCTGGGCCACGGCCGCTGTCCTGCGAGCAGTTGCTGCTTGCCTGGGGATGCTTCACGCCACCATCAGCAGCAGCTGCTACCAGATGGCATATTGGCAAACTAATAAAACAGACCATGCACGCGGAAAGAGCTGGCACTGCCTTCCATGATTTAGGCTGACGTAGTGCACTCGGGCCGTGCACAGACCCTGCTCAGAAAAAGAGAGAAACCGCACAAAATTAAGTATCTGTTGTTAAAGATGGAATTTGCGAGGAAAGGTGAAGGGCTTCATGGCCGATACCCCCACAGATCTGGGCAAAACGTCACACGTTTTAAGACACTTGAGGATCTTCTGGAAATGTCTTTTTCTAAACATTATCAAATCTGGGGCATTCGTTTGCTTGCTGTACAAAAAGACTTCAGGCAAAAGGCTTGAGAGCACAGACAAGGTATCAGGGGAAGGAGCCAGAGATGGTCCACCGAGCTAGAGCAAGGAGTGGGGTGGGGGCCCATGGGGTGGGGTGGGGCTCATGGGGTGGGATGGGGGTGCCTATGTGGTGGGATGGCTCAGGCCAGAGCAGGGGTGAGGGAGCAGAAAGGAGAGCCAGCATCCCCGGAAGAACCCTCGAAGAACAAGAATGCACACGATGGGGAAAATTACTATTTTGGGGCACCTGGGTGGCCTGCTTCCCCCTCTCCCTCTGCCCCTTCCCCTGCTCATGCTCTCTCTCAAATAAATAAATGAAATCTTTAAAAAAAGGGGGGGGGAGTACTATGTTTTCAAGTTGCCCGCATATTGCCTGTGGCTTTAAGGAGGTGATGTACTGTATCTGGGAGAGATGCTGGGCATCGATTCGGGTGCAGTGGGGGCTGCTGTCCACTTTGCTGAGGTGAGGAAAGCTCTAGGGACCCTTTTGCTCATGTAAATGCTACAGGCTGTTTCTTTGTGTCTTCCCCAAATTCAGTGTTGAAGCCTAACATCGAGTGTGCTGGTGCTCAGAGGTGATTAGGTCACGAGGGTAGAGCTCCTGGGATGGGATTAGCGCCCTTAGGAGAAGAGACGGGAGAGAGATGAGCACAGTCTGGGCCATGCCAGGCCCAGGAGAAGAGGAAAGGCCCCCAGACACCGGGTCCGCGGACAGACTCGGCCCCCAAGACCGAGAGACACAGTGTGTGCCATGGGGGTGCCCAGGCTGGGGTGTTCTGTTACAGCAGCCCTCCTAGGGCCGTAAAGGTCAACCTCAGATCCGACTCCGGGAGGCAGTGAGTCAGTGTGTCTAAAGAGGACACAACATCGCTGAGGACGTCGTTGGATGGCGAAGACCAATTCTCCCTACTTCTGCGGTCTGGGCCAGGCCGAGAGGAGGCTGTTGATGTGGTTTCGGATACAGTGAGGTTTGGTGGCGTGAGATCGAGGTCGGGATCCTGCGCCCAAGAAAGGATTCTTTTTTTTTTTTAATTTATTTTTTATTGGTGTTCAATTTGCCAACATATAGAATAACATCCAGTGCTCATCCCGTCAAGTGCCCCCCCAGTGCCCGTCACCCAGTCACCCCTACCCCCCCACCTCCCCTTCCACCACCCTTAGTTCGTTTCCCAGAGTTGGGATTCTCTCATGTCAAGAAAAGATTCTTGAGACTTCTTTGGTGCAGATGGCGGTTTTATAAAAGCCCAGGAATGGGACCCGAGGGCAGGGAGAACTGCTGCCCGGGGGCTGTGAGGGGTGGCTCATTAGATACCTGGGAGCTGCGGCAGGTAGGACGAGGAAGGTTTGCAAAAGGATCTTTGTAGGCTAAAGAGGACCTACAAGATGCCGGAGGCCTTGCCATGGTCAGGTTAAAGCTGTTTTTCCCTACAGTCCAGCATTAACATAAAGACCGTTGGGAGTTTCCTTCTGGAAGTCGGGTTATTGAGGAGAATGCTTTCTTCTCGTACGTCACTAAGACATTCTGTAAACTGAGGAAGACTCAGGTCTACAGGAGTATAATCTCTGCAAGTCAACTATTTGTTTTTCCTTTCCATCAGCGCTAGGGCAGCCAGGAGCCTGAGGAAGGTCACCCACGTCCCACCGGGGGTATCGTTTGAGGGATGTCAGCTTGTGCTCAGGCCTCAGTGGGCTTCTGGTCCCTCATCACCATCCCTGGGGAGAGAGCCTGTCACAGGCACCCCCATGTGCAGCGCGTTGGTGGCTACGGAATGCCAGTGGCGGAGCTGGGCCCGGACAGGTGGTTACTGTGCCTTAGTGGTGGGCTTGGACCCACAGCCCCAGGAGCAGTGAGCTTGGAAAGCCAGGACCGAACCCCATGGTGCTGGGCCTGACGCCCCTCCACAGGTGCGCTTGTTGTTGCGTCTGTGAGACCCGGGACACGGTCTGCGTGGGCAGGTCTCTGTGGCAGAGGCTGGGCCTCTCCAGCATCTCCAGGCCACCACACACACCACCGCAGAGTGACGGCCTCTAAACAACGGGACTCTGTTCTCTCATGGGTCTGGAGGCCGCAAGGCCAAGATTAAGGTGCCAGCAGAGCCACACTCCCTCCAAAGTCTCCAGAGTGTCCTTTCCAGCCTCTGGGGCATCCTGACATTCCCGGGCTTGTGGCCACACAGCCTCCAGCTCTGCCTCGGCCCTCGTGTGCCTCCTCCTCTGAGTCTGTGTCTTCTCTCGGCTTGTAAGCACCTCCCACAGGGTAGTGCCTGCCAGATAATCCAGGATGACCTCCTCCTCCCAATATCCTTAATCACATCTGCAAATAATCACATCTGCAAAGACCTCTTACCAAATAGTCACAGCCACAGGTGACATCTTCTGGGGAAAGGGACATTCAACCCACCACACTTATTAAGTAAGCCCAAAGGGGATTTTTATGAATTATTAAATGCTCACTGAATCACTGGGAAGAGTCAAGAATCAGATTCCAGGATGCAATTGCAGGAAAAACTCCTAGAGCCATGAGGACGCCAGTCCCCAGGAGAGTCCCACCGTGCTATGACCACAAGCCGCAGGACCGGGGAGTCACCTGCTGACTTCGGAAGTTTCCATGGCAGCTGCCTTGGGCCACGCCAGCAGCATGGAGATCCTTCCCACGTGTCCCTAGACGTGAGGGGGCCATGGTTAGCTTCCTCGCCTCAGCACCGGGCAGGGGCTAGAGAGCAGGGGAGGCAAGCACCCCGGGACCGTCCCACTGCTGGGTCAGCACCTGTCTTACAGTGACCAGCAGGAGCCCAGCAGAGCTGGGTGACAGTAAGATCGTGACAAGCAGCAACCACGGAGGGTTCCTGCAGCCCGCAAACCAGCATCCCCAGACTGTGGTGACGGAGAGCCGCCTGGGTAGCTGGCTAAAATCGCAGGGCACCTGGCTTTGTGGAAATAATGACCCGCTGAACGAATGAATGAATCCCTGGGAATCCACTGTAGGGGAGCAACACCACCAAAGAAGCAAAGCCCCCAGGGCTTCTGCCTATAACCTCCAGGCCTGACTGCTCCCGCATCTACTTTTGTTCCCCCAGCGCACACCCTGAGCCACTGTTCACTTGTGTGTGCGATGGGCCCCAGGGGACATGGGGTCCATCAGCAGCTCTACACAGGGGATAATCTTGGGACACCTGGGTGGTTCAGGGGCTGAGCATCTGCCTTCAGCTCAGCTCAGGATGCCAGGGTGCCGGGATCAAGTCCCACATCCAGCTCCCGCTGGGAGCCTGCTTCTCTTTCTGCCTGTGTCTCTGCCTCTCTCTGTGTCTCTTATAAGTAAATAAATAAAATCTAAAAAGAAAGGAAGAAAGAAAAAAAAGAAAAGAAAGAAAGAAAGAAAGAAAGAAAGAAAGAAGAAAGAAAGAAAGAAAGAAAGAAAGAAAGAAAGAAAGAAAGAAGAAAGAAAGAAAGAAAGAAAGAAAGAAAGAAAGAAAGAAAGAAAGAAAGAAAGAAAGAAAGAAAAAAAAAAAAAGAAAGAAACTGCTTGTCTGGGGCTGGCTGCTACTGCAAAGCAACCCAGCAACGGGGAATGCATACGACCACTGCTAAGGCACGATTTTAGTGTTTGCATTTGGGTAGAGATAAAAGAGAAGTAGCCATCTCTGTCGCATCCCTGACTTTAAAATATATTTTATTTCCTAACTAAGCCCCAGCTGCTAAGAAAGAGCTTGAAGGAATAAAACAAACGGTGCTCCTGAAATTCTAAAGGCACCACAGGTATAATAGGGCACTTCTAAAATTCTAAAGGCACTTCAGGTATAATAGGGAGCTCCTTCTAGACCTCAGGCCCCAAGGCCGCCGACCCCAGCAGAGTGACCTTTGTCATCAACAGAGGCCAGGAGCAAGAACAAGGAGAGGAAGAAAAGTGTCAGTGTCTGGGAGCTCACGGGTGAAGCTGGGCAGGGCTCCCCGAAGGCTGGAAATGTCCAGGATGATACAAAAGAAAAAATCACATAAGATTTAGAGAAAGAATCATTTTTAGACCCAAAATGGACATTGTGACACTAGATGGAAATGAAAACTATTCTCTTTCTTAAGCGAACTAATTTATTCAAAGACGTGTAAATATAGGTCCCATGGCCCATTTTAAACAAGCTGTGCTATGTTTTAACAAATATTCAGAGATCTGTTTCATAACTTTTAGAATTTAATTTCTAAAATATGTGTGACTGTACAAACTAAAACTTCCCTGTGGTCGTGCTCTTCAGGAAATCCCAAAGAAGCGGGGTTAGCACTGAACTATCGATAATCTTGCTCCGCGTCGTCACTATTGGTAGAAATTCAAGTCTTCTGTATTTACCATGTTAGTTCCCACAACTGGCATTTCCAGTAAGTTCCGAGGAATAAAAATAATGGGCGTTCAGTGTGTTGTTCCTGAAATGGCTTGGCATATTCCCACCTAGAAAGGATCTTGCTTCCCGGATTTCTGTCTACATGGGTTCACCAAGCAAAGACCCACACCCTGGAGGTCACGACAGAACTTGGCCATTCCCAGACCTAGAGGCTGAAGCCCAAGCCCAAGGTGTGGGCTGGGAGGGTTCCTTCTGCTCCAGCAGCTCTGCCCTCCTTTCTGGTAGTTTGTGGGTGACTTCACTGGCTCAGGCTGCCTTAACAAATACCCCAGACTTGGGGTGGGGGTGCTTACCTAACAGACGCAATTCCTCACAGTTCTGGAGGCCTGACATTTATATCGAGGTGCCTGCAAAAGCAATTTCCAGCAAGAACCCTCTCCCTAGAGTGTGGAGCGTGGCCTTCTCACTGTGTGCTCGGGTGGCAGAGAGCTCTGGTGCCTCTTCCTCTTCTCAGGAGGACACCCGTGCTTTCAGAAGGAGCCCACCCTTATGACCTCATTGCACTTGACTGCCTCCTGCTAGGCTTCATCTCCAAATACAGTCATCTTAGGAGTTAGAGTTTCAACACAGGACTTTGGAGAAAACACCATCCAGCCCATATCGACTGGTAGTCTTGGGCCTTCCCTGTGTAGGCACACTGCGATCTCTGCCCTCAGAGTCACACGACGTGCTCCCTCTGTGTCTGTATCTGAATTTCTTCTCATATGGACACTGGCCACATTGGTTTAGGGCCCTTCCCAATGACCTCATTGTAACACGATCATCTGCAAAGGCTCTATTTCCACATAAGATCACATTGTGAAGTACTAGGGGTTAAGACTTCAACATACAAATTTATGGGGACACAAATCAACCTAGATCACCACGACCTTGAGACTAGCCCTTTGCGTGCCATCACCTCACACCTTCAGCACTGTTCCTTTCTGATTCCACTTTGCACACGTGATTCCCCATCAGAAACTTTGGATGGTTCTTAAAACATTAAGAATAAGCCAATGCCCTCAACCCTGGCATCTAAAGTTCCCTTGGTGACCTTGCTAGCTGCTCCAGGAAGACTGGATACTGCAGAAAGTCCATGGGCTTGGTCCTCATGACACCCTTGCTTCACTTCTTGGCTCTTTTCTTTGATATCTGTGTTGGGATTCAGCGTGGCCATGGAGCTCACCTCTCCAGGCACAGCTGGCTCACTGAGGGTGTTTTGAGGTTGAGAAAGCAGACAGCAAATCAGCCCTGGAATCAGGGGGCAGATGCTCATGTTCCAGCCCCACTAGCTTCTGGCTGTGATCTGGGAGTGGTGGTGTGGTCTCTCTGAGCCTCAGTTTCTCACTCTGTAATACATTCCTGCTCCCACCCAGAGGGTTATTAATGCACATGGAAGTCTTAGAATGGCACTAGGTGCCCAGCAAATTGCTCTGGCCAACTCCATACACCGTATGCATGCCTACTCATGTACCCATCACCTTTGGAGAAATCTCACGCAGCCCGACCCCATCTCACCCCATGGGTCTTCTCTCAAAGGCTATGCCTCTGACACAGCTTCTTGGATGCCCCAGTCTGCCTCTGGTTCTCCCCCTCTCCCACCACTCCTTATCCCACTATACTGGGCTATTTTCCTCATTACCATCTGAAATCATGTTCTTTATTTTTTATTTTTATTTTTTATTTAAATTCAGTTAGTCAGCATGTAGTACATCATTCATTTCAGATGTAGTTTTCAATAATTCATCAGTTGCAGGTAACACCCAGTGCTCATTGCCTCACAGTCATTGTTAATACAGTCATGGTCCATCCCCCACGAACACTTCGGATTTCCTGAGACTGGCTTCTTGTCTGTGCGCCTCACCGCCATACACCCAGCATCCAGCAGAGCGCATTGCTGGCTCAGTCTGTTGCGTAGATGAACGAAGAAGCCCCGGTGCCCAGGTGCTCGGTGAGCCGGGTAGGCCTTGACTGCTCCATCCCCCAGGCCGTCTGGCTCCATGTCCTTACCCCTCCCTCCTCTGAAGCTCTTTGACCTGTAGCCCAAACTCTTGCATGTGGTTCTCTTTCCAATTAGATGGCAAGTTCAGGAGTCTGACTGGGCTTCATGGCTCTGAAACTCGATAGCTCAGTTCGATGGGCCCAGAAAAGCTAAGTAAGATAACAACGTTGCCACATTGCCCTCCCTCCCTGGGGTCTCGTGCTGTGCCCATCATGACTCTAGAAAGGATCGACATCCCTGCATGCTGCTTTCAGATTCTAAGCCCGCGGGAGCAGTGCTAAACCAGAAGGCAGAGTGAAGACCTGCAGTGAGGACCCAGGCCCTCAGGGAGAAGGGACCCTGGCCCCACCCACAGTCTGTCCCCATGCTGCCCCCCACTCCCAGCGCCCACCATGTCTCCATGGAACTCACTCTACCCCAGACACTGCCCATGCCATCAGCTGCCCTTTGTTCTGGCTTTCCTTCTCCTAATCTCCCCATCCTGCCAACCACTTGCATGGGCTTCCTCTCTCTGGGTCTGGCTTGATACCCACCTTCTAAAACAATCTGACACCCAGGGCCTTTCTCCCCCTGCAGGCTGTTAGCCATGGCCTGACTGCCTCCTGACTGATGTCCTAGCCTCCTGTCCCCGCAGAATGGGAAACCCTGAAGGTGTGTGCACTCCGTTTAGCACAAAACATACCCAGGAAGGCCTGGTGAGCGGGCTTCGTACTTATCCTGGGTATCCTTGATCTCTGCACCACTTGCTCCACGCCTGTGTGCTGCGGAACTCGCCCCGAGTGAGTCACCCCTCGCTGGGCCTAGCGTCCCCTCCCGCACTGGGTTTGCTGCGCAGCTCGGTGATGAATATGGAAAAGCTCGGCCTCAGGTCTAATGAGCAGTAAGAGAGAGAGACTTCAAGCTGCACATTTGAGAAATAAATTAGCACTTAAAGACATATTAATCTATTCCACGTTATTCCTCTGGCCCCGCAATTACGTCAGGGGCTCTGTAACGTCTGCAGCAGCTTGCAGACCTTCTCCCAACCTTGGCGTAAATCAGAGAACTGGAAAACTCCCTTTGGAGTATAAAAGGAAATGCAATTAAAACTCTTTTGCAGAAAGCCCTGGCAAATGCAAAGCTCGGGATGAAGGCAGAATGAAGAAGTGGCCGGGCCCTCTAGGCCCAATTCATTCAGGAGCCAACCCTTTCCAAAGGGGAAACCAATGTGCTGGTCATGTTTGCAGAAAACCATTTCCGAATCAGCTTCTGAAAATAAAGAGAGTGGGCCATGCAAGCACACTCCGGTTTGTTTCACGGTAAGACCGGGCCAACAGGCCTTCCCGCCTTCCCCATGCGGCGCCTGGGCCCCATCCGCTGCGCCCCACTTCACCTGCCTGCTGTCCCATCTCTCTCGCTACCTGCCGCTCAGCAGGTACAGACCAGAAACACAGTTATCAGCAGGTCATGATTCTCTTCCCTACCCTTGCTTCCAGCCAGGTCCCCGAGGGCCCAGAACGAGCACAGCCTCTCCTCAGAGGAGAACACGGGGTTCCCTGCAACACAGTCTCAAGGATGACAAGACTGTTCGTGTCCATGACTCATCATGCTCTCGGACATACGTTCCTGTTCCAATACCCAGCTCTGTCCTATTTCAGTAAAACGAAATCATGCAAGATGCTTGGCCAAACTCTTCCTCCCTGTTTTTCATACCCAGTCTCAGGACAGGTTGCATCTTAGTCCCTGGCTGGCTCCCTTCCCGGCCCACCGTGAGATCTAAAAGTCTTTTTTTACGGAGGCTTCTCTCCATGCGGGGCCTTTAAAGTTCAGGGTTAACACTGCCTTGAAGATAAATGTCTTGAGTCTCTCCGTTCCTGGCAAACTGAACTTTAAAATTCCTGAGACTGGTACTTCCCCCAAAACAGCTTCACGCTACTGTTGCCAGAGAAGGAAAGAGCCCAGACCCCCAGGTAAGGTCACCAGGCCCGGTTCCCTGCACCCCGCCCCTGGGCAGGTGGCTGCTAGCCTGGCCCCCATCACTCAGGCTCACAGGGGGAACAAAGACAGCAGAGCATCAGAGGAAGGGGATGAGACAGGAGCAAAGGGAGACAGTGATTCCAGCAGCATCTATCTCTTGGTGCAGGCAGCGCTGACTCAGAACCAGAAGGAGGGGAAGCCCTGAATCTGAAGGCAGACGCCACCTCCTCCTCCTCTGCCACCTCCTCCTCCTCTTCTTCCCCATCATTGGAGCTGGGAGCACAGGGATTCAGGCAAGGACTGCAAATCCCCCACCAGCTAAATGACAGTTGGGGTCGTTTCTGCACATCAGAATGACCTGGCACCGTGCTCGCCACCTCCCCAGTTGAGCCCCGCGTAATTGCCTTTTTTATAGAATCATGTGAAATGTGTGCCCCTCACTCCCTCTCTCCTCATCACCATCCTCCGAGAACAAAACCACCCTGCAAGGCCAAAGAAAACGCAAGTGAATTGCCCCCAGCAGCCTGGGTTGTCTATTTGCTCCAGAACGGCAAATACGGGCTATTCTCCTTGAATAAGCAGTGAATTAGCAAATGTCTTCCTCTATCATAAACATTTGCTGAAAACAGCCCCTGGGCGATTGCATGAAGGATGCAGAACAGCTATTTTTAACTAACAAATGAGAACAGCAGCATCTAATTTTGGAGTCCTGCTCTGTCTTGGTGCTGGGAGCTGGCTCTCTGAATGGAAGGGAAAATGCAAAGGGGAAGCTCAGTGTGGCTTGGCCCCCATCAACAGCTGTCACACGTTCGCAGAGACGGCCAATCCTCAGGCCTGGGCCCCTGGTCACTCGTCTCCTTGTTCCAGGAGGTCACCAGTCGACGAGGATGGGGCAGTGCGATTGAAGAATGCCACCACCTCCACTACCTTTGTCCCCAGGTGATCGAGAAAAGGAAATGTGTATAGTGGAGGGACACCATGTGCCGACACTCAGGGTATCAACAGAGGGGACCCTGCACAGGGAGCAGGGGAAGGGCCAGGAAACCAAACTTCCTGGAAGAAAACTGGCAAGAAGCACAATATGATGAGAAAGTAGGCCTTCAAGATGCTTTAAAAGAATGATCTGATGCTACATCAAAAATATAAATAGATGGCATTGCTAGTGCTGAAAATAATGAAAACTATTGTCCCCCCAGAGATGAACCCCCACATTAGCAGTTGTCCACAGAGCACCTTTAATAGGCATTTTACTGCACCGGACAAAGGCCAGGCTTCCTCCTTCAGGCTGCGTGAAGGCTTTCTCCTGGGGGGAGGAAGCTTCTGGCCCCAGCCATTTAGCATCTTCACTGCAGCAAGAGAGACGGAAGCAAGAAACAGAGGGAAATAAGATCTAGGTGGGGGTGTGGGGGGGGTAAGACATTTCCAGCCTGACCCTCTTGCTAAGTCTTTCTCAAGATATTTTAGACACTTGAATATCATGTGCTGTAGGATCTGCTAGCAGATCCATAAGAGAAACAAGCAATGCAATGTTAAGGAACGTTAGCTGAGCAATATATTTAGGGAATGGGGCAGGACCATCCTCCACAGGCCTTTGGCATTTCTGCAGATGCCTCCTTCTGGGCGGTGTGCTCAAGGGGAATGAACGGCCTTGGCGATCGAGACAGGTCTCCTCCAGAGCAAGGACAGGCACCCTTCCTGCCCTCTGGAGAAAGATTGGGTCCCCGAACTCAGCACTACCCCCGCCCCCATAACACAACCCACTGTGTGGGCAGGTGTCCCAGGCCCCCTGCAGTTCTCTGTGGAACTGGGACAGGGACAGGCACACAGGCACTCATGTTCTGGCGATTGCTATCACCATAAGAAACAAACTGCTTTTTTACTGATCCAGGAGTTTCATATTTCCCACGACCATCCATGACATTGCGACAAGCCCACATTGTAGCTTGCAAGTAGGATGAAACCTTGGACCACCCACTGTTCTCGCCACTGACTTTGGATAACCGTGGCTGACAGTTTTGAGGAATATATTCTCAGGTGTGTAAATGGTACTGAGATAAATGGTACTTCAGGCAGAGGCTCCTGGCACCCTCCTTCGAATCTGCTTTCTCCTTCTTTCTATAGAAATAGAACCGGGCATGTGGCAATCCAGAATAAACATGACATTTGTCCAGCTCCTCTTGTCGATGAGTGTGCTCGCCTGACTACGCTCTGGCTGATGGGATGCAAGCACGGTAGTGAGGGCAGCTGCTCCGAGGGCTGGTGTGCACATCGTGCCCGTTCTACCTCCTCTTTCTCCATCCCTCTGCCTGGACTACGGCCGTCACAGTGGACACTACCTCCTGGCCTGTGAGCTCGAAGGTGCGCTTGGCAGCATGAAAAGGCAGGAGTCTAGGTGCCCGATGCAGAGTCAGACCCGGCCTGGACTTACTTATGAAATAGAAATCAACCTTGTTCAAGCTCTTGGCATCGTGGCTTTTCTGCTACTAGCAGCTGAATCATCCCTAACTGGTGCCAAGAGTGGGGTGCTTACAAGGAAAGCCCCAAAACATGGAGCAAATTGCAGGAGCCATTCAGGCTCGCTGTGGCCTGTGAGAGGTAGGTGACGTCTTCAGGGGCCGCCTGCATCTGCACCATCTTCCTCCCTGTCCCTCCTGCCCCCCTCACCTGCCAACAGCCTCTCTGAGCTCTCCTGCTGCCCACTGCAGGGTCTGCCCCATCAGACCAGCTCCCGGCTGGCTCCACACGGAGACAGCCACATCTCCACAAGATTTATTTCCATGTCAATGTCGAGAAGAGTGGCTTTCGGTTTCCTATTGCTGCTTCCAAATGACCTGAAAATGAACCAATTTAGAAACACCTGCCATAAGTGTTTGGTATATGGCAGGACCCTGAATGGAGGCATGCAAGTCCTCCTGCGAGTCCTCCTGTGACTCTCAGAACAGGCCACTGAACAGGCAGCCCATTCCTGACACCAGCGGGGCACATAATACAATTGGCCAGCCCTGTGCCAGCACAACAATCTTCCCTGTGGGAAATAAAATCCTGGATTCACTACCCAAAGGGAAACTCCAGAATCTAAGAGTGGGTTTAGTCAAGTGACATCATAGCAGTAACATCAGAGTGGAGCCCATTTCATCCCCCACCACCCAACCACATCGGAAGCTGAACACGACACCACGTGTCATCTAAGTCTGCTTACTCACTCGTTCCCCTAACGCACTCTTGCTGAGCACCGACAGCATGCCAGACCTTGCTACACACCGGGAATGGAAAGATGGGTTGAGCAGGATCCACACTCTGAACCCTGGGTGTGGGACCTAGTGAGCTGCAGGCTCCCCCAGGGCCAAAACTCAAACCTGAATATTTGGAGGTAATTACTTACATTGAACGAAAAGAGGTGGCAGTGAGGGTGAATCCTAGTGAAGTCATGGGAGACAGTCCTAAAACTTACAGTTCTCAGTAAGTCCTGCGCCGACGATCATAACACAGTTTCTCAAAACAAACCCACTTCTCTGCTCTGCCAATCAGATGGAAACTCCTAGGAAATACCTCTCAAAGCACACATTCCCGCACGTCTGTCTCCCAACAATCCAATCAGAAAATCACAGACAGTGGGCCTGTGAGTTTATATATTTACAGTTTTGTGATATTTCAGTTATGAATGTCTTAGGCTGCAAGTAAGAGGCCAATTTCATCAACTGTGCTCTTGAAACATAGAAGCTTCTGGGGAGGTCTGACTCAGGCTCTGGAGGAGCCACTGGTGGTGTGTCCGTGGCCATTCCTGGGTTTGACGCTGTACTGTGGCTATGTAAAGTGATGCAAATAATATGCGGGAACTTGCTGTACTATCTTTGCCACTTCTTGAAATTCTTAAACCTTTTCAAAATAAAAGAATTTTGGGGGCACCTGGGTGGCTCAGCAGTTGAGCTGAGTCCTGGGATCCTGGGATCAAGTCCTACCTGTGGCTCCCTGAATGGAGCCTGCTTCTCCCTCTGCGTGTGTGTGTGTGTGTGTGTGTGTGTGTGTGTGTCATGAATAAATAAATAAAATCTTTAAAAAAAAAAAAGTATTTTTTTTTTTGTAAAAGGCCAGGAGTTTATCAGTACTCACAATTAGAAATCCAAAGGTTACCAGTTCCCAATGTGCGCCTAGAGGTCCCACAGTGCTGCCAGTGACCCAGGCGGCTCTCACCCCTCTCTGTCTCCACCCTCGGCTCATTGGCCTTGCGCCCTGCTCCCTAGGATCTCATGGACGCTTCATGGTGGCTGTGGCTTTAGGCCTCATGTCAATGCGGCAGCCAAAGAGAAGGGTGAGGAGAGGAACCACAGATGCTGCCCCTACTGAGAAAGCAAAGTTTTAAAAACATGCCCATAAGCTGACACTCCTGCCTTTAAAGTGTGGAGCCTTGTTCCACCCCTCTTGACTGTGATCAGACTTAGCACTCACTTCATATGCGTAGGGACCATATGGTGTGGCCAAGTAGCTGTGGAGACAGACTCGGAACTGCCCCGGTGATCCTGCCGCTTGCTAGTCGTGCCTGAGTATAACCCCCCTTCCCCATCAAGTGTGGGCAGGACCTTTGAATTGCCCCTAACCAGCAGAACACAACCAAGGTGAGCAAATGTCACTTCTGTGCTTGCATCACAGAAATTACATTAAAATTTTGACTTCTATCTTGCTAGATGACTCTCTTACTGACTCTCCTTGGCTGGCTTTTATACAGTGGCCATGTTGGAGAAGCCCACCTGGCAAGGAACAGTGGGTAGCCTGCCAGGTGTGAGTACTGATCACCTTAGAAGTGGACCTGCCAGCCCCAGTCAACTCTTCAGATGACCACAGTCCTGGAGACATTTTGACTGAAATCTCAAAAGAGATCCCAATCTGGAACCACCCAAGTAAGCCACTTCCAAATTCCTCACCCAAAGAAACTCTAAGAAAATGAATATTTGTCATCCTTTAAGCCACCATGGTTGAAGTAATTTGTTACAAAAGATAGATAACTCAGACAAGTCCGTGGGCCAGAACTAGGCCCAGGGTCTCCTGGCAAAAAGGAGAAAGAGGTCAGAATGGCTGGCTTAGGCCAATTGTGATCCTTCTTCTGGGACCAGCCTTCTCCAGGATCAAGGATCTTCACACGCTATAGATTGAGATTTGATTAGCAGGGAAGAAGTGGAGGAGGTGAGGGAGGAATGGCTTTTGATGAACAAAAGCTTGGAATCTGACACACACAGATGCTTATGTAAGGGTTAAAGATACAGGTTTGGCTATAAATTTGCTCAATAAACATAAAAAGAATAAAAATAAATATATTAAAAAAACCCACAAAAAATAATAAATACATGCAACAAATTCAGGAGGAAGATAAACTTAAGCCAAACAAGCAAAAAAATCCTAGGAGCTTCTGAACTAGGATAATAAGTGGAACTGTGCTTTCTCAGCAACCTTTCTCTTCAGTGCACCCTGGAAACATACTTACTCCAAGTCAATGACATAATTTTGGGATCTCATCCAGCTTAGTAAAATGTGATCCCACCTTCATAGAATGTCTCTGTTGTTGGAAATGGATACACTGTGTTTTACTATTACTGACCTGGGAACCTCGGAAGGGAAAAGTTAAAGGAAAGTCAGTATGTGTGGAGAGGCATGTGGGGTAGTAGGTGGGTGGGTCTTCCCATTCTGCTCAAGCCATTAGGTGAAGGGCATAAAATAACACATAAAATCATTTACAATGGTTCCATGAGACATTATAGCACTTGAATTTCAGTGACATAAACACCACAGACAGGCAAAAGACGCTTTAATACAACAGTCTTAGTATCCAAAGCTATCAACTAAACGGTGTGGAAGAAGGTGGGAAGAATTTCTCTTCCTAGGAGGGAGGCAGAGGGCTAGCTTGAGGGAAGGGGGTGGGGGTGAGAGACCCAGACTCTTAGTCCAATCATGTTGGAAGGGTGGGTCTTGGGAATCATCCAGGCAAACATGTCCCTGCATCTGTGAGCAAGAGCCCAAAGTCACAGCCAATGTCAAGGAAGAGTGCACTTCCAGGCACCTTTATTAAAATTCATCTCCACCTCTACTCACTGCCTTGCCCAAGTCCCCACGGGTACGAACAAATGCTGAATTCCTCTGCCGGCCACCAGCTCCACTGATTTTTCCTGGCTTAAAGAACACACACGAAATGCAAGCCATACAAATGCTCACTTGTGGATTAAAGATACAGGCTTCGGGATCCCTGGGTGGCGCAGTGGTTTGGCGCCTGCCTTTGGCCCAGGCCACGATCCTGGAGACCCGGGATCGAATCCCACGTCGGGCTCCCAGTGCATGGAGCCTGCTTCTCCCTCTGCCTATGTCTCTGCCTCTCTCTCTCTCTCTGTGACTATCATAAAAAAAAAAAAAAAAAAAGATACAGGCTTCGCTACAAATTCACCTAATAACCATAGCTCGGACTCATGGACAAGTTTATTAAAACGTCTTTATGAAAAAAATCTGATTTCCAAAACCACATTAGACAAGTTATCTGATAATGACGATTTAACTCTCAGAAGCTGATCACAGTATCACATTTTTGAAGGCAATTGTTTTAAAGGGGGGGGGGAATAAAAAATCTGCCAATAAAGAACAGATTTGATAGGAGAAGTATCTAAGAACGTGCTCCTCAGCTGACTGCTAATTTTGACCCTTCGTAAGGTCAGATTTCCGGTAAGGTCTTTCTGCCCAGTAATTTTGCAGGAGTGTTTGGGTTCATTTTAAGAACGAAAGCAGGGGAATCCCTGGGTGGCGCAGCGGTTTGGCGCCTGCCTTTGGCCCAGGGCGTGATCCTGGAGTCCCGGGATTGAGTCCCACGTCGGGCTCCCTGCATGGAGCCTGCTTCTCCCTCTGCCTGTGTCTCTGCCTCTCTCTCTCTCTCTCTCTCTCTCTCTCTGTGACTATCATAAATAAATAAATAAATTTAAAAAAAAAAAAAAAAAAGAACGAAAGCAGCCGGAGACAGTCATAAAACAACACTGGCAAAGATCTTCCAGGGTGGGGAGGCTCAGCTCAGTGGGTGACCAGGACGCAGCTTTTAATAATGACCCACTGCAGCTGTGATAAAACCAATGAAGACTCCTTGTTTCAGTGCACAAATGTCAAGCTGTGAAAATCTCCAGCTCCCAGAACAAGATTAAATATTTCTTTAATGCTTTTATCGGCTCTAATTAATAGTAGTTCTTGGCTGCGATGATCTAGAGTCTTAACACATGGCTCCATTAGGCAGGAGGGTCACGACGCTCCTCTCTCACTGTACCCTCAAAGGCAGCCTCACTCTGTACGGAGCTGAACGGAGCTGACGTCAGAGAGGGACCCAGGACACTTAGAGGAGACCCCTCCCTGCAACGCCAGGAGCACACGGCATGCTCTGGACACATGCCGAGCGCCACAACCTCTGTGGCTGAGATCATCCTATTCGTCGTCCCCATGAGCCTCAGAGGCCCTCACCCGAACAAGACTTCTCATTACCCCAGAAGGGACCAGAACCACTCCCGGACACAGCCAGAACAAGACAAGGAAAGTCACCTGGGTCTCCTGGGAGGCCAGAGGAGGCAGGAACTTTGAGATCCTCCTCTGGGTGGGAATAAATGGCATCTGATTGGTCTTAAGACATTAACCAGCTCCTGAGCCATTTTTAAAAACATAAATTTAAGTGCCGCCAATTTTCCGGGATCTCTGCTAATGCTGAGGAAGAGAGGCGCACACGCAAAATAGTAGGTGCTGAAAGGTAGTTTGTCTCTGGCCTGGAAAAGCAATTTGCATTTACCTTTGAATGAGAGCCAGCCCCACAGGCTGAGAATGTTCGAGGCTCCCGTGCAGCAGCGGCGAGGGCCCCGGGAGGACAGCCCCATGGCTCATAGTGACCTCTTCGGCCAGACAGCTGGGCCCGGAGCGACGCGAAGGTCCTGAGCACGCGCGTGGCCACTCGGGGCTGAGCCCGGAGGAGGCGAGGCCACAGCAGCCCATGGGAGGAAACGGGTTTGTTGCCACAGAAGAGGTACACGGCACACACACGCCGCGATTCGAGCGGGCCCTCGAAGCCCGACCCCCCAGGAAATCCTCTTCCTTCCCGCCTTCATTTTTGCCAAAACACCTGCTCAGAGTACCCGCTCCCGTCCACGCGTGACGTACAGACCCCACGCCCAGGCCTGCGCCCGGGGCGGGCCCTCGCACCCGGACAGCACAGGTGCTCCTGCAGACATCATTCTCGGGCCTTGGGCACGTTCCTCATGGACCTGGGGGAGGACAGGAACTATTTCCTGGGAGCACAGAGATGTCGGTTTGCTGATGCTCTTGTCCCACCAGCGAGCGGGTGTGCTTTGAGGTGATGGGCGCCAGAATCGGAGGCCCGTGGCCCGCCCCGGCGGGAGCCCTCCGTCCCACTGTCACGCGGCCGAGTTCGGAGCGGGGCCAGGATGCTCTGCCTCTCATCCTCCCAGAGATCAGGGCGCCTCCCGGCAGACAGCAGAGGAGCCGCGCGGCTCCGAAAGGTGGTTCGCTGCTTCCTTCTTCCCTAACCTGCAGACACCGGAGCTGCCACTTGCTCCGCCCTGGCAGAGAGCCCGCCCGAGCAACCTCTCGGTGACAAACTCTCAGACCCGGCGTCACCCCCATTCCTACCCTCAGCAAATCCAGGTCAGCCAGAGACAGCCCTCCTCAGTATCTGCACTGCTGCCACCCTGGTCCCCACCCTGGTCCCCACCACCCTGGTCTGGTCCCCACCCTGGTCCCTACCCTGGTCCCCACCACCCTGTCTCCACCCTGGTCCCCACCACCCTGATCCCCACCCTGGTCCCCACCACCCTGATCCCCACCCTGGTCTCCACCACCCTGATCCTGCACTTCCCGGTCCCCACCCTGGTTCCCACCCTGGTCCCCACCCTGGTCCCCACTACCCTGGTCCCCATCCTGGTCTCCACCACCACTGTGGGCCCACTAGCCTCTTCCTTCCTCATCCCCTACTCCCACCCTCCCCGTCAACAGGTCAAAGTGAACATCCCTCTGATGGTCTTAAATCCCATCCACAACACAGGGGCACACACACATGCACCCAGGCTTATACACATGTGCACGTGATATATACATACACTATATGCTCTTCTTTCTCCTCAGCACTCAGCACCACCCACATACGTGTGTTACACTAATGTGTCTCCTCTGGCAAGTGTGCAAGCCCCTCATGGGCCAGCCTCTGGCCTGAGCACTCGGATCATTCACTCCTGTACTAGGCCAGCTGTGCCATTGGTCAATATGTTGCCTCGTGGCCCCAAAGTCACGTCTCCATCTGTGCCTGCTTGGGACTCCTGACCTGGACCCTGTGGACACCTCATCTTGAGCACCTTTGTCAGCGCTGGAGGGCCACTGCGGGAAGGAGGGGCTCTTGCCGAATCTGGTGGGCTTTGACTGGGGGCTTCCTGATTCTGGGGGGCCCTTCTTGGCCTGATGGTGGCATGCAGGACCCATCATGACACTAACCCCACATACTGAGCCTCCCACGGTGGCTTCCTAGCCAGCTTCTTTGGTACCCAGCAGGCAGGTCCCTGCTTGCTGCCCGCACTGACACCCCAGAAACATTTCCCCATGAGCGAGCCTCCATCACAGTCCCCCCAACAAGGCCAGGATCCTGGGGTAAGGGAGCCTCTTCCAGATTTGCTCCTTCCCTGAATACACCGCCTCAGCACAGGGCGTATGCGACACACTGCGTCTGCTGCGTCTCCTCTCAGTTCTCCTTACCTGTAAATAGTCAATCCCCTGTTGCTGGTTAATATTTTCTATATTAAACTTCTCCACCTGGTCCCCCACCACCCTGATCACTGTTGTCATCCCCTGACCAGACCCGCTTGATGCTTTAGGGTTCGGCACACAGTAGTTCCCATTAAGCATTTGTTTGAGATGATGAATTACCCACATTTATTCATTTGAGGCCATCATCGTTTCAAGTTCACAGAGACCAAATCTTCCTAAGCTTCTTTTTCAGAACAGGGCAGGAGGCAGCACCCGGTGGCACAAGGTTGGACGTGCGCTCTGGTGCTCGTCTGATCCCTATCATCCCTTTTGGGCAGGGGGTTTATTTTTAATTGTGGTGAAACATGTAGAACGTGAAATTCACTGTCTTAATCATTTTTAACTTTTGAGCTCAGTGGTTTTAAGTGGATTTGCTGTGTAGCCTGTCTCCAGAACATCTTCTTCCCCATGAGACTCTGTGCCCGTGAAAGATGAACACCCCAGCCCCTCCCCACAGGCCTGGTGGCCTCCCTACTACCTCTGACTCTACGTGTGTGACTACCTCGGGACCTCATATAAACAGGCTCATACAGCATTTGTCTTTTTGTGACTGGTGCATTTCACCTGACATGCTGTTCTCAAGATTCCTCCAAGTTGTAGCAGATGCCAAAATCCCCTTCCATGTCCAGGTTGTACAGACAGACCTCCTATTTTCATCATCCATCTGCTGACGGACACTTGGCTGGCTTCTACCTTCTGGCCGTTGTGCACAATGCTGCTGTGAACGTGAGGGCACAGAGGTGGGGTTGGGGATTTTTGTTTCCATTTTACATTGAGGAAGTTTGGGCTCAGACAGCCGAACACATTCCCCAAGGTTCCATATCTCTGGATGATTCAGCTGATTTCCAACATGTTTCAATATCCCACACGGTGGTCTCACTCGGTGGCTCGGGTGTGGGATAGTCAGGGGGGACTCAAATAAACCAACCCTTCCCAGACCTGCAGGAATGCAGCATATGCTCGCTGTCCGTGCCCCAGGGGGAAGTTCACCCCAAAGAAAGTAACTGTCCTACAAATCTAGGTGTACCCACTAATACTGGTTAGTACTGGGGAAGGGCACTGAGGGTAGGGAGAGGGCGTCTTTATTTTTGTCAAAATACATCCATGTTTCTTTAATGGCTTGTCACGAGCAGCTGTGCCATTTCTGCCTGCAGCCATGAAACTGGACAGTTTTCTTTTATACTCCAGTGTCCGATCCCAGCTTGGGTTAGTACAGCATCCCACCCACCCACCTCCATCAGCAGCCACAGAGCTGGGGCAGGTGAAGGTCTGTGAGCATGGCTGCCTTGAGCTTCCAGGAGCAATCCCCAGCCCACCCTGGTGGCAGCCAGCTCGATGCTTACTCCTCAGGGCCCACTAACCCGATGACGGGAAGAAGCCTGGTCCTGCCACCTCTCAGCTCTGCAGCGGGCCACGCTGCCCCCGACCCACCTTAAACACACTCAGCCTCCCCTCCCAGAATCAGTATCTCCCTTTTCCTTAGCATCCTTTGCTCTCTGAAACTCTGCCCCGTGAGACCTCGGACAAGTGAGTTCCCTTCTCGGAGTGTCCACTTTGTCGTCTGTAAGTAAGGGAGCCAAATCTCTCTTCCAATTACAAACAAATGCAACCAGACCAAGCATTTAGAAATCGAAGGCACGTGGTGTCTTAAAATTCTTCAAAAAACTTGAGTTCGACGGCACCATTTCTTAGGAGGGCTCACTCAGTAGCTCCACGTGCTTGTACTTTCTCTGCGTAACATCTTGTTTGGGTGGTTCTTTTCAGCCCATCATACAAAGATTTGCTCTTGGCCGGAAGATTCTTAGGTCTCACCTAACGGTACCTGCGTCATCATGCTCTTACGTCCAAATCCAGGAAATTGAATTTTAGCCCTAGTATCCCTATCACAAGTAAAATGTTAGCTACAGATGGGAGTGCTCAGAGAAAGCAGTGCCTCCGGGGCTTCGGCAATTTGTAAACAAGATTCTGCAATATCCTTCCGAAGAAAATTTTCTAGCACTGGAGCAGCCCAAGGGCAGGTTACTGGAAAAGCAGCAGGTGAGAAGTTCAGAGAGTTCTGGGAGCACACTCACCACTCAAAGCCACATCCTGCCGTGTCCTCATCATACGATCACGGCGAGACACCTCTGCCTATCTCGACGGGTCCTGAGATAGTCTGGACAAAAGAAAGCCTCAGAAGGCGATGTTTTGAACTAATTTGGGGGATCAGATCCAAACAGAAATATGATGTTTTAAGTGATTTATGACAGGTCCGGGGAAGCTGTATCAGTGGCACTCAGGACCTGACAGGTGCACAAGCCAAGATGTGCTGATTAAACCCCACTCCCTGCAAGATAAAGAAAATTAAGGGGTGGTGACAGACGAACCTGACTCATCTGCACTGCTGCCACCTGGTCCCCACCCTGGTCCATCGGGAGCAGCCCATCAGGAAGAAATGCAAACGATTTGTTTCCTCTTCCCAACGTTTGAAGCTGCTTTTGCTTAGAACTTCATCTTCTCCTGACCCCTGGCACCCCGTCTGGACCGCAGCCGACGATAGAAGAGCTATGAGCCAACATCCCTGCAACGCCCACATGTGTCAGGGCTCCTGGCAAGTGACAGAGGCCCACACCAACATGCCAAAGCCACAAAAGGGACACATCGCCTTACCCACCTGCAGAGACTATGGTAAATCTTCAGTGGGGCTGAATCTAAGAGACAAACACTGCAGTCAGGACATTCTCTCTCCCTCCCTCCAAGCTCTCTTGTCTTTCCTCACTCTGTGTGTTGGTCGCAATGGCTCCCACGACAATTAAACAACATACAAGTGTTGGTAAGGACACTTCCGACACCCCAGCCCACGTGCTTGCAGACAACATGACTAGAGTAAGAGCTGCCACTTCCCATCCAATTCCAGGAAAAAGTCCAGAGCGGAGCTCTAAGCAGGCTGGCTTTAGTAAAACGTCTATCAGAGTGAAAGATTTGGCTGCTGTGATTTTATTTTTCCAGGCTATCATGTACTGGACACAATACCTGTGGGGAGGGGGTATGACTGCCACTCCCACAGGACACATGAGTGAGCAGTGCATCTCTGCAACAGTGTCCTTGAATTTGTCTGTGTTCCCAAGTAAGGATGTGAGGATTAATTTTTGGAGGGTGGGGAAGGGCAGAGGGAGAGAGAGCATCTCAGGCAGGCTCCACATTCAGCATGGAGCCAGACGCGGGACTCGATCTCCCAACCCTGAGATCACAACCTGAGTCAAAATCAAGAATCAGACACTTAACTGACTGAGCCACCCATCCCCCCACCCCCAATGATGACTGATTTTATGTGTTAACTTGGTTGGGCTAAGATGCCCAGATATTTGGCCAACCATTATTCTCAATGTTTTTATGAGAATGTTTTTAGGATAAGATTAATGTTTAAATAAGTGGATTTTGGGACGCCTGGATGGCTCAGCAGTTGAGCGTCTGCCTTCAGCCCAGGGCATGATCCTGGAGTCCCAGGATCGAGTCCCACGTCAGGCTCCCTGCATGGAGCCTGCTTCTTCCTCTGCCTGTGTCTCTGCCTCTCTCTGTGCGTCTCTCATTAATAAATAAATAAAATCATAAAGTGAATGAATGAATGAATGAATGAATCAGTGGGCTTTGAGCAAAGCAGATTGCTCTCTATAATGTGGGCGGGCCTTGCCCAATCAGTTGAAGGCACAAGCGAAACAGGGGTTTCCATCCCCAAAACCCCAGCAAGAAAGGAACTCTGCCAGCAAACAGTCCAAGGACTTGGTGTCCTCAGCTGCAGCTTTTCCCTAAGTTCCAGGGAACCCAAAACCACATGATCTAATTCCTTGAAATAAGTGAACGACCTTTCTTCGCTCTCCACACACACACACACAGACACTGTTGGTTCTGCTCTCTGGAGGACCCTGACTGCTACAACGGGGATGCTGTAAAGAGGGACAAAGAGGTGCATTTGGGAAGTGTATTTGCTAAAAGCCTTTCTCAGAAAAGGAGGAAGTAGGAACATGTTTCCTCGAAATTCTTGCTGGGGCTCTGGTTAGCTGCTTTCTCCTATTTAGGGCCCTGACAACGAACACCGTTCTTTTCCACAGCCGTGTCTCCTTGGCAAGCTGAATGAGCCCATGGGCCTCCTGAGGGAATCCAGTGTGTCACCCCAGGTGGTTCTCTGCGTACCATTTTCCCATCGGGGTCATTTATTTATTTTTTACCACTCCACACAATGACTCTGACTATTGTCTTATCCTGTGGTTTTCCAGAAGAAAAAAATTTTTTAATAAAAAAAATGCCTCTCCTTTAGCCCTCTCCCCACACACTGTTCCTCTATTCCCGTTGCCAGGAATATGAGGGGCTGACCCCAGTGAGGTCCCTCAGATGGGGACGATCCCTTTATTTACCACTAATACACTAATACATTGCACTAATACAACTAATACACTAATTGCACTAATTGCACTAATACACTAATACACTAATACATTGCACTAATACAACACCAAGAAAGGAAAACAAGCTCCTGCTCTGATCTCCTGGCAGCGTTCACCACCAAAAACCAAACCCAAACCAACCTCAGTTTTATCTGATTAATGAAATAGCCAAGTATCCTCTCAAATCCAGAAAGTTCTAGGCTATAAGGAGAACACAGCAGTCAATGCCAACAGGCCCAGCATTTACTATCTCAATCAGTCGTTTGTGACGCTGGAGCCGCCCATGCTGGACGGATACTGACACCAACCCTCAGGGTCATGTTGATCTCTAAGCTGGCCTGCCATGACTCAGTTTCCCCAACCATGACACTGAAATTAGAAGACAACACTTGCTCCCATTTCTTGCCAGGACCTGCTCCCATTTCTTGCGTAGGCGCTGACAAAACATTCCATACGTGGAAAGTGTCTTCAATCACATAATACGAAATTGATGAACAAAGGTGACCTCCAAGAGAATTAGACCATCCTTCTTTCTACCTGCAGCCACTCGCTTCAAAATAGGGAGCCTGCCGTTCCTCCAAGCCTGCCGGTGGTCCCCGTCTGTTGTTACGGGGTAATGCCTTTAGACATCGTTCTGCACCACTAAAAATAAAACTCTCATGGGACTGAAGAGAATCAATGCCAAATCACTGGAACCAAACAGGGTTTTTTTTTCTTTATTTAAAAGAATGCCTATAAAACCATCTATAAATAGAAAGGCTTTCCTGTTATTTTTAATTACTGTGTTTTAGTGAAAACACAGTCCGCTTGGCTAGGATTAGGAGACCGCCTCCCGGGGTTTGCAGCCCCAATGTCACGGATTAGCACAGGGCCCACCCTTGCAAGGGAAGCCTGGCTCCAGCCAGAGGAAGCCCCGGGTGAGGGGAGGATGCCACCGCCCCTAAAGTATCTTCGGTGAGTTCTCAGTCCAGGTAAGTGATTCTGGAACTGCTTAAAGCACGTGCATACGTCTAGAAGTCGAGTGAGGGCTTGATTCACTCGTATTGAAAGTGAACAGATCGCAGAGCATCTGTCCAGGAGCCGCAGTGAGAAGCACCCCGGTGGCCTCGAGGTGCCGGCTGCAGCTGGTCTGCTGGCAGCCGGGCCGCTCTGAGAGGGGCTGAGCCGGGGCGCCCTGCTCCTTGCTGCCTCCCAGGGAGGGGGTCACCCTGGCCTTGTGCTGGCCCAGAGAGGACAGGCCTCGGGCGGTGCCCCTGCCTCCACCCATGCCTGAGCGGGGCATTGGGGTGCAGGCTAGTCCTGCCTCGGGCCCCCTCCGCCTTTTGACACCAGGGCCCACCTCAGACAGGCAGAGGAAATCCATTCTGCTGCTTCTTTTTTTTTTTTTTTTTTTCCCATTCTGCTTCTTGCTGTGAAAGCTTGCCTCCTGTGTCCCAGCCGCATGCAGTTCCGTTGCCCGATGGGAGCTCTGGCCCGACAAACCAGCTGCCCTGCAGACGTGCCGAGCTCCGCCGGCCCCCTTCTTAGTCTGAGGCCCCGGGGCACTAGGTCCCACTCCCCCAGCTGCAGAAGGTCACACAGCTGCCAGTTCCCAGCTGTGTGAGCTCGGGAACTATGCTCACCCTCTCTGGGCCTCAGGGTCCTCACCTAGACAACATGAAGGGAAAGCACATCTCCTCAGGTGAGGGTCCTAGAGGACTTCCTGGCGCAGAGTCAGCCCTGTGCAAGCACGGAGCTGCTGTGGTCAAGTACACACGTCGAAATAATCGTGACTCAGGAACCCAGAGGATGCACTGATGGCACCCAAACGTCGTGGATCTGGCCTCAGCATGTCCTGTCTGAGAAGAGAGAAGAGAGAATCCATAAAATGTGGAAGGGCTCCCGTGCATGTTCCTGTTTGCACGGCATCGAGGAAGGAACTTGCAAGTATTGTGATTCGCTTTCTTTGTTTCCAGATGGTGATTTATATTTCTTGTCTCTATCTCAAAAGAAGCAGGTGGCAGGGCCGCTCTTCAGTCCGTGTAAAATAAAACAAACCTATGCAGGAAGATCTAGAGACCAGCCAGGTGTGCTTCCACCGTCCTCCTACACGGGGCCACTCTCTGGATGAGGAGGACTCCCTCTGTTCTCTCCTGGCGGGGGCGACCCCGCTGCCACGTCGGCAGGGCTGGCGGCCACCAGCACCCCAGCTCAATATGAGGATTTTGACTAGGTGAGCCCTAAAGCCCCACACCGACTTCGACATATTATGGTGCAGAATGAATGCTGGTCAAAAAGGAAAAAGAAGAAATAGAAGTAGAAGAAAGGGTCACCAATCGGTGGCACTTATGTCACACAAAGGGAACTCTGAGAGAAGAGGACCTGGCTATTCAGCGGCAAGTAGAATTTCTTAAGCACCATGGGCTGCCTGTTCCTTCGAGCTTTGTTAGTTGTCTGCTTAGGTGAGGAGCAGAACATTGCACAGTCCCATTTGGAGTATTGATCAATAATTTTATAAAACGTACAGTTCTAAAAATCAATCAGGGGTTATTCTTCAGTGAAGCAGCAGCGTGCAAGTGCTCTGCTCTGCTCTTTGTCACCTGGCTGTCCTTCCCCAGGATGATATATTGCAGGTACGTGTCCCTCTCCTCCGGAAAGCCCTGGCTCAGCACAGTGGCCTGGATCTAGCCCCCGCCCTGAGGGGAAGCAGGTGCCACCACGACTGGTGCAGAGTGAGCCACCCCATCTCCACGGCCGCGAGGTTAGGACCCTTCCCACGGGTATGCTGTGGTTCGTCCATCTGGACTGATGTTGGAAAACACCCAATAGCCCCCGAAGCACACTGAGTCCCACTTCATTATGGGCTGCTCGCAAGGGCTACCACCCTGTGACCCTCTAGTACGCGGTCCCTGCTCGCCGGGGATGGGGGGCAGCCCCAGCCAGGGGCCCAGGACTCACGCTCAGGTTCTCCACATCTTCCCCTGAGACACGGGTCAGCGATCGAAGATAAAAGTATTCAACAGAACAGATGAATTCACGTCCCAGTTGTGAGTATTCCCACGCCTTTGTTACAACAGCTTTGAAGGTACATCAAGTCAAGAATCTGAGAGCAGAAGTCAGCGAACAACTCCCGAGGCTCCAATCCAGCCCGGCGTCTGTTTTAATGTGACCCGTAAGCCAAGTGTAGCTTATACTGTTCAATGGCTTTAAAAAGTCAAGTGATGTTTTACTCTTTGTAACAAGTAAAAATCATATGAAATTGAAATCTTGGTACCCAGACGTCAAGTTTTATTGCAACACGGCCACACCCATTCGCTGACATCTGTCTATGGCCGCTTTCTTTCCTTTTAACTTTATTTTTTCAGCTTCATTGAGGCATAATTGACAAAATTGCGAGATGTCTGAAGTGTAGGACGTGCTGATTTGATACTGACTTGATGGTCACATACATTGGGAAAGCTCCCCCAGTCGAGATCCTCTCTCCCACAAAACAGAAAACAGTAACTTCCAGCCCCATCCAGAAACGTCTGTCGACCCCTGATTCAGTTCGTTTTCCCCTCTATCCATTTTTGCCAGCTGATAAAATTCCACAGACTGAAAAGCTGAAGGGTATACTCGAGAGACACAGGTTTGAAAGTGAGAACACTACAAAATACTAGTTTCAAAAAAAGACATTCGGGCGAACTCATGATCCTCACTCATTTAATTTCCAGGGAAAACTGATTTCCAGTGGAAAACAGGAGGGAAATACTAAACCATAAATTTTTCTGAAAAGAAAAAAACAGCATAAAAGGGCCGTCTTTCCTATGTCCTCGTCCATTGGACAAATATTTTGGGTTTTTAATCTCTTCTATCTGATGTATATATTCATGAACTCTCAGGAAGAAATATGATCAGATGTAAACTTTCTTTAAAAATCATAAAAACGGCTTTAGCTGCCATCTCGCGTCCCCGCGTGTGTGCGCCTAACCTCAGCTGGTCCGCCCGAGACCCCCCCCCGCCCCCGAGCGCCAACCCTAGTCCCCCCCCGTGGTCCCATTTGCGCTCCAACAAGATGAAAGAAACTATCACGAACCAGGAGAAACTCGCCAAATTGCAAGCACAGGTGCGCATTGGTGGGAAAGGAACTGCTCGCCGAAAGAAGGTGGTTCCTGGAACAGCTACAGCAGATGATAAAAAATCTTCAGTTCTCCTTAAAGAAGTTAGGGGTAAGCAATATCTCTGGTATTGAAGAAGTGAATATGTTCACAAACCAAGGAACAGTGATCCATTTTAACAACCCTAAAGTTCAGGCATCGCTGGCAGCGAACACTTTCACCGTTACAGGCCATGCTGAGACCAAGCAGCTGACAGAAATGCTACCCAGGATCTTAAACCAGCTTGGTGCAGACACTCTGACTAGTTTAAGAAGACTGGCTGAAGCTCTGCCCAAACAGTCCGTGGATGGAAAAGCACCACTTGCTACCGGAGAGGATGATGATGATGAAGTTCCAGATCTTGTGGAGAATTTTGATGAAGCTTCCAAGAATGAAGCAAACTGAATTGAGTCAACTTCTGAAGAAGATAAAACTTGAAGAAGTTACTGGGAGCTGCTATTTTATATTATGACTGCTTTTTAAAATTTTGTTCATGGATCTGATAAAATCTAGCTCTCTAATATTTTTAAGCCCAAGCCCCTTGGACACTGCAGCTCTTTTCAGTTTTTGCTTATACACAATTCATTCTTTGCAGCTAATTAAGCCGAAGAAGCCTGGGAATAAAGTTTGAAACAAGGTTAATAAAGTTCTTTGCCTAGGGAAAAAAAACCATAAAAACTTTCCTCGGATTTGTTACATTTTTTTTCAAGCCCAGTGTTTAGCGGGTTGTTTTTCGTTTTTCTTTTCAATTTTATTTATAGACATTACTCATCTTTAAAAAAAACAAAAAAAAAAAAACAAAAAAAACAACTTTTGCTTTTCTTTTTTCAAAACATCCCCCAGAGGAAGCACATATAATGAAAGCAAGCTCTTTATCTTCTGTTCATTTATATGTAAATACATAATGTGCACGCATGTTTTACATACTGTTTTCCATGGAGTTATGTTGTTTTCATTACTGTAAGCTTTCAGGGGTCTGGAAAGAGGGAGGGGAATCAATGCTTACCATAATCTTCCAAGAGCTGGCATGCATGTTGGTTTATCTTGCAATGAAGGACGCAGGGGCTTGCCATTCTCATGGGGCCCAAAGATAAGAACTCCTCCAGGTACACCAGGGAGAGACAACTTAGCAGCTCTAGCCTCACGTTTTCATTAAGGCCACGAACATCAGACGGAATAATCGTTTCATGAGTAGTAATGTTGTGATGTTGTTCCCTGTTAGGGACAAGACTCTCAGGTAGCCCCAGAAAGACTCTAGCCAATACAATTGTGTTTGACTATGTTTTAAGGCGTTGACATGCCGTGGAGCCAACCGTGGGCAGTCCTCTCATGAAAAGCACCTACCCGACAGAGGTCTTCTCAGAAAGCAACTCCTCCTCGGCCTCATGGCCCTTGGAAATGAAACTCAGAAGCCAGCAGAGGCCCCTCGGTTCACCCTGGAGTCCCTCCCCTTCCCGGGGTGACCTGGTGTCTTAGGGCGCTGGCCTTCCGACACTGGCCGTCCCCTCGGTTTCCGGAGAATCTAACACCGAAATCCCTCATAAGTTGGCCACTGGAAGGAGTAATCTTTGGTTATATGCAAAATTCAATTATGTGAACCCTCTCAGTGCATAAAGGAGGCTTCGCTATGTGCCCAGGGTTGATTAGCACCAATTTATGACTCTGCGTCATTCATATGAGAAAAGTAATTTAAGCTGAAGTGTTCATGGAAAAGAACGAGGTCCCCGTCCCCCCCGCTTCCCAGGGAACATTTCCCATTGAACAAGAGCTTCAGTGTCCTGGATGATTATCAGCCCAGAGAGGACAGAGGGGACAGAGCCCCACACCTGTGGGAGGGGCCGGGGGAACAGGTGGAGGAGTGAACCCAAGGAGGAAAAGCAATGCCGAAGCATGCTGAGCATGCTGAGCCCAGGAAGCAGCCGGATCCTCTAAAAGAGACACTGTCCTGTGAGAAAAAAGGAGCCACAGGCAAAGAAGCCCCCAGACAGCCACGCTGAGCCCCCTTTCCACAGGACAGGAGCAGCTCAGGTGTGGGTGGCCTGCCTGGAGGAGGAGGACCGTGGGGCAGTGAGAGGCTGCAGGTGAGAGTGCAGGACACCCCGGGGACAGGCTCGGCAGGTGCCCAGGGACAGGGACTGCTTCCATCAGAGAGGCCAGGCCACGGCCAAGCCCCCGGTGAGGAAGGCTGGAAGAAGCTATGTGGCCTGGGGTCAGTGTCCGGCTTCTCTCACACCGCAAAACTGGATTGGGAAGCAGAGCGACTAAGAACAGGCCGTGCTTCCATCTGGAGCAATGCTGCTTGTGAGGATGCAGAATAGAGGAGGGAGAGGAAGCTTAGGACTTCAAGTCTTCCCGGGCTTCTGATTCACGCCAGAGACCCCAAACGCCCAGAGTCCGGGAATTCTGGTACAGCCATCATAGGCTCACACCTGGTACGTGAGGTTGGAGCTGCTGATGTACTTCCCACCTGATGGATCCTGCCCCAGCACTCAAAGCTGGGGGGGTCGGGAGCATGGGGGTCATTTCTGGGCATCACACTTTAAACGCGGTAAAAACCAATCTGCAGGATAGTATTGGATTAAGGTGACAGATCAAGATTCAACTCTGTCCCCTCACCCTTGCCCTAAGTTCCTAGAAATGTTTAAACACACACACACACACACACACACACACATTTAAAAACAGAACACATCCACTAGGCTTGTGACATGAAAAAGAATCCCAGCTTCCCCCATGAAGCCACTGAGATTTCCAGATTGTTACATCGGCTCACTTAATTACATTAAGACAAAGCATAGTGACTTGAAAGAATGTCCTTCATAATATTTAAAATAATGAAACCTAAAATATATAGCATTATTTTAGCAGGTGGATGGTGAGAAAATGGATATTAAAGACTGCAAAAAAAAACGTACCAATGTTATCCTGTGGCAAGACATTTCGTAAAGCCCTTGTCTTTTATTGCTTGGAAGGCAGGTCACACACCAGTGCATGTCGCAGTCACAGAGAAGATGAGCAGAGGTTAGTGGTGCGTCCTGGCTGTAGTTTCTCTCGCAAGGCAATTAGGAGAAGGAGATGAGTTCAGAATCTGAACGACCGTGCAAGCATTGAACCGCAGGGACTGGGCTCCAGGGCCGCTCAGCCTGGCACAGCTGGAATGACAAGAACTAAATCACTGCTCAGATGAGGATGATCCAACTTACATCAAATTGTTCATCAACAAGACATAAAATATCCTGGTGTTAAAACACGGGGGCTCCTTGTTATAGCAGCTAGCATGCATTACCCTGGATGGCTTTCTAGTACTAGTCTCAAGCAATTAGAAAGTATAATGGGGATAAAGATCTGGATCACAATAAAAAGAGAAAAAATAAACTAGGATGCATCCAGCAAGAAATATGCAAGAATTACATAAATACCTATAAAGGTTATAGAATATTTAAAGAACCAACCAGTAAAATATCTTTTGCAGAATATTTTTAAACTGAATAAATAGATACAACACCAGAATAGACAATGAAATAATGTCAGTTCTCCCCAAAATTGCTTTACAAATTCAATGCAATTCTGATCAAAGTTGCAACAGTAGTTTTTTTAAAAACCTAATGCTAATTAGGTTAGCATTAAAAATGCTAATTCTCCTATTCATTTATCAGAGTAAATGAATGTACCAGAACAACTAATTAATAAATATAACAAACTAATGAAGTTCTAATTTAAAATATACTATTAAGGGGAATAGTCAGGCCAAATATCAAAACATACTGTTTTGTTAAAGAAATTAAAATAATATATTTGGGGAAGAATAAAAAATACCTCAATAGAACTGAACAGAAAACCTGGGAGTATCACTACTGTGGCATTTCAAATCAGTGCAGAGAAAATGCTCTCTTTGATGTGGTACTAAAATAATTGTCCATCTCTGTGGAAGAAAAATAAGATTAAATCCATATACCATGACCCAACCATACATTCTAAGTGAAAGAATGAAAAGAAAATATCAGGATAATTTTATAATCCTATGATGGGGAAGGATTTTCTGAGCTAGTCACAAAACTCAGAGGTCGTAAAGGAAACACTGACAGAATGGCCACATGAAAACTTAAAACGTACATGAAAAAACAAGCAGGAAATTAGAAAAATAAGAGAAAATGTTTGCTATATATGCAACAGGCTGGAGGTTAATATCTGGAATATCTGTTGGAAACCACCCACCACTCAAGAAGATTAAAAAGGACCCCAGAGAAAAATGGGTAAAATTATGAACCAGTGGAAAAGAAAGTTCTAGAAGTGTGTTCTGACAGTGGAAGGGTCCTGGAGATAGAGTTGGTGGAAAAAATCAGCAAAGGGTTGCAGAATAGTAGGTCAGCATAATCTTGTCTGCACGCTATCATTGTGTGTGCACAGGTTCCTGCATCTATATCTGAGAAGGCATAGGAAGGACCTAGAAGGATACAGAGAGGATTGGTAGTCCTGGCAACTTCTAGGGAGAACACTCTCTCCAGAGTCATTTAGAGAAGAAACTGGCAATGTCTGTGCTTTATTCAAAAGCCTCCGTATTATTTTTTTAGTTACACGGAGAAGTGTTAAATATATATGTATATGTTTTTAATAGACTTTGGTTTTTAGAACAGTTTTAGGTTCACAGCAAAATGAATGGGAAGTACAGTGAGTTCCTAACACCCCCATCGCCACAAATGCACAGCCCCCTCACCGTCAACACCCCCTAGCAGAGGGGTACCCATGTAACAGTCGAAGAACCTGCATCCACACGTCATCATCACCCAACATCCATGGTTTCATTAGGGCTCACTCTTGTGGTGTGCATTCTGCGGGTTTGGACAAACGTTAATGACGTGTATCCATCACTATAACATCATGCAAAGTATTTATTTTCACTTCCCTAAAATGCCCTCTGCTCTGCCCCAATCTCTTGTGACCCCTTATCTTCTTGCTATGTCCACAGTTCTTTCTTTTCCAGGGTGTAATATGGTTGGAAGCATACAGGATGTAGCATAAATGCCTGTTTTAAAATCTTCAAAAATACATATGCTGGAGCTGTGTCTGAACGTAGAAGCAGGCAATCGGAAGCAGAGGTGAAAGCTGGTGAGGCCGGAGAAGGTCAGGGGGACACCAGGAAAGACAAGACGGCACCTCCCCGAGCTGATGAGGCCCCAAGGCAAGAAGGGAAAGATTTGCCCGTGCTGGGAGGAAGTTACAACACGGACTGCACAGAACGTAATTCCACATTACGCTACATAAAATATAAAAAATACGCCCCCAAATTTTGAAGTGTAGAATTAACTGGGGAGGAGATGGAATCAGTAATAAGCTAAGCTTCATAAAATCCCTGAATGCAGGGAAAATGTCCTATAAGATGATAAAAGATTAGATTAAAAAGATAGATACAGGGGCACCTGGGTGGCTCAGTGGGTGAGCGTCTGCCTTTGGTTCAGGTCATGATCCCGGGGTCCAGGGATCGAGTCTCTCATCGGGTTCTCCTCAGGGAGCCTGCTTCTCCCTCTGCCTGTGTCTCTGCCTCTCTCTGTGTGTGTCTCTCATGAATAAATAAGTAAAATCTTTAAAAAAAAAAAAAAAAAGAAAGATACAGAAAATAAACAAAGGAGCAAAGGCTATCTTGTAAATGGAAACTTGGGCATGCCTGCAAAAAGAAACAGAATGAATGCAGACGAAATGCGCTTGACCAACACCAAGGTATATCCAAGCTATTCTCTTAAACAATAGTGGTAAACTTCATTGTTTGTCATGTCCTAAAAAGACAGACTTCTAGGGATCCCTGGGTGGCACAGCGGTTTGGCGCCTGCCTTTGGCCCAGGGCGCGATCCTGGAGACCCGGGATCGAATCCCACGTCGGGCTCCCGGTGCATGGAGCCTGCTTCTCCCTCTGCCTGTGTCTCTGCCTCATTCTCTCTCTCTCTCTCTGTGACTATCACAAATAAATAAAAAATAAATAAATAAAAAGACAGACTTCTAATCTTCTGCACCTAGAATTGACCTCCAGATTGTAAACCCAAGTGTAAACATTTATTAATTTTTTAAAACATAATTAGCCACCAGGGACTGTCTTGGGGACATTTGATTATGTGAAACAAAATGTTGCCAAATCATTTGTAACAAGATCGAGAACGAGTATGTCTACCAGGCTCCCTCCCAGGGACAAGACTGTCAGGATTCAATTTCCCCAGGGGATAAAAGTGATGGGGGAGGGTACGTGTGTACTTCTGGAAGGCAGAGGAATATTAATGGCACAAAATGAGGATGAAGAAAATCGAAGGGTTCGTGGGTCCTGCCAGGGGACAGCTGGCTCACTGCAGGATCCGTACGGAGGGAGTCGACAGGGGGCACCGGTTACCGGTGATGGAGGAGCTGAGAAGCCAAACGGGGATGGGCTAGATCCCAGACAACAGCAGCGACAGAAGTGGATGGAAGTGGTCCATGGGTGAGGCCCGAGGGGTGGGAAACTGGAACCTCAGCAGGTCCCTCTGACGGAGGTGGGAGCCACAGAGGGTTCCAGCTCCTGCTGGAGACGCCGCCTGAGCGAGGCCTCTTCTTCCAGCCTCTCCTCTGTGGGCCGTGGGTCTAACCAACCAGAAGCCAGCTGCCTGGGCGCCTTCCCCTACACAGTGAGGGGCGGGGCGGGGGCAGGAAAGGAACTGCCACCTGCCCCTGAGGGGCAGCAGAGACCAGAAGGCTGCACTCCTTGACGCAAGCCCTCACCAAGGCCTCCCGGACTTTGAGAAACCCCGCCGAGATCCAGGTCTGGTTTGATTGGATTTCCCAGGGAAGGCAGTCTGGGGGTGGGGGGAGGGCAGGGGAAGAGGCTGCTGAGCAGTAGTGTCCTCAGTGGTGACCGAGAAGGCCGGGAGGCGAGGGCTGCGGATCTGCAGAGAGGCTGGAAATGATCCACCCAAGGAGCGAACCCGCCAAGTGAGCTGCGTCCACCTAAAACCACGAAGACCACCGTCTGGGCCCCAAGCCACGGACGGCTGTGTTATGTATGGGAGCCCCCAGATCGTGGTCTAAAAAGGAGCCCTCCAAAAACTAGGAGTAAGGCCATTGTCGGGCAATTACGATTGAAAAAGTGGCTGGATTTCCTAAAATCGTGCTTTCATCTTCCCTGGTAGACATCACTAGCTTATCATTTCCTGGACGCCGAGCTGGGGCAATCAGGGTAGCGTGTCCAAGCACAGTTATTTTCAGCCTTTCACTCTTCACAAGAACCCTGCATCATGCTCATCTTCTCAGCACCGTATTTTCAAATGTTAAGGTGCATTTGTCATCACCGCTCATCCCGTCCTCTTTGGCTGTGTTGCCAGCAGGGGCAGCCGTGGGACATGCATGCTGTCGGGGCTGGACCACACGCTCCCACATGGCCTTGCATGGTTAGGAAGCACAGGCTTCCTCTGTGATGCCAGACAGGCATGTGTCCAGACCCTTGCCCCTGAACATGACACGCCTGCCTGCAACACGCGGCCTCTTAGCTCGGATCCCACCTAACACACGGTGGTGACTGTCTGCACCCTGCCGTGTAGCACAGGGTGTGTGCAGCCCAGCAGCAGACCCCAGTCTCCCCTGCGTGGAGCCCCACAGGGCCTGCCATGTGGCATCTCCGCACCAGGCAGGGCTGTCCGTGTTTTACGTACTAGAGCAAGCATAAATGTGCATAAAGAAATCAGGTTCCCCATCCTGACAACAAGGTTGAGGTGGGGAGTGGGGGTCAGCACAGGGGACAGTCCCGACCTGTGTGTTTCTTCTCAAACCCCTTTATGCTTGCTATTATGTGAAGCTTTCCAACGCATCCTGCTTCGTGTTTTCCTCGGGCTGAGTTCTGTGCACGAAACAGTCTGAATCATAACGAGATGTCCCAAAAAGATGAAAACAAGCAGCTCTAAGTAATAATCCTGGTCCTCAAGAGACAAAGTGAATAAATGTGAACACATCATTTCCTTACTTTGCAGGTTCTTAAAATTTTTCTAAAGGATTGCTTTTACCCCAAACCACATTTTTAATGTTTCACACTGCATGAAAGAAGCAAACTTGCTTTGGATACACACACACACACACGCACGCACACGCGAACACACACACACAGATCTTATGTATGTGTGTATATGCTATGTAATCTCAAAATTTTTTCAAGAAAATTTTGAAAAAAAAATTTGTATAGAACATGATTGGCCAGCAATCATTAACTAGAAAGTTTTTAGCATCTACTATGGCTTTGTGATGAGCAAGGACACATTCCAAATTTGTGTTAACAAAATGTGCCTTTGGGAAGTCACCCGAGGCATGGTTCCTGTTATGTTATGACAGTGGATAGTCCATGGAGGCCAGAAACCTCAATACCAAATCAAATCAGATTTTTACTGTGCTCCTAAACTTGGCTTTATGAAATAAATCTACTTCTAAAATGTTGCCGTAAAGAAATTATTACAAATTCATTCAATAAAGTAAGAAGGTTAACATCTGAATAAATTCTTATGTAAATTATTTTATAAGGCCTAAGGGTCACTTTTGGTTTGTATTTTGTTTGATATGGACTTTTTCAAACACCTTGGGTGTTCTTAGGAAAAGAAATACCCAAGTATTTTTTTCTTTTCTTTTCTTTTTTAAAGATTTTATTTATTTATTCATGAGAGACACAAAGAGAGGCAGAGACACAGGCAAAGGGGGAAGCAGGCTCCTCACGGGGAGCCCGTTGTGGAACTTGATCCCAGGACCCGGGGATCATGCCCTGAGCCAAAGAGAGATGCTCAACCACTGAGCCACCCTGGCGTCCCAAAGAAATATCTAAATTTAGAGGAGAATTTAGGATGCATCCTCTAACTTTAATTTTTAAAAGTGCTACATGGAAAATTTGCTTCCAGAAGGTAAAAACAACCTATTTTTTTTATTCTCTGTGCAAACAGCAGGTCTTTGTAGCCGGTGGGGTCATGGACTCAACAACCATGCTGCGCTGGGATGGTGGCGCCCTCTAGAGGCTAGGAAGGGAACCGCCAAATTTTAAGTCCCTTCAACATCTCCAGGCTCTTGGAAGTCAGAAGTTAGGACTCGAATCAGGACGAGACAAAGCCTCTCCTTTCTCTTCTGCCCCTGCTCACACCCGTGGCTTTTCTACCTAAAGAAATCACTTGCTCACACCTCCATGAAAAATGCGTCCCTTTTTCTGTTTTACTATTCTTGTCTAAGGAGAATACATTTTCTTTTCCTTTATACTTTGTGAGCAGAATATAAGAATGGCTCTAATTATGCTTGGAGCCTGTATCAAGGTAACAAACATGGAGGCATTTGAAATTAAACCAAACAGCATCACTAATACTAGCCTCTGATTCTCCCTGAAAAGCCCCTTCCTAGAAACATCACAAACTCCATTTCCTCAGCACCAGGATTCCAACTTTCTAAAAGGCCATTAAATCATTGGTTACCTCTTTTTCATGCATTACTTCATTTATTTGTTATTGCAGATACAGCCATTGGCTAGCACGCGATCGTTTTGTGTGTGTTTGCTGCAGTCGCAACCTCCTCTGGAAATCTCAGTGGCTTTGTTAATAAAGATTCATTTGCCAGGGCTCCTGGGTGGCTTGGTCAGTTAAGCATCTGACTCTTGGTTTAGGCTCAGGTCACTATCTCAGGGTCATGAGTTGGAGCCCTGTGTTGGGCTCTGCACTCAGCAGGGAGTCTGTTGAGATTCTCTCTCTCCCTCTCCCTCTGACTCTCCTGCTTGTTCTCTCTCTCTCTCTCTCTCTAAAATAAAAATAAATCTTAAAAAAAAAAGAATCAATTGTCTTCCTCACAAAATCTGTGATTTCTGTCACCTTTTCTAGGGACTCTGACTTCAGTGACTCAGAGATCCCAGCTAATTGATTCTTACAGCCACCATCTGTGTCCCTTGGCCTCCAGCTCCCTGCACACGTGGCGAGGAACTGGAGGGTCATGCACCTGCTCTTAAGTGCTTTAAAAGTTCGGACGTGATCCTTATGATCTGGGACCAATGGCTAGAACTTGCCACATGTCCCCACCCAACTCCAGGAGGCCAGAAAATGTGAGTATGATATGGATAGTTCCTGAGCAGTAACAGTCTCTGCCACATGACATAGTTCAAAAATATTAAACTTTAAATATTAAATTCAATATTTTGAACTTAAAAAATATTTTAGGTTTAATGTTTTGAGGGAGACATAAACCTAACCCAGAATCTCAATCCCACTTATATACTATCCAGGAGAAAATGCAGTCTTGATCCATTGTAAGCTACTGTATTTCTTTAGTAAATACAATGGGAAGGGAATAAGAAGCTTCCTTCAAAGTAGAATCCTAGAGGAGGAATGTTAGCTAGGTGCCAGGATGGGCAGATCAGCCCAGAGACTTGGAGAAGGTGTGATTGAGCAGAAAAGTAACAGACAGTAACAAGCCAGCAGGCAAGAGGTGGCAACAATTCTTCATAGACTATGAACAGTGTAACACAGTTATGAACCCAAAGGAGAAAAAATTAAATAAAGCTACGAGTCTGGCTGCTGAGCCACTTTCAGCCTCAGTGGAGAAAGAGCACCTCCCAGTGATGCCTCCTCGCACATCCTCCAGGTCCTCGTGGGCACGGGAGATCTGATCTCGGCAGGACTGCAGTGGTTAAACTCTAATGCGTTTCTGGGCATTTTAAACAGCTTCCAGAAGACCTGGTGAACCATGATCTTACATAACGGGCCACCGCAGATGATTTCTCGAGGAATGTTTGGAGCTAATCCGTGCCACTAAAAAGAGAGGCGGTAAACTGCAAAATAATCCACAGGGTCAGGATACTCTCCGGGGGAGCCAGAAAAATAGGGCAGATGTGGAAAGGGGGGTGATGAACGAATAGCAGCATTTGTGAGGGTGGGCGGTGGGGAGGAAACTGCTCATGTGTGGAGCTGACTAGCATCGAACACGACCGAACATGAGTGTAATAGGGAGACGGAAAGCACGATCTCTGGCAGTTTGCAGGAGACGTGAGATAAGTGCGACTTCCCTTCCTGCCTGTCATCCCCACGGACACGTGTGTATGTCTGCAAGCATACACATGAATGCACACACATGAGTGTCATAGATGAACAGCTGCTGTAACTAGCCATTGGATTCAAAGAGGAGATAGCCCCCTCTGACGTCAGGAAGGGGGCCTGGAGCTCACTGCCAGGCATGTTGCTCTCCCGTTAGACAGGATGTAACACAGCACCCGCCCCAGACCGACTCCTCTAAGGTGGCAACACAATGAGACAGGGCACATCCCTTTAAGGTTTTGTCTAAGCGCAGACAAAAACAAGGTCCCTGTGCCACGCCCACCCCAGATAGCCAACACCCCTCCCCGGGTCACAGAGCAGGACCTCATGTCCACACCAGCTGCTTCCTTACCCTTGCTGCAGTCCAGCCTCCTCGTTGACACGATGTAGCAAGACGCCCAAACATGCACCTTCCCTGCACTCTGACGGCCTCCCCTACCAGGGCAAACGCCCACTTTTTCAGAACTCTCCCAAATCCCGTACCCAAGGCCAAATCCGATGTGAGCTCTTTCTAACACATGTTTCTGAGACACCCATTGGTCCTCATGGAGTGTGTCCCCTCTGCTTCGTGGGTGGTAAGCCCAGCCTGTTGGTCCACAGGTGCCCTCTTGGTGGCAGTGGCCCGAGAGCACCTGCACAGGAATGAGAGGAGCCAGGAGCCAGGTGAGGAACTCTACTTGGCACCCCTGCCATCCTGCAGGAAGACGACAGGTGAAAGCAGTCAGGGAAACAGGAGGAAGGACGCTGGAGGGAAGAAGATAAGGAGATGGGACTTTATGCTCTCCACGACAGGTTCTCTGCACTTGTCCATTACTCCGTAAGTACACACGCATCCACAGGTGTGCACATGCACACATGAGGACACACAACTCAGGAGGATGGGAGTGGACTTGGAAATACAGAGCTGATTCCCACTTCTTGTCTGCGGTTCCTGAGCATGGGCCCTACAAACGTATCGAGCTGTGCCAGGCAGGGAGGGGACGGCGAGGAGGTCAGATTAGCTTGGCGTAGGAGGGGAGGCAAATATGAATGAATGGCACAGCGTGGAACCTGTTTTCAAGAAACCTGTTTCTCTCCACGTCCTGGGGAGAGCACATCAGATACCCGGGAGAAATGAGCCAGTTTCCAACCCCCACGAGGCAGCAAAATGATGTGAGAGCCCTTTCCTCAGTGGCTGCTTTCTGCTGGAAGAGCAGAAAGGCCCATGAAGCTTGCCCTGGCCGGGGAGCTGTGAGAACTGCCTGGTTTTCGAAGGAACAGGATTGGCATCTGGTGCTGCTGAAGCCAAGAAAACAACAGTGGCAGAGCCAGCGTCAGAACCCAGAACCGTGTGAACCCAGCCGGAGCCTGCTGGGACCCCTGTAGTGACCATGGGTCCTGTCTGTCTGTCCATGCCTGGTGCTCAGGCCATCCTTGGGCTCACACACTCTCCCACCCTGGCCCAGTGGCAAAGGACACTTTCCAGCCTTGTGGCTTTAAAAGAGGGAGATGGGAGAGGAGACGTTCTGAGATGGCAGGTGGCACGGACAGAGCAGTGGGATTTAACCTACAGGGTGCCCAGAAAAGGCTCATGATCATACTAGAAATGACTAGAATATCTGCAACTCCGCAGCAACAGAAACACCCGAAAATACAACAGAGAAATGAAAATGGCACACCAGCCATGTCTGCCTCACATAAAGGAAGACGGCAAAGAAGGCTCCGAGCAGAAACCACATGACACGTACAGAAAAAAAGTATTGGACATAATTGCCATCACTTCACTGGATCAAACTCTCCAACCAAAGGGCAGAGGTTGTCAGAAAGACGAGCAAGAGCCGGCCCTCCACTGCCCCCAAGAGACACATGTTAGATTTAAAGATGCAAGTAGAATAAAGTAAAAGGATATATATATATATAGTAAAAGGATATATATATTGAAAAGAGTAACCAAAAGGGAGCTGGAGAGGCCATGGGAATATCAGACAAAACAGACATTTCAAGCAAGGTATGATAAAAGAGCCAAAGAGGGGCATTTTGTAGAGATACAAAGGTCAATTCATCAGGAAGATAAAACAACCTTAAGTACCTTTTCACTTAATAACAAAGCCCAAAAATACACAAAAGAAAAACCATCAGATGGAAAGGACAAATAACGAATACAACAATAAAATTGGAGACTTCAATACTTCTCTCCCTAACTGATAATACATCTGCACAAAAATTCTGTGAATTATAGAATAGAAGAGCACCATCAACCAGATTGACCTCACTGACACATATAGAATTTTCTGGTATATCTAACACCACAACACATATTCTTAGGAAGCACACATGAATTCATTTCCAGGATGGATCATATTCTAGAGCATGAACACATTTCAGTAATTTAAAAAGGTCAAAGCTCTATAAAGCATCTTCTCTGACCACAATCAAATTAGAAATTAGAAAAAGATATAGGAAGTCCCCAGATCTTTGGAAATTAAACCACACCAGGTCTCCAAAAAGCCAAAGAAACAATCATGGGGAAATATCATGAACTGAAGAAAATGTGCAAAAACTCCTTCAGAAAATAGTAACAAACCAAATTAGGCACTAGATGAGAAGGGCTGGATCCCACGACCAGGTGGGGTTATCCAGGAGTGCAAGGACAGTGTGCATCTGAAATCATTATTGTTGACAAACCATATTAAGAGAATGAGGAACAAAACTCACATGATCATCCCAATAGATACTGAAACGTCAGCCGTCATCCATGATGCAAACCCTCCAAAGACAAGACATGGAAGTGAACTTCCCCAGTTTGATGAGGGGAAAATACCAAAGCCTATAGCTAGCGTGACAACTGCTAATAAAAGACGGCATGCTCTTCCCTCGAGATCGAGAGCGGGCTACGGATGTCTGCTCTCAGCACTTGTAGTCAACACTGTGCTAGAGATTGGGGCCAACCTCATAAGGCAAGAAATGGAAACTAAATGCAGCCTTCTTGGAAAGGAAGGAGTAAAACTGTCTTTATTCTCAGACTAGTTCATCTTTTAGGTAGGGCAATTCCAAGGAAATTGTAACAACAACTAGAAGAGTGAGTTTAATGAGATCACAGGATACAAGACCAAACTCTAAAAATCTGTTGTGTTTCTGTATACTAGTTTCTTTTTTTTTTTTTTTTGTATACTAGTTTCAAACAATCCAGAATGAAATTAAGAAAACAATCATTTTCACAATAGCATCAAACAGGAAAATTGTAATAAATTCAACAAAAAGAGTGGAAGACCTGGAAACTACAAAACATTGTCCAGGGAAAGTAAAGACCTAAGTAAATGTAGAGTTAGATCATATTTGTAGATTTAAAGGCTTCATAGTGGTAATATGGCAACACTCCCCCAAATACTTTCTAAATGAAAAGAAACCCCTATAAAGATCCAGCAGAATATTTTTTAGAACTAGTAGAAGACATATGAGAAAATCTTGGTGACCTTAAGACCTTAAGTTGGGCAAAGTCTTCTTGGATATGACACCAAAGCATGATCTATGAAAGAATAAAAGGATAAATGGGATTTTATCAAAATTAAAAACCTTTACCCTTCAAAACCTATCAGTAAGATAATAAAGATGCAAGCCACAAACTGAGAGAAAATATTTGCAAATCACATATCTGATGCAGGACTTTTATCCAGAATATATAAAGAACTATTACAACCAAGTAATAAGAGAAGAAGTCCAATTTTTTTTAGATGGGCCAAAGACTTAAATATACATTTCACCAAAGATACTGTACGCCATAGGACTGCCTCAGGGAAGTCAACCCCACAATGAGACGTTCCTGGATTCCCATCAGAAAGACTATAATCAAAAAGATATTTTCTTTTCTTTTTTTTTTCTTTTTTTTTAGATTTCACTTATTTATTCATGAGAGACAACAGAGAGAGGCAGAGACACAGGCAGAGGGAGAAGCAGGCTCCATGCAGGGAGCCCAGTGTAGGACTTGATACCGGAGCTCCAGGATCACGACCTGAGCTGAGGGCAGATGCTCAACAACTGAGCCACCCAGGTGTCCCAATCAGAAAGATTTTAAAGTAGCAAATGTAGGCAAGGACATGAGAACGTGGAGCCCTCACCCCGATCCAGGGGGAATGCAAGGAAAGCAGTTTGGTAGCTTCCTTAAAAAGTTATACTTAAGACACAACCCAGCCATTCTACTCCTAGCTATCTACGTACCCAAGAGAGATGAAAACTCCTGTCCATGTGAAGACATGGACACACGTGTGCACAGCGGCAGCGTCTGTAACAGCCCCAAGCTAGAACCACCAAATGCCCACCTGTAGGTGATGAGCACCTGTGGAGCATCCATACAGTGCGATTCCACTCGGCTGCTAAAGAAACAAACTATTGAAAAATATAACAACAAGGAGGAAGTTCCCAGCATTGTTAAGTGAAATAATCTGGACGCAAAGAGCTTGCTTGTTGCTACAAGAGACAAAAACACGGAAAGAGTAAGAAGAGCTCTAGCTGGCTGTGGCCAGGAGTGGGAGTGGGACTCCCTGCAATGTGCAGGAGGGAACTCTTGAGGGAGATGGAAATGATCTAAAACTGGACTGTGGCGAAAGTTGAACTACACACTTACAGCCAATGGATTGTGCATTATAATTTAATAAGTTGGGGGAAAAAACCTGCAAACAATGGTTATACAGTCAAGGGTGCATTCAAAAAAGGCTTTAGGACTCCCTGGATGGTCCCCTCTTTTAAAAAATTTTTAAATTTACTCATTTTTACTACTAAGCTTGTGTCAAGGAAAGCAGAAGTGTCTATAACTATCAGTAAATTAATGGGCAAGACACGCCTACATCCCAGACGTGAGCCTCTAGAGGAGGTGTCTGTTCTGGTGCCTTTTTCCCACAGCCTGTGCGAGCACCAGCCACTCACTCATAGAGGCAGACGGGGAGCTTACATTTCCCAGCTCCTGTGATGGTCAAGGTAGCATCTAGAGCTCTCAGCAAGTCTTATTTGCCAAACCCTCTTTTCATCAGGCACTGAAACATGGTTGTTATTTTTTTTGGTTGTTTTGGTTTGTTCTTTTTTTTTTTTAAGATTTTATTTATTTATTCATGAGAGACAGAGAGAGAGGCAGAGACACAGGCAGAGGGAGAAGCAGGCTCCCTGCAGGGACCCCGATGCAGGACTCAGTCCCAGCACCCTGGGATCATGACCTGAGCCAAAGGCAGATGCTCAACCACTGAACCACCAGGCATCCCAGAACTAAAACATATTTACTTTGACATTGTCATTTGGGCACCATGCGACACAAAATGAAGAGTATTTGTTCCAAATGTTCCAAATGTCCAAATGGATGGGCACGATAGTGCGAGAGCTGTGAAGATAGAAAAGCCCATAACAGCAGCCTCCGGTGACCCTCAGACAGGGCATCCCATCTGTTAGAACAGTGCTCCCCACTGCATGTGCTCCTAATAACACCAACAATCACCACCACCTCCTTGAAGAGATTTCAAGGTTTCACGTGCAGAATATAGTCACCATCCTGAAATCGGGCTCTTGCAAATACTGGAAGGTAGATGCAGTGGTGTGTTGATACATGGCTAATGACCGGCTCCCCCGAGGATGAAAAGGACCTCGTTTGTAGCGTCTGCTGATGGCCATGGTATATACCTGCCACCTCAGCTGATGTTAAGCTACCGACTCAATGTCACTGAATGTAGAGTTGGGAAGAGACGTTCACAGTGTCTGGTGAACCAGGGGGGAAGGGGCTCCAGCACACCTACCCCTATGCCTGGGGGCACAGGCACACAAATTACAGTTTTTGCTCCAGATTTTAATCAAGACCTAGATTGTCTTGCTCCAGACTTTAATCAAGACCTAGATTAATTAAGTCTTTTTTTCTTTACTTAAGCCATTCAAATAAATTTAAAGGTATTTCACATTAAATAGCTTACTAATTATGGGTGTATGGGTGGCTCCATGGTTGAGCGTCTGCCTTTGGCTCAAGCCATGATCCCCGGGGTCCTGGGACCCAGTCCTGCCTTGGGCTCCCCGCAGGGATCTTGCTTGTCCCTCTGCCTGTGTCTCTGCCTCTCTCTGTGTGTCTCTCATGAATAAATAAAATCTTTTTTAAAAAAAAAATTACAGGTTTATGTATACTGTTTCTCTGTATTTGGGTGTTCTAGGTACAAATATTCCATAGTCATTGACAGAGATGTGTCTTATAAACATATACCCACACACATCACATGCTTACACTCCTATGTGTGCGGACATGCATGTACATGTTGGAGTTCACAACCTGCTAGTGATTAACAAGAAAATGGCTCATTGCAGCTCTTAAACAATTGAAAATATAGCTCCCTTCAATAAAGTTAAACACCCTAAAGAACCACATTTCAGGTTTGCTTGAAATGGCTAGGAAATGCTGCCATCTGAGTGTGCTGGTTAATTATACCCTGATCTCACAGGTTCTAGCCTGAGAAACCTGCCCAAGAGTCTGAAAGGGACCAAAGTTACAGCGTGGGCCCTGGTAAAACTGAAACCAAGACAGAGGCTTAGCATGGACGCCAAAATGGATCGTCTCGTCCTGTCCCCCAGCCTCACATCCCATTCACCTCCAGGGTAGCTGGACCATCAGTAGACAGCCCTTCTTAGGAAAACAATAAAATCTAACTTTGTGTGTCATGCCTTCCACTTCAAAGGAAGACAAAGACCCTCTCATATTAGGCAGCTGGTCTAAGATGAGCTCAGGTCCCATCCGATATGGGTAACGTCAGACCAAACCAGAGCACGGATTTGGGTACTGTAGCTGATTTTGATTCAAGTTGTAGAGTAGTAGAATAGCAACGATAGCTCCCATTTATTATGTGTCTACCATGCCAGGCTTTCTGCAGGCATTGCTGTGAACCCTGACAACAACCTGTCAGGTATGTTTACCTTCTTTGATGATGTGAGTGTTCAGAGTCATCCTAATTGGAAGAACAGGATGCCAGCTCACGACTGTCTCAATCCACAGATCTTTGTGTGCAGTAAAATACTCCACACTTGGCTGGCATCCGGGCAGGTAGCTGGTAAGATTTCAGGTGTGCAGTCATCGGGCACAAAGCCTGGCCAAGAGAAGTCCAACAGAAGACATCTAGACATCACAACAATCCATTGGGCATTTATCCTATGTGAAGAGTATTCGAATACCTCGTGCACTTCATTTCAATCAATGCCCATTGGTGGAAGTAGCTCTCCATTTTACAGCTGGAAACCTGAGACCTAAGCCAGCCAGGCCAGCTAGGATTGCACAACTCTCCAATACCCTCCGCAGACTGTACCGTGAGTGGCCCAATGTTCAGATCAAAGTCGTGAGGCCTAACTGAAGATACTTCCAGTTCTGAGGTTCTTGTAATTCCAAGGCTATTGAGTTAGTCTTGCTACTAGACAGAAATTCAGTTGTTAGAAGGCCTTGCTCAGTTATGATGGATCCACCCACCAGGGAGTCAGCATTTTTCCAAGCGTGGTGCTGAGTTCCATGTCCTCAGGAGCAACCATCTGAAAATGGCTAAGGAAGACCACATCTTCTCCCTTTGAGCCAAGAACAAATGGCAAAGGCTTGACATGCAGCCAAGGGCAAAAGAAAAGAGGTAGGGATCACATGTAACTATTGCGGATACCCAGGGTCAGTGATGCACACACTGCACACCTGCTTATTGATACCTCAAGGCTTCCAAGCTCCAAGACTTGAGGGGGGAATCAGCAAGTAAAGATAACCTCTCACACAGGGGGTGAGTTTCACGAGACGTCCACCTCCATTCTCCTGGGTCAGTGATGGTTCCCGCTTGTCTTAGAGGCCCCCAGGGAGAAATCTTGGTCTCTGCACATGAGTGGTGGTGGGTCCAGACATCAGACAGCCATGCGCTTTCCCTTTAGGCTCTGAGGATTGGTCCATGGCTAGCAATGAGAGACACATCTTTGCAGAAATGATCAACAAAAATTTCAAAGCTCATGCAGAATGAGGACACTTAAGAATCTTATTGTTCTGGCTTAGCTGAGGGAGCAGAAAAACCAGTCATATTATCTTGTAAAGATGCTTTCAAATATAAAAGACATTTGTAAAAGAGATTTTGATCGTGACCTTTCTCTAAACCATATGAAGAAATACTCCCATCTTAAAATTACCACTGCCAGAGTTCACAGCAGGGGTGGGGAGCGGTGGTAGTCAATAATTCAGCATTCATGTAACATCTGACATCTGCAAAGTGCTTTGCCATCAGCTTTTCTTATCTCTACTCATAGGGACAGCAGGTGGGGGTCAGTGGTGGTCATTCTTAGCTTCTTAGAGAAGCAAATGGGACAGTGACTGGATCCTTAGGCTAAGAGAGCGTAATAGCATATAAAGCTCGAAATACATGGCAACCCTTTCATTAGATTGCTACTTTTAAAAGTGGTCAATAGAAGTAAATTTTGTCCTCTGTGCCAATAGCAGAGTGATGGTGCTTTTCTTCTTATCATATAAGAGCCGGATAATCAAAATTCATATCTAAAAGTACCACCAACAGCAAAGGTCAAAAAGAACCATTGTTTCAATTAACACTTTGGAACATAGCCTTTGCTATTTAAAAACAGAGAAATAAAAAAAAACAGAGAAATATGAATTTGTGTGTGCCTGTTCTCCATTTTTTGGAGAGACAGACTTTAAGACCACAATCCACGAGAAACATGAGAGATGTTTGAACTATTGCAAGATACAGAGCAAGCCAACACATTATCAGCCAACAAGCAAATTTCCCAGTCTTCTGCACCATTGGAAAATTGAAAGACTAACCAGTGGAAAGAGACTCCTCACTGCTATATTAAGTGAGCCCCTGCCTTTGGCATCACGCTTGTACATGGATGGCAAACCTGGCCTGCTCCCTCCCAAGGGAGCAGTAATTCCATTTACATCCTATTTACATATTTATGAGATCTATGATAAGTGACATGGTGGTGGGCAACAGAAGAACCGAATTTAATCTGATGGAACAAGGGAGGCATTCTGAGAGAGTGACATTGAGCTGAAATAGAAAAGCTGAGTAGGTGCTAAGAGGGAACAAAGGGAGAAGGGCGGAACAGCATCTTCAAAGGCCCTGTGGTGGTGGCTGTATGATTCACTGCAGGAATTAAAAAGTGACCAAAGGTCCAGAGCTCAGTGATAAAGGAGCAGGGACAAAGGTGAAGAAAGCTCTGACCAACCTGGAAGCCGATGACAGCCCACAGAGGCCTGGGCTCAGCAGGTTGGTCTCGGGAGGTGAGCTCAACTGCTACTTGGTAGCAGCCACCACGGACAAGTCCCTAAGGGATCTCTGTGTCCCAGTCTCCTCACCTGTAATCTGGTTCCTGCCTTACAAAGTTGTTGCAAAGATTCAGTGTTCTGTTGCATATAAAGCACTTTATAGGCAATTCGATCATTTTTATTTAAAGCTTTCACTGTCCCCCTCCTGACATCTTCTTACCATTAGGCCACTATGTCTTAGCCTCTGTTCTGTGGGGCACTGCTTTGTAACATGCTCCAAGTAAATTTAATAGAAGTAAATTTACTTCAAACAAACAAACTCTGATTAAATGCGTTTGAGAAGCACTGCGCATTGGTATACTAAAGAATCTGAAAAGTCCCACAGTTAGAAAAAAAAAATTAATTTTCTCAACCAAGTGTGTACAAAACTTGACTTCCCCATGCCACTCCCTTTTTGTTGGAGGCAGTGCTGTCACCTCATAACCAATGTCCCTAAGTCTCCAAAAGTTCCATGGAGAGAATTGAGAGGCACCAGCCAAGACTGATTTGAGACTGGTTCATACATTTGCAAGCCTGCAGCAGAGTGATTTCTAGGTTGTTGTTTAGAAAACAAATCATTTCAAAGCTCCCACTTATAACACATTCTTAAACAATCCTCATTTCTTGAAACCTTTTCCTGACCTATGCTTATAATTTTCAACTTATTCAGCAGATGCCTTTCAGGGAACCAGTTTGTGTTACTAGATTAATATGACCTTGTTAGTAGCTTCATTTCACTCTTGAGTCTCAGTTTCTCATCTGTAGACCACAGTGTTAGACGAGGTCATCTGAGAGCCCTTTATCTGATTCTATGTTAAAAATCTTTCCAGGTTAAAAAAAATCTTTCCAGGTTACATGTGTTATGTTCTTAGGTGATTCCTGAGACTAGTCCAGTATCCATATAAGTGGATAGACACACATCCAACCACAACGGACAAACCCCTAGGTCTTTGTCTCCTTACTTTCCCATTATTTTGTCCATCCTTTGCTGGAGAATTTCACCAAATGCATCATCACGATCTTTTTGTGATTTTTCTATGTGTCCATTTTTCTAAAAACACATTAAATACAGAGAAATGCAAAACGCAATATAAGATAAATAAGTCATGAAAGTGTGATATAGAGCCTGGGGAATATAGTCAATAACATTGTATTAATTTTGCAAGGTGACAGAGGTAACTGGACTTGTGGTGACATTTCACAATGTGTACAATCATCAAGTTACTATGTTGTATGCCTGAAACTAACATAACGTGGCATGTCCATTATACTTCAACAAATAAAAAAACACAACACGAAGGAAAAGCACCCAAACGTTAACATCTGTTAAATCATGAATGACTATGCCTTTGTATTTCTTTCTCTGTTTTTAAATCTTCCAAAATGTAAAAATTACAATCTTCAGTGAGTGATCAATTTCTGTTCATGGTGACTTCAGAGAAATCATCTTATCTCTCTCTTCATCACGTCCTTGAGCTGTCTCAAGGCTTAAATTTACTAACAGAAATACAAACTTGTTTCTTGCCCTGCAAAGTTCAGGTTTGGGCAGTTATCTCACAGACGAAAGCATTATTTAGTTAAGGCCCAAAGTGACTGCAGCCAGAGGTTAACAGCCATTCCCAAGCTATGTGATCGAATTTCAAAATTAATTCCATAAGCTAACTGTCAGAGTCCTAGAAAGAGACCTTTTCCCACCAACTTTAGCTGAAAGGAAGGTATACTTCAGTTATTCTATCTAAACCATCTTGAGAATGGACACAAGCCAAATGCCACTTTGATTTTATTGATAATAAACATTCAAAGATACCTCATAAAACATCTCAAACTCTTTCCCAATTATTGCAAACTTTGAAGTAGGCCTGGTTCTGGGTGGAGGCCAGCTGTGTTTACCTGTTTGGGAACATGGTCTTTGTGGCCCTTCATCCTGTACAGACAAGTGAGGCTCTAATTAAAGGGTTTTTTTTTTTTTTTACATCTTTTCTTTGTAGAAAGGAAAATTTGGAAATTTCCCACCAAATGTGAATTGGCGTGACCCCCAGGCTCCCTTGATCAAAGTTAAGTTGGAGAGCTCTGGAAATAAAACACCAAGGAATGGAGGTGGGTTAGGGCTGTTTTGAACTCCGAGGAGTGTGGATGGGGGCTGGGGCAGCCTGGGTGCTGTGGGAGGATTGACACCAATGGGGATTCTAGAGAGTTCTGCTTGCATCTTCTGACCATCCTGTTGAGGCAGCACCTGTCCCCCAACCTGGGGCGACTCTGATTCCCAGTCCCAAGGCCACAGGAGGAACTTCAGGGCTAGATGCTCTATGCTTACAGGGAGTTGATCATAGGTGTGGACACTGACCAACTGCAGGTACCAGCCTCCCATCTTCCCAAGGGCCAGTGAGTTCCAATCTCCCCTCCCCTCAGGGAGGCCAGGGCAATGGAGTCAAGGCCTTCCTCATATTCTCACTCAGCTGGCCCATAGGGTAGCCAGTGCATAGGGGAAAGGAATTTCCAAAGGACAACTCTGGTGATGGGCATGCCATCCCTAAGGAAAGCTTACTGGATGACAGACTTTGCCAGAAGCAGAAATAATAGACCAAGCATTTACAATTCAATGAATAAACACTTGAAAAGAAATAGGGACTATATTAGCAATCTGAAGCAAAGAAGAAAAAAATCAGAAAACAAACATTTTGTATGAAAAATACAATCATTGAAAAAGAGAACATAATGTCTAGGTAGAATAACAGGATGGACAAGCGGAGAAATAAAATAGCAATCAGGAGACACAGTGTTGCAGGAATACAAACCCCAGAAAGAGGAAACAAAGAGTTAGAAAATGCTGGGCGGTGGGGGGGGCGGGGAGAAGAAACTGATATGGAGAAAATGAAACAATACACAGAAATCCAAACACAAGGGAACCCTGGGATGAGGGGGGGTGGTAATTAAAATGAGGCTAGTGAATATTTGAAGAAATGTTTACCAAAAATTCCCCAGAATTAAAAAATATAAGTAAGGCAATGGCTCATATTGACAGTTAACCTGGAGTGCCAAAGAAGAAAATAAAGACACATTAATAAAATATCAAAATATCAGACAAAAAGACAAATTTTAAAGCCTCCTGCGAGAAAGGACACGTTATCTACAAAGGATCAAGAATTGGATCAACGTCCGATCTTTCAATAGCAATAGTAGATGCGAGAAAAAATAACGGGGTCTTGTCTTAAAAATACTAATTAGTCTTAAAAATACTAATTAGTCTAGATCGTTACATCAGGTAAGAATTCACAAGGTTTATAAGGTTTCAGAGATGTTGCCACCCAGAGGCCCAAGTCAATGAAAGCTTTAGACCAAGCACTTCAGTAAGGGAAGAGATGACCAACAGATGCAGCCAGTGATGTATGATGATATGAGAAATAAATGCTATCACACATTTCACTAAAGTTTGCTACTACCTTTATTAAATCGTTAGCAACAAAATAAAAAGGTAAAATATGCCCCCTAATAATACAGAATTAATAATATAGATCCTCAGTGTCTAATGTAAAGCCACTCTCCCCTCACATGGCTACTTAAGTTAAATTTGGGTTAATTAAATGAAATTTTAAGATCTGTTCCTCCATCACACTAGCCCCAATTTCTATGATTAACAGCCCTATTTGGCTGTGTGCTGCTCTATCAGGCAGAAAGTTCTGGAAGCCAGCCCTGAAATACAGAACATCAATACGATGCAGTGTTTGTAGGGAATGTGAGACCAGTGAATATGAAAGAGTACAAGAGTTCTAGTCTCATTACGAAAGAAATAAAAATACCATTTTTTCAAATGTGGAAAGATTAAAAGTGCAAATGGGCTTTGCATAAGTCTCTCCCCATCAAACAAAATAATAATAATTAAATCACAATAATTAAAGTCTTGGTGTTCTTGTGTTGTTTTTATTCCTTGCTGATTTAGGCATTTTTCCAGAATAATTGCATTGGGTTCCAAAAATAGCCCTTTTTTGGGATAAAATATTAGTTAATAAATTCTTGCGTATCAAAAGGCCCTGCATCTTATAAATGTTTTATGAACATTTGCCAGTTTATTTGTTTTTCTAAAGGATTTTTTTATTATTCTTTTTTTGTTTAAAAAGTCCTGAACCAGGAATCTATCGTATCTTGGAACTATAAGATGAAGGAATGTTCTTCTCTAATCACATTGTTCTCTGCAACTTGATTTACCCCACCATGTAACTCAATTCCTTGGCCTGGGGACAGCTGTCCTGCGGCTGTCAGACATTGGGCAGAGCGATGAGGGCCCAGGGCCCTCCCACCTGACCTGGCACTCCCAGCATCCCCAGTTTCTGCCCGAGACAACCCTCAGAGGAGTGCAAGCATCACGTGATCCTTGTTTGCAGCTGCAGGTGGATCGGGGAAAGGCGGACTCCTGAGGACCTGAGATGACAATTTGTACTTTTATCCTCACCTGGGGCTTGGAACTCATTTATTCAGCAAATGTATTTTGAGCATCAGCATAGCTTCTTGTCCTCCAGAAGGTGAGTCAAGAAGCTGCAATGCTTCCATGAACAGCCTCAGAGGCCAGTGTGAGTACGGGTATCATGGCCGTGCACTGAATTTCCAATTCCCACACCATTTCCCACCATGACTGCTATCTCCCTGCCTCTCCTTCCTTCCTCTGGTTCCTCTCCTTAGGTGTAACAAGTCTTGCAAATCTTTCAGGAAACTCTAAACAGGGAGCCTGCGAGTGAGCACACATACCCTTTTTAGACTTTCAGACCTTGGCACTCATGGTTCGGGGTAAGATACATGTGTGTCTGGAAGCTTAACCATCACAGTCCCTCTGATATTTTTCCCTGGAGACCACAAGGCCCTTCCACTAAAAATGCTTAGTGACCCTCCTAAAACCCCAGTGGAAGAGCCACTGTAGTGCCTTTTACTGCAGGTAAGACACAAGGTCTACCACCAAAGCACCGTCAACTAAGAAAAATAGTTGACTTATTTAAGTAGTACACTTATTTAAAGGTTATGTATTCTAAATGCTTCTAAATGTGTATTCCTTCAATAACTAGTAAGAAAAGTAGCCTGCAGGCACTATTGAATACAGAATACATATATTCTGTGTGCTTTGTACATATTAATTAAATTAAATATAATGATGTGTTTACTACTCACAAAATTCACTGAGGTTTTTGCCAAGTCCTGGCCCATTTCACAGATGGGAAAATGGTAGATATAGCTAGTGAGAGCAGCTGCAGGGATTTGTACTCAAGAAATCTGAGTCCAGAGCTTATTCTCAGAACAATTAGGACATATCGCCCTCCTGAAGCTATGCCACCAGGTAGATGGATAAGATTTTGACTTATGAGAGTATAGTAACAATGGGTGTGATAGATAAATGCTGCCATGTGATTTTAGGAGTGCAAAAGTGGGAGCAATCACTTCCAACTGCGAAAATCAGGAGACCTGATGATGCATGGTCAGTTGTACCAAGCCCAACGTGAAAGAAGTAGAGAAATCATTTCCATGGAACTGGACAGCATGTGCAAAGAGACGGCACAGCAAGCTCACACATGGGCTTGGTATTCAACGTCCCACTCCTGCCTTCAGGCAGCACAGCATCCCACCAGCCCCAATCCCTGCCTCTCTCCCCTCCCTCAGAGGAACTGATACACCTCTCATTTTCAAATGGAAGCCACTTCCCCTATACCTTGCTGGAGCCACCACACACCATCAAATATGGTCCCATTCCAACTGGCTCCTTCTCCTCCATGCTAAAGAACTCTTCCCCAAAGTTTCTACCCTCTTCACCAACAACATTACAGAAAAAAGTGAGTCTACCCATGCTCCTGGATTACAGAAACAATCAAATAAGGCTTTCAGTGGCTTAAGTCTGTAACTCAGGTGGTGAAAGCAGTTCTTCTTGAAGCACCATTGAAAAGATATCCAATTAATCTGACACTCAGGAGTGGTATATGCATTGGTCCAGTGACCAGCCAGCCCAAAGAAGGAAAAATGAAAGGAAAAAAAAACTCTGATTGAATCAATACAAAGAGTTTGGTCAGACTCAGATCTAACTCTATCTGTATATTCCTTAGGCTGATACTTACTCCTCCAACCTCAATAAATTACACACATGGAAACCTCCAAATCCCAGTAAAATCCCTCCTCCACCTTCATGCCTTAAAAAGGAAAACTTTAAAAGGGAACAACTCAGAGTAGCAGTCATCAAAGGGCACGACCCTCACAGAATACTCTGGCCATCTCATAGCTTATGGTGTAATTAAATAATAATGAAGCAGAGAATCTTTAAGAAATTCAGTCCCAGTGCCAGCCATATTGGTCCAAAAGTTGAAGAATTATGCCAGTCAGAGCAGTGAGGGTTTATAGGATGAGGCTAACAGTTCCTAGAAGTGAGAGTCAAATTCCACCAATCTTAGGAAATTAGAAGACAAAGACCCTCTAAGGGAAGGAGCTTGAGGAGAGAACAGGCTCAAAAGATGCAAGCCACTCTTGGCCCATAGTCACCGGGACCCATAGCCACCAGGACCCATAGCCCCTGGGACCCATAGCCACCGGGACACATAGCCACTGGGACCCATAGCCACCCAGACCCGTAGCCACGCAGACCCATAGCCACCGGGACCCAAAGCCACCGGGACGCATAGCCACAGGGACCCATAGCCACTGGGACCCATAGCCACCGGGACGCATAGCTACCCAGACCCATAGCCACCGGGATGCATAGCCCAAGCTGGGAATCAGGCTTGGCCATTGGCAAACCATTGTTGGAAAGCAGAATAATCAGCCAAGATTTTGGCGTTAAGGAGGGACCAAACCAGAGACTGGAAAGCACCAAACAACCATTCCCCCCATCAGGGCATTTGCCAAATTCTGACTGATCAGATTCAACCTACGTTTGCTCCCAGGGCTTCAACTGAGAACATGGGAAGCCTTTGCTTCCTCAGTCAGAGGGTCTGGGAGTGATGCAGTCCAGCTCTCCAAACCCCCAATGTCCCCACTGTCAGCCCTGATGCTCAGTCCTTGATTGGATTTCAGTAACCATCCCCCTCTCTCAATCATCCTTCTCTCAGAAGATACAGGGAGCTTTCTTTACTGGAACATAACATGGTAGGAGTCTCTACAGACTTTTCTATACAATTCAGCTAACACACACAAAAATTACTAACCATGTGAAAAGAGAAGACAAAAATGCTAAATAATTAAAAGAAAACAACGAATTAAATTTGCAGATGACCAGATAGTAGAGGTAGCAATTACTTTAAAATAGCCATGGTCAGTATGCACAAGAGAACAGAGGACGTAAGAGACAGTATGAATGAAATGATGGCAAATTGTAATTGAGAATTGGAATTTTGTTTTTTTTTTTTAAAGATTTTATTTATCCATTTCAGAGAAAGGAGAGAGAGAGTGAGCAATGAGGTGGGGAGAGGGAGAGGGAGAAGCAGACTCCCCACTGAACAGGGAGCCTAACGTGGGGCTCCATCCCACAACTCTGGGATCACAACCCAACTTAACCAACTGAGCCACCCAGGTGTCCCTGGAATTTAGGTGGGTTTTTTTAAAGATTTTATTTATCTATTTGAGAGACAGAGAGAGCACAAGCAGGGAGGCAGAAGCAGACTCCCTGCTGAGTAGGGAGCGCCATGCGGGGCTCAATCCCAGGACCCTGAGATCAGGGAGACGCATAACCAACTGAGCCACCCAGGCGTCCCTGGAATTTAGTTTTAAAAAATAATCAGTATTGCAGAATTTAAAACTACAAAATCCAAAATTAAGAATTCAGTGAATAGTTTTAACAGCAGCTGGGATATAGAAAACACCCAGAATGAATGAACTGGAAGGTAGTATGCTAGAAAGATACCTGAACTGAAAGATAGAGATTAAAAAGGAAGAAAGATTATTTTAAAAATTAAGAGACATGTGGGAGATACTCAAAAGGTCAAAATTAACAGAATTGCATTATCAGAAAGACAGGGGAGAGGATGAAGGCAGAAACAGTATCCAGAGAGATAATGACTTAGAACCATCCAGAATGACGAATGACATCAACCCACACACTCAAGAAATCCAGCAAATGTCAAATAAGCAAATATACAGAATATCATGCATAGGCACCTCATCAATATCAGACTGCCAAATTAAATCAAGGGAAAAAAGAAAATCTTAAAAGCAGCCAAAGAAATAACACTTTATCCTGAAATAAGTAAAAATAAGACTCATATCTGCCTTCTCAAGAGAAATGGTAGAAACAGAAAACAGGAAATTTATGATTTTAAATGCATGTATTAAGAGAAGAATAAATGCTGAAAAACTGATTATTTAAGTTTCCATTGTAAGAAGCTGCAGGCAGGGAGAGAAAAGATCAAATTGCACCTAAGAAGGAGAGAAGAAAAAAGATAAGAGTCATGCAACTCTTCATCTCAGGGTTGTGGGTTCCAACCCCATGTTGGGTGTAGACAATACTAAAAAAAAAAAAGTAAAATAAAATTAAAAAAAAAAAACATAAAAGCCAGATTTCAATGAAATTATTTAAATACAATAAAAAAACGCAAAAAAAGTACTTCCTCAAAATAAGTCTCAGTAAAATAGAACAAGAATAAAACACAAACTGCCAAATAAGACAAAGTAAGCTATAACTACAGATCTTAGAGACTTGAAGGTAAAAGGATATTATGAACAAGTTTACTCCGAAAGATTTGCCAGTCTGGGTGACATCAAAAAATTTCCCAAAATATATAACATACCAATTCTAACAGGAGAATACATAGAAAATGCAGTCTGATGTCTATTAAAGAACGTGAATTTATTCTTAATCATCATCTCGCAAAGAAAACCCAGACCCAGGAAGATAAGTAAATTTTTTCATTTCTTTTTTTTTAAGAGTTTATTTATTCATGAGAGACACAGAGAGAGAGAGAGAGAGAGAGAGAGGCAGAGACACAAGCAGGCTCCATGCAGGAAGCCTGATGTGGGACTCCATCCCGGGTCTCCAGGGTCATGCCCTGGGCTGAAGGCGGCGCTAAACTGCTGGGCCACCCGGGCTGCCCAATTTTTTCATTTCATAGGAAGAAGTGTTGCAATACCCCCATCGAAAAAAAATGAGGAGAGGGAATACTTCCCAACATTTGTGAGTAAATCTCTCTCATGAAGATATATTCAAAAATCCTAAATAAATATGATCAACTTAAATTCAGTGATATATACAAAAGATATGATACCATGAAAAAGTGGGGTTTATTCCAGGAATAGAAGGGCAGTTATGTACTCAAAAAGCAATCAATCCAATTTACAATCTTATCATAAATTAAACTAGGGAGGGAAAAATCATATTTTTAATTCAGTGGATGCAAACAATGACAACAGCTGACACAATTCAAACTGATTTATGCTTTTTAATATCTCAAACCAGCAATAAGGACAAGATATATGAGATTCTTCTGGGAGGCTGACAAAATCCTACTTCTTAATGTGGGTGATTATTGCAAGGATTCTTAACTTCAAATAACTCACTAATCTAAAAATGTATTTTTAAAAAGTAAGAAGTTAGCAAGATCACCTGAATATCATGAATCCCATTAAGAACTTTTTCCAAACTCTGATGAGTGTTTCTTCCTGTGTTCAGAACTGGAAGTTCATCCATATGCCCTATGTTACCTTTAAATTTAAGTGAAAAAACACTCATGAAATCTTATTTGCAAAAATGACTATATAAATTATTAGTTGATTTGGGGGGAGGGAAGGAGTGTTATATCCTTCAGTTGTGTGGCTGATTGCAGAACAAATAAGACTTTAATGTAATTTGGTATTTTCCAGATGAGAAAGAAAATCTCGTCACCTCCAGGAAGATGATGGAATATAATATTCATTTTAAGTCTTGGAGAAACTGCTTGCTTGAAACTTTTATTTATCCAAGTTTTTCTCAAACTCAACTCACCTCTCTCCGTCATGAAAGTAGGACATGGATAGCAACACCTTTGGCACCTGAAAATTCTTATTTCCAGTATGCCAGGACGTCATGGTAACCAACAGCAAGGCCTCTGTAATAATATCATCCATGGAGATAAAGAACACTTTCCAGAACACTTTCACATAAGAGGAATATAAAAAATGAATACCAAACTCTGCCAAGGTTATGCTGGTTTCCAGGCAAAGAAATGACTTCTTATGCAGAGAACAGTTCTTTTTTGTTTTTTGGTTTCTTCAGAGAACCATCTTTTAAACTTCAACTCCTGTTCATATGAACTAAATACTAACAGCATAAATTTACGTGTCTGATCACAGTGTAGTCCTATATTATCCTTAATGTTCCCACTTGATCTCGTAATGTGTTGATAGATCTCTGTTACGATATGTATGAGTGTGTGTGTAATATGTATGCAAGGGTGTGTGTGTGTGTGTTGCATGTGTATTGTGCAGTGTGTGTCTGTGTGGTATGTGTGTCCTGGGTATGTGTGGTGTTGCACTGCATGTCTGTGTTGCATTGTATAGTGGTGCTTGTGTGTTGTGTGGTGAGTGTGTATATGGTGTATGCATTTTTGTGGTGTGTGCTTATGTTGTGTTTTATGCGTAGTATGTATACATTGTGCAACATGTAAGGAATGTCTGTGTCGTGTGTATGTTTGTGTGTGTTATATGTGGATTGGTGTAAAATGCAGTGTGTGTGGGATCTCTGTTGGATTGTGTGTGGAGTATATCTAATGCGTAGTGTATGTGGTGTGTGGGTGTAGATATTACTATGGTTCTACAAGCCACCATGACTTTTAGACATCTCCTAAGAAAAGTGCCCCATGCTTATGAAACCACCAGTCCACAGATGAGGAGACCCGATCGTTTGGAACAACCAGTGAGCAAACACCACCTGTCCATTTAGATGTAGAATCTACAAAAGATCAGCTATTGTAGAAAAACCAGTCATAGCACAATCTGGGTGAACCATGTGAATTTTGTTGTGAAAGTCTTAAGAAATCAAAACCCCAAGCACTTGATAAGTAATATTTTTGTCTGGCAAATAGAACCTATTATAGCCTCTTTTTGAAGGAAGCAAGGTATATGGACAAAACACAGACCACCATACAGGGAGCTGGAACCAGAACACAGCAGTTGGCCCTTCCCTACATATGTTGCTAATTTCACTGGGTAATGAAGTTCACTTTTTTTCAATTATAAATGTGTTGATATGAACAAAGAAAATATGAAGAAGTAGAAAGAAGAAAATTATTAATTGCATAACCTCAGAACAGCCAATCTTTTTGATTTAATTTTTTGGTGTGTGTGGTGTGTGTGTATGTGTTTTAACATATTTGTCATCGTAATTTGTATGACACTGTTGATTCTGATATTTTCTTTTTTTAAAAGATTTTATTTATTTATTCATGAGAAACACACAGAGAGAGGCAGAGACACAGGAGGAGAGAGAAGCAGGCTCCCTGCAGGGAGCCTGATGAAGGACTTGATCCCAGGAACCCAGGATCACGACCTGAACCAAAGTCTGACGCTCAACCACTGAGCCACCCAGGCACCCCGATTCTGATATTTTCATATAAACTTTGAAAGCAAGAATTTCTGAAGTATCTAAAACTGTAAGTAAAAACTGATTATAAAGATTTAATGTTATATCTGAATATAGGTTAGCAGGTTTATTCTTTTTTCAGGAGAGCATTTGGATTATTTTTCCCTTTCATCATTAAAAATAATAGTAGTGATCTGCTTCATGGAAGGTTTTTTTTTTCCCCCATATTTCAGTTGATTCCCCGCTGTTAGATTGTGAAAGGTGGGCTTCCCAAGTAGGTCAGAGGTTACGAGCACTTGGAAGACTCAATCACCTTGTCAGGTTGCTCTTCTGACAGCATCACATGACCACATGTGTACAAAGAGATGGGAGGGCGGCCAGGGCAAGAATGAAGGGTCTGCTGATGGATTTCTTGCTTAAACATCAAGAACTTGCTTTTGCAGAGCCGCTGGTAGTTAATAAACCACAGGCACAATCCTATTGAATGAGAGATGTTATCAACGCCACTTTATGAATACGGGGGGCCAAGGCTGAAAGCGGGGTGATATGCAGACAGTACTAATGTGAGTCAGCACTGGCTGGTAGCTACTGAAAAAGCCTTCTGGGTATCAAGCAGAACAAGCATGATATATAAGAATGGGGTGCCGGACCTACCGTGCTTGCTCTTGGCCTCAGGTCCTGCTCCAGCCCTGGAACTGGAAAAACCTCTCTGGGGCCTGGAGCTTCCTCCTCTTAGGGCAGAGACACAAACTGCAGACCTGATTCTTCAGTTCTCCTCCTGCCTCTCCTGATACAGGAAGCCCGTTTCTCTTCCAAGTTGCCTGAATGTCCTGCCAGCATTAGGGATTGCTTGAGCTGACTTATGGTTTCTGCAAATCTAGGTCAAGTCTTGACTGAAGGAATCTAATGGGAAACGAGGTTTGTACCTGTTGTGTTGGAACTCACCCGTGTTCTATGTGTTAGGGAGGGTGGGTAATAAACCACACCCAGTGGGCTGATTGACATATCTGTCCTAGGGTTGTCTGGGATATTACAGATAAGGAAGATCAATAAAAGTTTAACTGGCCTGGAGAGGTTAGGAATGGTTCTAAAGAGGTAAGTCATGATGCATAGGCTGACAGATTTGGTCGTGAAAAGGAGGAGCGTCGATGAAACCAGGAGCCCAAATCAAGGAGGATTTGGATCTTATGCTAAGAAAGAAAACTCAGGTGAAATCACTTGAGAGACAGAAGTTGTCTACTTGTACAGATTTGCAGAGGACCCTGGATTGACAAAAACTAGGAGAATTTTGTAAGGATTTACTTGTAAAGATCTGAAAAGGATCTGGATGTACAAGGACTGGCTCCCTAAATAAAAAATAGAAGATTCACCATAAAAAAGAAGTCACCCCCATAGAGAAAGAAACATAAGAGAGGGCCGCACACAAACAATTTTGGGCAAACAAATTTGGACACTGCAGGACAGTGATGCTTTTCTGGCCAAATACAAAAAATGAAAATTTACCCAGGAAGAATTAGAATACTTACATAGTCCACAAAAGTGCTCTGACTTAAAAAAAAAAAAAAAAAAAGGGTGGGGACTAAAGCTTGACAGTTTTACAGCTGAGTGTATTCACTCAAATATTTACCAAACCCCTGCCATATGCCACCTCTGTTCTAGACACTAGGAATATAGTAGTAAGCAAGACAAATAAAAGCCCCGCTCTTCATCACTTGTGATAGACTCGGGAGGATCGGCCATAAAGACATGACACATACTTTATGGCAGGTGCCTGTAAGTGCTGGCGGGAAAACAATCATCGTGGGGGCACAGGTGCTGGAGGGAGTTCTCATCACGGGGGCTCTGGGGCTCTTCTGGGACCCTTTGCGCAGGAACATCTAACCGCCCCCAGTTGAAGTGCGAGAGGGAGCCACGTGGGCATCTGAGGCAAGATGTTATCTAAAGCAACAAGGAATTCCAATGTTATTTAACTATTGCAGACCACAGGCAAAAAGTAGACATCCCTGCAATCCATCTGACGAGGCCTACGTGACAGCAAAACCTGACACAGACGATTCCAAAAGACAGAGAGAGCCCGCTGTGGATACAGCTGTGCGGGCAGCTCCAGAACCGACCCCCTGGAAGGCCGGCGGGGAGACCTGGCAGCTGCTCCGGGGTGGCCGGGGGTGCTCTCCATGAACCACCATGAGGGAGTCCCACAGAAAACCCTCTGGCCGGGGAAGCCACCGCCAGGATCAACACAGCCAACCTGCGGATTACAAGGGAAACGATACGGAAGCATCAGTGATTATGGAATCCATGCCCAGCAGTGTAGCCTGTGGCTGGCGGTGAGAAGTCGGGGAGCCAGTAAAGGTCAGCGCCTCTCTTGCATCTAACAAGTTTTCTACCTCAGCCTGCGTTAAATGGGTGATAAGCTTGAAACCCTGACAAGATTTCAGGGTCAGGGCCTTTCTGCTTTTCCCAAAGCAGCCATAAATCTAGAGAAACTTTGGAAAACACAGTCATTAGCTGTGACTATATAGTTTTCAAAAATCATCTGTGAATACTGAGTGTTATTTTTCCAAAAGGTAAGGTTTCATCCTGAGCAGGAAACGCAATTCAGAGTGTGTGGGGCTGCCCTGGTGTACCCCGGGATACACATCTGTAGCCAGGTGGGCTCCACAGGTGTGATTATCTCCTGGTTCCTATCCATCTTACATGGCGCTTCTGGCTCCTCCCAGTCACCCCCGGGGACAAGAGGGTTGGGGACAAGCCATTGCAATGCTACATTTACTACTTGCCCAGCAGAGATACCATTTGTCCATTTTCTGGGTAAAACAACAGTGGCCAAGTGCATCTTTAAAATCAAACAGCTCAGCTAGATCTGAATGCCATGACCACGTCATTCTGCACATTGCATCGAAAGCAAACAGATTGCTTGTGGGCATATTTCCTGTATCCCCTTCCTCCTAAATGTCCTCACCAGCATTTCAAAGGTCTGGTGACACAGATCCAAGTTAATGCTATTTGATGAAAATCAGTGATGAATGCAGAAGTGTTCCTGGTAGCTTTAGAATAGCCCCAAACTGGAAACAACCCAAGTGTACATGGAGAGAAAGATGACTCTATACTGGTAAGTTCAGACAATGGAAGATGACGGTGCCTTTGTCAGTTCAGGGTGGTTACAGAATAGCAAGGACCGGAGGCCTTAAACCGCAAGCCTGAATTTCTCACAGTTCTAGAGGCTGGAAGTCCTCGACCAAGGTGCCAGCAGAGGTGGTGTCCCGCAGCGCCCTGCATCCTGCTTTGCGGATGGCCGAGTCCTCATTGCACGCTCACGTGGTGGGGGGCAGAGGGAGAGCTCTGTCCCTTCATCCCCTGATAAGGGCACTGATCCCATTTATGAGGGCTCCACCTTATAACCTCATCACCTCCCAAAGGCCCTCCCCCCGATACGACCACCGGGGATTTAGGTGTAAACATATGAACCAGGGGCCAGGGTGGGGGGACATTCGGATCCTCAGCTGCCGGGTTTGAACAAGAACTCGAGTCACAACAACGTGGATGAGTTTCAGAGCCAGAGTGAAGTGAGAGAAGCCAAATAAAAAAGTTACTGTGTGATGCCACTTACCCCAAGCCCAGGAGCAGGCAAAGCCAATCTGCCGTCATAGAGGTCAAGGTAGACATCACTCCTGGGTGGCAGAGGACAGTGACTGCAAAGGAGCACGAGGAGGAATTGCAGGGGGCTGACCAACTCTGCGGCTTGCTCTGGCTGCTGCTCACGCACATGGACCCGCTCGGTGTGTGAAAATTCATGGTCTGCACGCCCAGTGGCCAGGGAAGCCAACAGTGAATAAATGAGCTCGACAGGAATTTTGAAACTCCATGCAGGCACCGCTCCTGGACGCGGGTATAATGCAGCCAAAATTCCAATGCCATCTGGGGAAGTGTGGTGTGGCCTCGAGCACTGTTAGGGGTCCCAGAAGATCAAACAACACTGGGACCAGCAGATCGAGGAGATCACGTAAGTCAAGCCTGTCCATTTACAGCTTCGGAAGCCACGGCTCTGAAGCTTCTGTGAGTCAACAGGTGTTATCTGGGAAAGTAACACCTTCCCTCAGTGGGGCCCAGCCCTGGTACACACCAAGAATGCCAAGAACTTTAAAACATGGATATCCAGGCTCGACCCCAACCCAATTATATCCTGACCTCTGGGAATGAGGTCCCAGCCGTAAGAGTTTTACAAGCTCCCAGGCCAGTGTGAGGAGCAGCCAGGGTGGTGAATGACCACGTCACGTTCTCACAGTGCTTGCACCTTATGTTTTGGATCAACCTGCCAGGCCACTCGCAGGGCCCCGAAGCCACAGGTCCCGGAGGGGTAAGTTCTGTTGGTCTTGGAGGAGATGGGAAAGTGGAAGAGCCCAGCACGGGGAGTCCTGGCCCCAAAGAGAGGCTCCAGGGGGAAGGCACCACCCGCTCAGCACCTGGCCTGCACCCCGCCAGCACCAGCTGCCCTGGAGCAGGAGCAGAGCTCTTCCCTCCTGGGTGCGAGGTTCCCATCACTTCCTTCCGACACATCCAGTGGGGTGCCAGTTACATAACCCAAGGAGCTGCTTTCTTAAAGTTCAAAGTCTAAATGGATCTGGCACAGCAGGAAATTCAGTTTAAATTTAGTGAAGATCTGCAACTCTCTCGGCAGAGGCATGACTCCAACTCAGCTGCGCTCCGAAAACTACACACACAATTCCCGAGCGGGAGGTTCACACCCAAATACAGGACTTCAGCCAAACACAAGTTAGGCAGCGTCTGGGAAGGAGATGTCCTCAGACAGCATCTCTGGGGTTTCTCTACCTGTACAAAGATGCCACCAACAAATGTACTTGCGCTCATGGGTGCGAGCCCCCTGCCCCCCGGCAGGCACATCCTCAAGCAGAAGCGGGGAGGCAGCTGGCAGGTCTGCAACTGAGACTCTCCCAAGCCATTTGCTAATATTTTACCAAAGTCTAGACCCCACTGAGAAATTACCCAGAGATTAGTGGCAGCATCCGGGCTTGGATTCAGATCTTTTCAGTTACGGACTGTATTTTCTTGAATGTTCTGCTGCTTTCTCCAGGCTTTCATTAGAACTTTATGAGACTTGAGATTAATTAAACACTGTTCCGGCGTGTCGGGGCTTGGTGGTCATGCAACCCCCAGGACAACCATCGTCCTGGACCGGAGGAGCGCAGCACGAGGCACCTGCTCCCCGTGAGCCTGGGCAGCAGAGGGGAGGGGCACAGGCACTGCCTGGCCCAGAGCAGCGGTGGAAGCAGGAGGGACGAGGTCAGGATTTGGGGCCACCTCCGACCTCCCGCCTCTGCCTGCAGGCACCTCCTTGTGCCCCACTCCCCCTGGGTCCCCACTCAGCCTGGCTGTGGGGCTCCTGCTACCACACAGGGCCTCCCCTGCCCCTCACTGTCCCTCCCTTGGGAACACGTCAGGGACAGTGACATCGGGAGCCTGTAGAACCAGCACGGCCCCGATCAGTGTGACTGCCTGTCCTGTGTCCCTGTGCCAGCCACGTCAGGCTCCCAAGATGGCCTTTGTCCTGATACCACCCCAGTCCAGAGGCTCAGAGGCCTTTCACCCGTCTCCCCCTGACCTCCCTCCCCCCTCCCCCACCCCCATCTCTCACTCCATTTCCCTCCCCCAGCTAAAAACCACACAACTAACTGACCAAATGACCCTAAACGATAAGACAGCCAAAATATTGGCCTTCGGCTCTAGTTTATTGAAAATGGAGGATAATTTTTCATGAAATTCTAAGCTTTTTGCTAAGTCTTCTTGGAGGTAAGCACTTACTATCTCTACTTAAAGATGTTTAATATACGCACCTCTTGAAGATACAGATTCACACAATGTTAGGTGGCAGTTACTGACTTTGTAGAATGATTCCAACTAAATTTCACTCCCTAGGGCTTGCGATTCCTTATGGCTATTAAGTATATAGGTTAAGGGAGAATGCCTGGGTGGCTCAGTGGTTGAGTGTCTGTCTTCAGCTCAGGTCGTGACCCCGGGGTCCTGAGATCGAGTCCCACATCGAGCTCCCAACAAGGAGCCTGCTTCTCCCTCTGCCTGTGTCTCTGTCTCTCTGTGTGTCTCTCATGAATAAATAAATAAAATCTTTAATATATATATATAGACAGATAGATTAAATTTATATACACATCAAGGCAACATACCCTATACATAAATTGATGAGTAATGCTATTTTAAAATTTCTTACATACATGAAGCAGCATCTATATTAAAAAAAACCCAGGAATCCCTGGGTGGCGCAGTGGTTTAGCGCTTACCTTTAGCCCAGGGCGCGATCCTGGAGTCCCAGGATCAAGTCCCACGTCGGGCTCCCGGCATGGAGCCTGCTTCTCCCTCCTCCTGTGTCTCTGCCTCTCTCTCTCTCTCTCTCTCTATGTCTATCATAAATAAATAAATAAATAAATAAATAAATAAATAAATAAATCTTTAAAAAAATCTGTAAATCCTGTGTAAAATTATTCTGAGGTCTATATTAAAATAATGGGAAAAAAAGACCTTTCCAGTCACTAGTGCCACCAACTTGGGGTCTTATATAATTATAGAATTAAATTTAGCCCAGTGGAAGAAATCTTTTACAGGCAGATTTTTACGTATATGTGCACAAAATTGTTACTGCATGTTTATAATCCACAAACTTCGTATCTTCCAGAGCACTCAGGTGCCTCGCTTCCATCTCCCCATCTGGGCACCCCTGTCCCCCACCCCTTTCTGTGTAGCACGTGTGCACACACATGTCACTAACCACTTGCCCGTTTCCCAGCCTGATGGCCCCTGTGCACTCAGCTCAGCCACCATACCATGCTTGCAGCAACTGTCCCAGGCATATGCATCCCCTGTTTCCTTCCTTTCTGAGCCCCTGCCCCCACAAGGACAGCTCACCACAGCATCCCCTCCTCCCCAGCCCATCACTGGTCTTTCCCTTCACTCTGGACATTTGTCCTCATTTGTGCCCACGGCTTCCATGGTAATCAAGACCCGCCCTCCCTCCCATCTCTGACGACAATCCTCACCTCCCCCTAGGACGTCCCCGGGCTCTCTCCTCTGTGTCTACCTCACACTCAGCATGGCCAAGCTGAGCCCATGATGTGCTCAGAAATCTTGAAACTAGGGATGCCTGGGTGGCTCAGGGGTTGAGCGTCTGCCTTTGACTCAGGTCGTGATCCTAGGGTCCTGGGATCGAGTCCCACATTGGGCTCCCTGCATGGAGCCTGCTTCTCCCTCTGCCTGTGTCTCTGCCTCTCTCTGTGTCTCTCATGAATAAATAAATAAATAAAATCTTTAAAAAAACAAAAAGAAATCTTGAAAAGAAATCTCCTCACTGGGACCCACTAAGTGTCAGTTTGATGAGTCTGTCAGGTGTGCACCCAACACGCACACACAGGTAAAGGCTGCCCTGAACAGGACTTGCAGACTTTGCTCTGTCAAGGGCCAGATAGTAACTTTGCAAACTTTGCAGGCCACACAGCCTCTGTCACAGCTACTTGACTTCACCATTGTGCCGTGAAGAGAGCCCTGGATGGTAAGTGAACAAGACACCCATAAAGCTGTATTTACAAGCAGCCTGGATGTGGCCGATGGGCCAGAGTTCCCCGAGCCAGGCCCTAAAAATACACCAACGGTTAATGGTGGATCTCCGGATGTTGGAATTCTCAGTGATTTCAACACTCCTTGTATCATTCTATATTTTCCAAGTATGTTGTTATGAACATGCACATCATAGTTATAATCTGAAAAGGGCTTTAAGTTAATACCAGTAATTAGTGGCTGATGTGTTGATCCGCTGTATTGACTAAGGTTAACTGCCCCGATCAGAGATCGTTTTTGGTATAAACCAAATACTGTGTACAAGTAGCCTGGAATTAGTCAATTAATACTTGGCTCCTTTAATTTTTATTTATTTCACTTATTGTCCTTAATCTGTGCAGACACTTGCGTGTGTGTTGGCACCACACATGCACACACACACATATGCATGCATACACACACATGCACACATGCATGCACATGCACGCTCACACACTTGCACACGCACACACATACACACACACACACATGCGTGCGCACATGCACTTATGCGCACACACACACAGTGATTTTCTCATGGAAGGGGATGAAATTCCGGTTTTCAGTACATTTTCCTCCGATGACTTCCTTGCCTTATTGGCCGTGTAAGTAAAAAAAAAAAAAAAAAAAAAAGCCAACTATTTTTATGTCTTACACCACAAACTCAGGAACAGAAAAATGAGACAAGCTGAACTGTTTTTCCTCCCTCCACAGTTGCTCTGCCTCCCACCGCACTGAGGCAGCCCCTCGAACAGGGCTCGGTGGTCATGACGCCTGTGATGACACGCGAGGCGGGAGACAACCCAGTCCTCTCCTCCGACGTTCTGCTGACACACAGAAAAAGCCGTTTGTATTCATTTTGTCATTTGCTGCTTTTACTTTCAACCAATTGGATCCCGCAGGGTAACTGTTTTCACATATAAAGTTTAAGCAAATCCTTTAAAATAATGGACTTTCTCTTCAGAGGATTAAAATGCCAACACTGCTCAGAGGCCAGGTCTGCAGGTGCCATGAGTGAGGCATGTCACTGGGCATCGGGACCTGCTAGCTCTCCCACCACCTGACAGGTGGTGAGCACAAGAAGGACATTGTTCCTCGCAGGAGGTTATGGAACAGTGAATTAGAGGACAAAGAGCACACCTGCCATGCTCAATCCCATCGCACTTTCCGAATTGAAGGCTGATGGCTGCGTCACTCAGGCACGTGGCTGTGTAACTAAGGGGTGTCCAGGTCATCGCTCTGGTTCAGGTCTTCTCAACCAGGGCACCGCAGATGTTCTGGGGCCAGATCATCCTCTGCAGTGGAGGTCTGTCCTGTGCCTTGTAGGCCTGTACCCACGAGATGCCACTAGTGGCCCCCCAGTCGTAATGTTCAAAAGTATCTCCAGATATTGCTAAATGTCCCCAGGGATTGTGTGTATGGGGGTGTGTGTCATCCCATTGGGAATAACTGGCAAGTGTTGATCAAACCCACCCTGGAGGCATGAAGGCGCTCATATTTGGTGAGATAAGGCCGTCTTGTATCCAGGCAACCGCCTGTCTTCCTGCCGTGCCAATGAGCTTGTGTCCGCCAGCAGCAGGGCTCCTCTGGGAGACGCCAGCCCATCTGCCCACAGGCTTGCTGGGGAGATGTCCCGATAGGAAATAATGGCATATCACCTTGTGACGATGGATGACCATCCACCTATGAAGATGATGCCCACACCCGCCCCTGGTCCACCACAGACTGAACTCGCTTTGCTGAAGATAGTGATAGGTCATCTCTACCACTCCATCTCTCGCCTTCAACCCGTCAAGTCTGATGCCTCCAATGGCTAAGATTCCTCAAGACAACCCCAGAACAGACAACACTAAATTATAAGTCTGAGCTGACTCTCTGGGCTGCTTCCCGCTTTGTTTGGCTTGACAAAGGTCTGCAAGTTTTGAAATTTGTTGTTACCATGTAAAAATTAGGAAATGTCACAGCTTTCTTACCGTCTTTAAAAACTGGAAAGTCTGGCCACTCTTGCTTGCCTTGCATTCGACAGTGAAGTAGCAGTGGGTGGCTGCTGCCCTTTGCCCTGGGCACGTTCTCTCCCCCACTCTGCCCTCAGTGCCCCCAGCGGGGCACCCAGCCTGCCTGCCCTGTTTGCATCCAGCAGCCTGAGGGCGCTGAGCTCCCAGCCCAGGTGGACACAATCATTACACCATTTTTAACGCTGCGGCACAGTTTCTTTTACTAAAATAAGGAAGTAAGCAAACAAACACGAATTATCAAAAAAAATTCAAGTGGCAGAAGAAATTTAGAAGAACTTATCTCAAATGTGCTCCAAACAGTAAAATCCATTGTAATGGCCCAGTGCCCAGTGAGTGGGCTGCTGGAGAGAGGAGGTAGGAAGGTCAGAGGGGATCTTAGTCTCTCATCTGACCCTAGTCTCCTCCCCTACAAAAGGAAGGGCTGCACTGTGGGGGCTCCAAATTTCTTTCCAGATTAAAAAAAAAATCCAGTGATTCTCTCCATCAAGCATCAGCAAACCTTTTCTATATAGTCCAGGAAATAAATGTTAGAGGCTTTGCAAGCCATACAGCTTCTGTCACAAGGACTCAATTCAGCCATCATAGCGGCCACTGACAATACACGAATGAGCGAGCATGGCTGTGTTCATATCAGACTTTGTTTATCCAAACAGGAGACCTTCTGGATTTCGCCCTCGGGTCAAACTTTGGGAATCCCTGCTCTGAATTAAACTGTATGCAAATTTACATCTCGTAAAATAGCATAAAGCTGTGTACACACCTTGTAGCAATGTCAGTTTCCTGGACTTGATACTCAACTAGAGTCATGTGAAATCTAACCACGGGGGAAACTGAGTAAAAGGGCACAGGGGAATTTTCTGTATTATTTCTGCAAATTCCTATCAATTTATAATCATTTCAAAATTATAAAAATTTTGACAAAGTGGTCTATACCAGGAAACTCAGTTAACCATATTTTAAATTTTAGCCTTTGAGAATTTAGGTTAGCACTAGGACGCACTGTTCCATCCTACAAACAGTTACTGAGAAGATCCTTGTTCACACTGAGCCCAACGTGCTGAGAAAACGCACTGTGGGAGTCACACAGCAGACCCCTCCTTCCCGAGCCTTCTCTGGGTAGGTTCTCCTCTGGGATGACCCTCTGGGGACCTGGGGTGCGGGCGAGGGGGTGACAGAGGGAGCGGGGGAGTGCTGTCTATGCACCTAAGCAGATGTGTGCAGGCACGACGTCCAGCCAGGCTTCCATTTCCTGTCACCCTAAGGCCACCAACGCACCCACTCGGCAGCGGGCCTTTGCAATCAAAGCCCTGTGCGCTTGGCTAGGGAGGGGCCTGCGGGACCCTCCAGCAGCCTGGGGGACTTGGTCAGGAGGAGCCGCTGTCAGGCGCAGGTGCACAGCCCTGAGGGCAGGCTGAGGGGGAGGCCGCGAGGGGGCTGCGGCACCTGTAAGGGGAGTGCTGACCCGCTCGGCCTCAGCCCCGCTGCAGACCACATTACAACCAGCTCTGACCTGTTTTCTGGATCCTTCTAATCAGCCTGTTTGCAGCATTTTATTTGTGCTGCTTTCGGTCCAGAAGCAGAAAGGTGAATAATGACACTTAATTGATCCTGTGCGAGGAAGGTTTCTGTGACTCTCTGATGTTTCCAAGACCAGGATCAAGGTGACAAGGGCCACGCAGTGTCTCTAGAAGGAGAGAGTGGCATCTGTTGGTGGACTCGGTGGGCCCTCACCTGCCTTCGACTCACACGTCACACCACATAGCACAGCACAACACAATACACATACACACACGCACGTATCACACACACGCCCTGCACCATAATATATACACACTACACACATATAACACACACCATACATATACACAGCACACACACACACCACACCACACTATACATACACACTACACACATATCACACACGCCCTACCCCACAGCATCATCTATACACACCACACAAACACACACACACACACACACAGTGTTCTCAGCAGAGGCACCCCTGCCACTGGGGCTGGATGGCTGTGTCATGGGGCTGTCCTGTGCCTGTAAGATGTTAGCTCCATCCGTGGCCTCTGCCTCCCAGAGAGCAGTACTGAACCCTCCCATCTGTGACAACCAAAAATGTGTCCGGCCATTGCCAGTCTCTGTCGGCGACAGTGCCCTGATGGAGGGAGGGCCCTCGGTCTAGAGGCAGTGGCTGCTGCTGCGTCTGCTGCTTCAGGAGCACTTCCAAGGCCTCCTGTCCCTCTAGGTAGCTACTCCCCGCCCACTAGTTAGTGCTGCTTACCGTCAAGCTTCCCCGATCCAGGGGGGCAAATGTGGGTCTTATCTCCTGACCAGACTCTAACTGAGATTCCTATGTTTAGGCTAAGTTACATTCCAGCCAGCCATTCACAAACACAAGTCAAATTTGTAACTAATCTCTGAAATGTGGCTATAAAATGGATGAGAATTTTCTTAAGATCACTTCCAAGAGACACTTTTGTGTTGAAGATTGAGTGAACCTTTGCCTCAGAATGTCCTAAAACAACACCTCCCCAGAAGGTTGCCCGGACTCACACTCTGACACAGGGCAGGAGCTCTGAGGGTCCGTTTCAGGAAACGTGTGGAAACATTGGGCATTATTTATCTTTGCCGCATTGATGGTGGAAATGTGGTCTCAGGATAGGATTAATTTTCGTTGGATTTCTAGAGCTATTTCAACTTTCATACATTGACCGGCCCTTTACATATCCGTTGTGGTTTCTCTGTCATATCTCCTTCCCATTTTAGCTCTTTTTCTTCTATTTCAAGTGTTTCCTTTGAATTCTTTCATCATCATGTCGCTACTTTCCTTTTGTTGATATTTTCCAGAAAATATTTAACATAAATCATTTAACTTTATATATGTCTCTCACTAATAATATAAAGTTCTCTATTATCTTTTGTAAAACTATATCTTAATCTTTCTTAACATGGAGAGCTCATTAATTCACATTTACTGTTATAACTGATGGTCTTCTATTATCTTCTTGTATGCTTTCTGGGATTGTCTCTGTTTTTTTTCCTTTGCTTTGTGGGTGTAGAGTAATATTTATCAGACTTTTTTTATCACAAGCTATCTGAAAGTATATACATCTGACCCTTGTTCCAAAAATAATGATCTTCTTATTATTTTATTTTATTTTATTTTATTTTATTTTATTCATTTATTTATTTGTCATTCTTGAGATCAAAGAGAAACCTTTATTTTCAACAAAACTGCCTAGAAGAGAAGGTTCATTGATCCACTAGGAAAGTCGCTCACCACAACCAGCACCAAAATATATATTTAAAAAATTAAAAAACACACAGCCCCACCCCTCACACACACATCACCCCAAAAGCCACACAACCCAGACCAAAAGGGAAAACAAATCAAACTCAATGCCCTCACACAAAAGAAGTCTTTGAATTAGGATTTACAATTTTATATAGTCTTTCCTATGAAAGAACAAAAACAAAAAACCAAGGGGTAAGAGAAAACTTCTCCACAAAGGCCTGACAAGTCTTGGGAAATCTGAGAAAACATATGTTCTGCCTAGAAGCTAACAAAGCAAATAATGACCAGTGCTTTTCGTAGGTTTGAGTGGGAGGCCTCAGTTCAACAATATCCCCTCCTAACCGAACACTCCATGGGGGTGCGATCCTTCAGGAGCCAAACAGCAGGAGCGCCCTGCGTCCTGTCCTCGCCTTCAAAGCATGCCCAGGGTGCAGAGTCTGCACCACACTGCCAAAGAGACAGTGCCATTCACTGCACGTTTTCCAGCACTTAAAAGGGCCACACTTCCCTTTAAAAAAGATGCCGAGTCAAATAAATAAATAAATAAATAAATAAATAAATAAATAAATAAATATAAAAAGGGGAAAAAAGAGTTCTCTACTGCAGTCAAAATCTGAGTCACAGATGGCTGCTCTGAGGAGTCCCTGCCGGGGAAGCACAGGGCCGCCGGCACGGACTCTACTTGGGCTCCTCGATCACACCTTTGCTGAGGTCTGTCATTTTGGGATATTTTACTTTCTTCTGGTCCAGCTCATTCTGAGCCCAAAGGAGTAGTTTCAGTAATTTTGCCAGCTTGGGTATTGACTCATGATTTTCATAATCTAGGACAGCTTGGTTAACTTCACTCCACACCTTCTACCTCTGCATCATGTGAAGCAGGTCCCCAAACGGCAACTCTTCTGGGTTGTCAAGGGCCAGCAGGGCCAGGGTGTGCTCCGTCTCCGTCAGGCATTCCCTGCTCTCCTCACCTTGCTCGGCCAGCTGGGTCTGTGCGAACTCCAGCGCCGCCTTGGTCTCACGCTGGCGGATCAGCTCTATGAGGTGCTGTTGTTGCAGGTGGAAGTAAAGGTACCGGTTTGTGGCCAGGAGCTCCGGATGGAGACTGTTGATCAACGCAATAGCCTCCTGGATCTGGCCTTTCAGGATCATCTCACGGATTTTGATCCGCTCATCAAGTGTTTCTAGGTCCACACTAGGTTCAATCCCAGATTCCATTCGAGATTTCTCTGCTGCTTCCTTAAAGCCCTCTGTGACCAAGTAGTTCATGATGAGGCGGTTCATGTCTGCCCGCTGGACATGCAAGTTATTGAGTTTCTCCATCCACTCATCTTTCGTGATTTCATCGGGTCTTTCTGCATAACTCATTCTGATTTATTTCGGCTCCAGCTCCGCTGCGCTGGTGCAATAAATGCCATCCTCCTCGTGGAGCACAAGCACCTCGCCCTGGGGCTGGCCGCCCCCCTGCAGGCCGGAGCCTTCGCGGGAAACGCTGTCCCTTGGCAGGTCGCCTCCCTCCCGCGCTTCGCGGTCTCCACGGCCTCCACGGCTGCCTGCCCGGGAGCCGCCTGATCTTCACATTTTAAAAGGCAGATATTATCAGGCTGGTGTTACGCTGCCAGTATCACCAGTGAAGCTGTCCTGTGAGATGAGAAGTGGAACTGCAGTCCCCCCCTGGCTCCACGCTCCAAAGGCCACGTGATGCCTGCTTGTTGTGTCACCTGCACGCACATGGCTGATGCTCCAGTCTAGCATCTAGGATTTATTAGAAGGTGCTAGGTCGCTTTCTGAATTCCCAGGAGGGCCAGAGAGCCAAGTCAGGAGTAACACTCAGCCACAAGGAGAACTTTTGCAGGAGGATCCCCAGCACCAAGGATGGGGACGCTGGGATGTGCCCCATGCTGCCCACAGAAGCCAGCACCTCTGCTGCACACAGCCAGGCAGCAGCCACCCTGGGTGCCTTCCTCCACTTCATCGCCTGGCAAACCTAGGTCACCAGCATCGCACATGGAAGGAACTGGCTCTGGCACTTTGTCTGCAAGTCCAGGGACAGGGACGTGTCACAGTCAGCTCTGCCCTCAGAGAAGAGAGAGATTCCAGGCTTGTCCCCTGATCTCCCTCTGCTGTGTTACTGGGCCTCTTCTGTGAACCAGGGAGCATCCGACAGCTTTGTATAGAATGATTCAGCTCCTCACACAAATCCAGAGAGGTAGGTACTACGCTCATTTTACGGACAAGGCATGGAGGTGGCACAGAGTAGCTTAGTAACTTGGCCGACGTCACACAGGATACAAATCAGGGCAGCTTCCTCTGGGGCCTGTGTTCTTTTCCACTAGCATTCTTCAAATGTCAATGACGGTGACTTAACATTTGACATGACTTTGGGTTTGCAGGGTCGGTTCGGCACAATTACAGAACATTTCATGCTGCATGTTACATGCTCACTAAAGACTCAAAAAGTCAGGCAAAGAGCACTTCGGTGTGTTCCCTCCCTATTACAGGATGGGGTTCCAGTTACCAGGTGGGTGCGCCCCCCACCCCATCCCACCTCTGCCCAGGCCCCGCCCCCGCCCCCACTTGGCTCCGCCCACCTGGGCTTCGGGGCACCCACAAGGGCATCCCCTCCAGCTGTGGGGTGTGCCTGCGCACTGGAAGCCCGGTCCCTGGGGGCCACCAGCCTGTTGCCCGGCCCCGGGTCTGGGGGCAAACACTGGATGCCTGTAAATGGGAACAGCATCGCTGAGGCCGCCGCTGCACCCAACCTGCTGGTCTTTGGCGCCTGACCCCTGCTCCTGCCTGCGGGGCTGGGTACTCGGCCTGCCTGCCCACCTGGCCCCTTCCTGCAGCCCTCTCCCTGCCTCGCTGTGTGGCTGTGTGTCCTTGGAGGAAGACAGGGACCTCTCTGGGCCGCCCCTGTGCTTAACAACAGACAGGAAGAAGGTGCTTCGGTGGCTGCCCTGAGGGCAAGGCCAGGCTGCCCACTCCCCCTACACACACACACACACGAAGCTGGTAGCCACATGCAGTTAGACCTTTGGGGGGCGGGGCGGGGAAGCACCTAAGTACATAGGTCCTTAACTATAGTTTTATTACAGGAATAAAAAAGAACACATTCACATTATCAAAAAAAGTAAAGCATCCACCCATGTCCACTGCATGTTCCAATATGTCATTTTATGACTTAAAAGAAGAAAAGCAAAGTCCTGGGCCTTTTTCCTTGTCCCTAAGGGCCAAGAAGCATTTCCAGGGTTGGGTGTGCCTGAGCTTGCCTCACCACTGCCCCCTGGAGGCCCCTCTCGGTTGTTTCCAAGGTTTTTGGTTCTTTTTTTTTTTTTAATAAATTTATTTTTTATTGGTGTTCAATTTACCAACATACAGAATAACACCCAGTGCTCATCCCGTCAAGTGCCCACCTCAGTGCCCGTCACCCATTCACCCCCACCCCCCGCCCTCCTCCCCTTCCACCACCCCTAGATCGTTTCCCAGAGTTAGGAGTCTTTACGTTCTGTCTCCCTTTCTGATATTTCCCACACATTTCTTCTCCCTTCCCTTCTATTCCCTTTCACTATTATTTATATTCCCCAAATGAATGAGAACATATAATGTTTGTCCTTCTCCGACTGACTTACTTCACTCAGCATAATCCCCTCCAGTTTCATCCACGTCGAAGCAAATGGTGGGTATTTGTCATTTCTAATGGCTGAGGAATATTCCATTGTATACATAGACCACAGCTTCTTTATCCATTCACCTTTCGATGGACACCGAGGCTCCTTCAAGGTTTTTTGGTTCTAACCGCAGAGGGATGCTGGGGCAGCCCCTTGCTCCCTGGCCTCAGGACGGGCAAGCCCTCAGCCGCCGCACAGGCTCTCCGGCCCCGCCGGCCCCCATCCCAGCCTGGGTGTATGCAGGCGCCCTGGGGCCCCAGGTCTCCTGAGCACCGCCGGCCGGGTGGCGACATCTGGCCGGGTGCCCTCGCCCCAGAGTCGGGGGTTCAAGCCACACCCAGCCCCAGGCCCGCGGCCTCCCCGGGTCCTGTGCCACCCAGCTGATGCTTCCTGTGCACATGCTCCGCTCAGCACTTGCCAACATTTTAGTTTGTGAAAAGCTGTACCTCTCAAGTCAACAAAGGGTTTCACAAGTCCTGCTGCTTTTGCAGACACTGTGCGGGGCAACCCGAGATCAAAGCCGCCTGTCAATGTGGCATGTCAGCCTCACTTTTCCAAAAGTTCTATGTCCTGGCCCACAACCATCATGCTCTTATGTGGCGTCCAACTCGGCCACGAGTGGCTGGTTTCCATCAGCAACTTTCTTACAAAGAAACCCAAGTTCCATTACTTCTAGGTACTCGGTCCTTCTGTGGGGAGTCGTGGCAAGGACGTGCTGGGCAGAGTGTGGCCAGCCCCCTATGCTAGCCACTGCTCCCACACTCCTGCCCCCAGGGTCATGCTTCCAGAAACTTCCCACTTGCCGTGTGGGGACGGCAGTGAAGAGCTAAGTCACGGGCGTTGAATCTATAGGTGAGAGGGATCCGTTGTCCACACCACAGCACAGTGACAGGAGGGTCACAGCACAAGTGATACAAACAAGGAAGAGAGAGACCCTCTGAGGCTCTTGGATGTGGTGGCATGGGAGGAATAAGTTGTTTGTCCAACAAAATGATGTTCACCATCTTAACGTGCTGCACAACTGGGTGGTTTTTGGCATCTTGGCTGTATCATGCAAACATGATAACCATCTAACTCCAGAACATTCCCCCTCCTGCACTTGCAAACATGACCCTGCTCTACGTCTGTGGGTTTGCCTATAAGGGAAGTGCAACTCAAAACCGCGAGATACCTCTTCATACCCCCTAGGATGGCTACGATCAAACAGTCTGACAGTACCCAGTGTGAGCGAGGATGTGGAGAAATCAGAACCCTCCTCCACTGCTGCTGGGAATGTAAAATGGCAAAGCTAGTGTGGAAAACACAGGGTTGTTCCTCAATGGGTTGCACATAGAACGATCTTATGACCCAGCACTTCCACCCACACCCTTGGGGTGTGCCCAAGAGATGAGAACAGATGTCCACAGAGACTTGTACATGAATGTTCAGAGCAGCACTGTCCAAAACGGCTTAAAGGGGGGGGGGGAACCACCCCGATATCCATTAGCCAATGCAGGGATCAATGAAATGCATGCCCATACAATCCAGGGTCAGTCGGCCGTAAAAAGGGATAAACTTCTGCTCAGTGAAAGAGGGCAGACACCAGAGGGGATGTCCTGCAGGATCCCATTCGCAGGAATAATATGGTAGCAGGTGGCCGTGAGCGGAAAGAGCGGGGTAGGTAGGAGTAACAGCAACGGCCTCAGCGAAGCCTCGCTCTGCACAGGTGCTGCCTCTTGGTCCTCACCACAACCCCGAAGCAGAGAGTATTCCATCCCCATTTTAGAGACAAAAACAGTCCCGGGCCAAGACCTGGTCTAGGGGATGCTGGGTGGCCCCCCAACCAAGCTGGCCGGCTGCAGAACTCAAGCCCAGAGCAACGTGCTCCTGAGGGGATAGGGAAAGAGCCCTCCACAGCCGCCCCCAGGTCTGCAATCACCCTCCAGGCCAGTGGCAAGGCCCACCTGACACCCCCCCCCCCGCCCCCGCCAGCTCTCTCTCGGGAAACCCACAGAGGCAGGGACATAGTCCCTGAGCTGGATTGGTCCCCATTGTCCTGCTCCCCAGGAGGCTGGTGACACGTCATGGCCTTAGCATTGCTGGCACCCCAAGTAATGAGCAGCTGAAGAGGTGACCTGGCTCCCCTTCGCTCCCCCGCTGCGCCCCAGGTCTTCCCCACCATTAGCCCTCCCCACTGGGCGGTCCCTTCTTCGCCAACATGAGGAGGCCTCTTTGGGCCGCAGGCCTCCTGGGGCAGGAGGGCACCGTGGCTGTGTGTGTGTGTCCCCAGGTCCCTGTGCGGAAGCCCGACCCCCAGTGGGACGGCATCCGGGGCCTCTGGAGGCAGCTGGATGAGGGGGAGCCCTCAGGACAGGATCGGTGCACTTCCTGTAGGAAGAGGGAGGCCCACCTGTCCTCACAGGCCTGCGCCGGGGAAAGGCCGCCCGAGGACGAGGGGGAGGCAGCCACGCACCCGCCAGGACCTGAAGCCACCGGCACCCCACCTTGGGCCTCCAACCTCCGGAACCGTGAGAGAGAAACTTCTGCCACGGCACCTGTCACAGGGCCGAGCTGGCCCAGACAGGGCAGAGTGAGTCGTGGGTTGGGGTACAGGGTGGAGCAGTGGCCTCCACACACTCCTGTCCCCGAACCTCAGAATACGACGCTGATTGGAAACAGGGCCTTACAGAGGTAATGAGGTTAGAATGAGGTCCCTTGGATGAGGGTGGGCCCTCACCCCAAACCTGATGGAGGGAGGGACATCCGGCCACGGACACAGACGGAGGGCGGCCACGGGGAGACGAAGGTGGCGGTTGCAGGGACATGTCACAGGCCGGGGACCACCAGTACCTGCACGGCCGCCACAAGGAGCCGAAGGGCAGGAAGGTTGCTCCCCGGGGACCTCCGGAAACAGCATGGGCCTGCCACGCCGGGACCTCAGACTTCCAGCCTCGCAAGTGTGGGAGAATCAGGTCGTGCTGGCCCCGCGTCTGTGGCGCTGTCCCGGCGCCCTGGGGACGCTAACCCGGGCCCCAGGCATTCCCCCCAGGACAGCCACGTGGGCCTGGGTGTCAGGCGGGGATGGGGCACCTGCCGGGGCCGCTGCACCCTCCCCGCCCTGGCACTGCTGTGCTAGAGGACACGGGAGGCGAGAGCCCAGGGGCAGAGGCGGAGCGCGGCCCAGAGCAGCTGGGAGTGCTCAGGACTCCGGGAACACGGCAGCTGAAAATGCAAAGTCACGGGATTTAAGTCCTTCTCTCGTGGGAGGCAAGGCAGCCCCGTGGCTCCCCTGTCAGGTCAAGGGGACCAGTGAGTCAAGCGTGGTCCGAGATTCCCCATCCAGCTGAGGTCAGGCCCGAGCTGGGCTTTGTGGGGCGGTGTGATTCCTGCCAAGCTGCTACGGCGGAGGAGCAGTCCCCAGGGAGAGTTCTGGAAGCCACACCATACATTCCTGCCCTCCCTCGACAAACAGCTGCTGAGCATCTGCTGTGCGTTGGGCTAAAGCCTAAAATTCAGACTCAACATTCAGGGCCACCTCCACACCTGGTGAAATCAGGTCAGAGGGGCCTCAAAAAGCTCCCCGCCCCACTCTGCTCCTGCAGATAAAGTGCCCTAGACAAGCCTCTCTCCTTGTCGAGGAGGAGGTTCGGCGCCTGTGTCTCCCTGGTCCCCCCAGTCCCCGACTGACTGGAGGGACTGGTTGTGCCCAGGCTAGACCAACACCTGCTTCCTCCCTCGGGTCTGGCACGCTGGTCCCTGCTGGGCCGAAGGAGCCTACGTGGCCAGATCTCCGTGAAAACCCCCTGAACTCTAATGACTTCCCTGGTAGACGGCATCTCACCCGTATCCTCAACCCCTCGCTGAAGGAATGAAGCCCGTCCTGTGGGATTCCAGGGGAGGGGGCTCTTGGCAGCTCACATCTGGTCTCCCCTGGACTTCACACACCTTTTCCCTTTGCTGGTTCTGCTCTGAATCCTTCTGCTGGAATTGATCTTAGCCATCAGTAGGACTCCCTGCTGCAGCCTGGGGCCCTCTCAGCAGATCACTGCGACGGGATGGGCTTGCGAACCTCACCACGAACCCCACATGATCACCAAGTATCGGGGGACCCATACCAGCGGAGCGGTTGGTGCTCAGGACGTGCCCGTGGGCTTGAGCCCCACACAGGATGTTGTGCTGTGACACTAAGGAGACGGGCTGAGCCTCCTGCTGCCGTCCCGAAGGCAGGCAGCCCCTGACCCTGCCCAGCCAGAGCCACCTGCCCAAGCACCTACGGAGCAGCCGAGGGTAGCAGCAGGACAACTGCCAGAGGCAGAGGGACGCGGAGGGGGACTTGCGCGGGCTGGGAAACGCTGACATCACGAAGCTGGCAGCACACTCACCGCCACCCACCTGGCAGCGTTTTGAAGACCTTGGCCTGATGAGGGGACTTAGGTGACGAGGCAGGTGAGAACACCACACCTCCATCGACGCTGGACGTCAGCTGCCGCCCTGGTGTCGGGGACCCTCGAGCCCAGTGGAAGCTGCTCCGAGTGAGGACTGCAGGATGGCCAGAGCTTTCGGCTCCTGCCTGGTCAGGACCCTCTCCCTGAGGCTGGCTTTTGGGGCCTCATGGGAGGTGTTGGTGGGGGCTGGGAGCTGTTTGGATCTGAGACAGCCAGGAGCCCCCCGGCCCACCCCTCTGCCAACCAGAAGCCCCTTGGGCCAGGCAACAGATCTGAAACGCACTCTTAGTTTGGGACAGGTGAGGCTGAGGTGGACTCCGCGGTCACTCACACCTACCACCCATGCGGAGTGCAGGGCACCCAGTCAGGGCCCAGCCTGGGAGCCCCTGCGAGCTGAACCTCCAAGGGCCCCGGCACCCTCGATCACTCAGGGTGGCATGTTAGCCACGGTAGGAAGTCTTCCTGGCTCAGGCAAGGGGTCAGGCCATGCTTGCTCCCCCCAACACCTTCCAAAGACTTAGATCCTGGTGTCCGCCTCTGAAATCTGTCACCTGTTCCCTAATAGGCGATATTCAGGAAAGCCCACTCTCCTGTCTACACAGAACTTCCTCATGCCTGCCCTCCGGGGTCACCCTCCCAACTGCTATGCAGCCCCCGGGGGCCTGGGCGCCGCCCCCACCTTTGTCGTGCAGTGAAGGAGGGGTGGACGAGGCCGGCAGGGGGCCGGTGGGGGAACCAGGAGCCCCCTGTGAGTGGTGACACGGATTGAATCACCAAAAGCTGGGAGAGCTGCCCATTCCTGAGCTGAAGTAGCTTTCATGATCATTCAGTTCAAACTGTCAGATACACAAAAAACTGGATTCTGGGGACAAGGTGGGTTTCTGAGAAAAAGCAGGAATTTCCCAGATGCCTCGGGAACCTCAGGGACCTCAGGGCACGTCCACCTGCTGAGCTGTGCGCGGCCTTCCATCCCCGCGGCGTCTTGGCCTGTCCCCTCCCGCCGGAGGGGAGGGCAGGTTGGGAGGTCCAGGGGCATCCAGGGGCGGGGGGTGGGGACCAGGGGAGCTCACCCCCCGGGGCACCCCACCCCTCAGGGCTGACGCAGGCGGAGGGAGGTGGCCGTGACGGGAAGAAAGAGCAGAGTCAGGCTGTGAAGCGAGTTGTGGTGTTTGTCCTCACACGAGGAGGAATATTTCTTCCGCATCTACGCAGGTTCCCCGTGTCTACGTGTAGAGCGTTCTCGTAAGGGGGCCCTAAACCTAACGGTCAGGTTCCCGGCCCTCGGGAGCCACGGCTGGCCAGCGCACGCCTGCGGCCACAGACTGGGAGGGGGTGGCCCATCCTGTCCCCAGGGTGTGGCAGCCACTCCACCCCTCCCCAGACCCCTGCGGCCTCCCTGCGGGAGGGGTGGGCTCGGCCTCAGGGCCCTGGTCACCGGCCAACCTCTCCCTGAGGCCCGTGCGGCACCCAGCTGCGGTCGTGCAGCTCCTGGGGGTCGCTGCCACGAGGCCTGCCCTGGACTTGGGCCCAAGGCAGCTGGAATGAGAGCCAGGGGGTGGGTGCTGGGGGCAGCAGCTGTGACCCAGGATCCAGACGCCCGGGCAGGAGAGGTGCGTGGGGCAGCTGGCGCTGTGCCAAGTGCTTTGGTGCAGAGGTTCCCATGTGGGCTCCCTGCCCTGGCCCGGATGCAGGCTGCAATGCCCTGTCCCCAGGCGTCTCCAGGCGGAGGGGCTGAGACACAGAGTCCCTCCCTGGCCCTGGGGGGCTCACAGGGCTACTGAGGGAGGGCGACAGATCAGGAGCGTCCTCAGCCCTGTACGCAGCTCCTGCTCTACTTCCCACCCTCCAACACCCCCAGAGTCCCCCAGAAGCCATGGCTTGGGGGTCGGTGTGCAGGTCTCCTCTCAGCACGCTGGGGACTGGGGACAAGGGTGACAAGAAGGACAACCTCCTGCCCTGGGCTGAGAGCAGCTACAGGTGCTGCACAGAGAGCGGGAGCCTGGCACCCCCTGCTGCGGTGGCAAAAGTGGCCCAGCCCCCACCGCTCCCACATCCAAGGTCTCCAGCTCCACCCCGTTGCCACTGTTAGGATTCGACAGATCTTTCCTTTGTCCAGCAGGAGAAACAAGTGGCAGCCTTATTTCCCGGTCCTTCTTTTTAACCAGAGCACACGGTTTCAACTATTAACTTAATCACAGGCTACCTGGGGGGCCACCCACCCCCTCCGGGGACCCTCTGGCCCGGCCCGGGGCTGATGTGCAGGTGTGCGAGCTCTGCGGAGGAAGGGCAGGGCCGTGGGGACGGGGAAGAGGTTTGCAGGGCTGAGGAACCCAGTGGTGAGGCAGGAGCGCCCCCTCTCTTCCCTGCGCTGAGCCGCTCCCACAGTCAGAACTTCCTTCTGGAAGGGCCCAGGGGCACCGGCTGCAGGACCCCAGTGGGAGGGCACTGCCCCTCCCCGGGCAGGCGGCAGCAGGGAGGGAGGTGGGCCCGCCTGCGGGGTAGGGGACGGACTCGTCAGTAGATGCGCCCCCTCCAGGGGCAGGACACAGGACACCAGGGAGCCAGGATAAGGCCAAACAACAAAACAAAATGTTGGCAATGATGGGGCTTCGCTGTGGCTTCAGCCTTCCCCCTTCCTGGGCTGACAGCTGGCAGGCTCACGATCACAGCACCACACACAACCCTCCAGCCACAGCCTGCAAGGAGGACTTGATATTTAAAAAGTCTGGTACGTATCCAGGTCCCAAGTTTCCTACAGAAAAAAAGACACCTTGAGTCTTAACCGATTTGCGGCCGTTCTTCTTAACGCGAAAACATGTTTTTCCTTCACTCAACTTCTGCTGTTTGTTGCAGACTTTCTGTGACACGTGGTAGCAGGACAGGGGAAGGGGTCCAGCACGGAGCTGACCCGGGAGGAACACCACGCACAGGCACACGTACACACTCCAGAGGGCTCACGATCTGTACGGAGGAAAGACGATCCACGTGTTTCTGACCATGACAGAGCGGATGTCAGAAATAGCTGATTAACTACTGGCCAGTGAGGATTCCAGGACCTGACATTAGAAGAGAGGAAAACGATCCTCTGGCCCCCTCCAGGTGGCTCTGGGGGGAGAAGGGCCCTACCTGACATAGACGAAGGGGTCAGTCCCAAAAGGGAGGGTGGAAATCGAGGAGGATGGGGTCACCCCCAAGGACGGCCAGCATCACTCTGCTCCACCTGGCACGGCACGCGCAGGTGCAGATCAAACTCGGGCGGGACCCCCTCCCTGCACCAGACCTATCCCTGGGGTCCTCTATACTCTGCATCCCTGGGTGGCTCAGTGGTTGAGCATCTGCCTGCGGCTCAGAGCATGACCCTGGGGTCCTGGGATCAAGTCCCATGTCAGGCTCCTCATAGGGAGTCTGCTTCTCCCTCTGCCTATGTCTGTCTCTCTCTGTGTGTCTCTCATGAATAAATAAATTTAAAAAAAAAAAAAGTGGCTACAGCATTTAAAAAAAAATAAAAAAAATAAAACTGCATTGAGCTGAAAATTGAGGACATGGAGAGGGAGGGAGGCCAGCCCAAAACACCCCAACCGCTCTTTGTTCTACAAACTCAAGACAGAATTCAGCACCGTTCATGATACCCTGACCACGCAGATGCTTCTCCAAGGGCCAGGCTCTGTGGGCTCTGCCCACCTGAGTTTCTCTCACAGAGCTGCTAGCAGAGGATGCTCCTCTCTGGGCCTTGGTGCATCCCTCTGGAGCTGGGAAGGACACCTGCGCCCTGGTGTGCAAACCACAGCGCTACCCGTCTGCCGGGCCCTGACGTCATTAGCTCACATCCCATGAGATGGCCCAGGCCCAGCGTGGCCCCAGGATTCCTCACCCTGCATGCTGGGCCGAGCAATTTCTGCTGCCCAGTGGGCTGCTCTGTGGGGAGCCGTGAACAGGCTCAATAGTAATGTAAAGTGAAGATTTTCCACCCAAAATGAGCAGCTGTTCTCACACCATCAGAGAACCAGAGGGGGCGTCAGGCTGCAGGCCCCCCACCCTCCGCAGTCAGGATGCCCGCTCTCACTCTGGTCCCAGCTTGGGGGCTCCGGGGGTGCCGCACGCCCGGCCCTGGGGCACCGCTCCCGTCGGGGGGCTGGGGTGTCCTCGCCCAGGCAGGGCTGCCCCCCGGGCTCCAGAGCCCGGCCACCTTTCAGGGTCTCTCACACCTGCCACAGCCACCCAGTCATCACCACGAAGATACTCTGCAAACACAGGCAGGCAGGACCCAAATCTGCCTCGGGTCACACACTGGTTTCCAAACTGTAAGTGACCCGCCAGAGGGCCTCTGTATGGCCTTGAGCACTGCTGGTGCTTCCACGGTTCAGAGGGTGTGGATGCTGAGCACGGCGTCGGGAAGAATCCAAGCCGGCCCTACTGATGTGGCCTGGACCGCGCCCCGGGGCCCGGGAGTCATGGCGGGCCCGGCTGCAGGGCCCAGTGACGCTGGGAGACACGGGACGAGCTCAGTCCAAGGGCCCCCGTGACCAGTCGCTCACGAGCTGCCCAGCCCCAGGAGCCGCGGAAACAACCCGAAGCCTGTTGCCGAGCCGTTGGGGATAGAGAACCAGCCCGAGCGCGGGATATTCAGCAGCCGCTTCCCCTCCTCCATCAGCTCCCGGCGCTCGTCTGTTACCTGAGGACTGGCCCGGGCTTCGCAGGTTGGACGCTCCAAGGACGTCGAGGCGACAGGGCGACGGAAGCGTAAATGTGCACACGTGCACTGGCCTGTCCACACCGGGACGTCGCCACTTCCCGCGTGCCCCTGCAGCTTGGCGCCCAGGCCCAGGATCAAGCTGCGAGGACGTCCCGGGCCGCGGCCGAACCCTCGGACCCCCCATGGCTGGGGACCACTGCGATCTGCAGGTGACCACCCTGAAGCCGAGCATGGGCGGCGTGCGCGGCGAGCGGCCATGCTGGGCACCTCCCGACAGTCCAGCGGGAACACAGGGACCCTCTCGCCTCCCCTGAGCAGATGGGGTGACACTCTGCAGGTAACGCGGTCTCCCCCTCCCTGGGGCTCCAGCTCACAGGTGTGACTTACCTACTCAATGGACTCCTTCCGGAGGCCTGGGGCTCCTGCCCGTGGTGCCATCCAGAGGGCTGTGGGCCGCCAGCCACCGGGGCCGGGGCACTGCCCTCCCACCTGGCCAGCCCATCAGGGGGCCTTGGCAGCCCCAGCCCACCAGGGCCCTCCCGTGGCAGTCGCCGCTCCCCAGGACCACCCGCCAACAGTCCATCCTCCCGTAAGTGGCCATGGGGACATAGAAACCCCCTGCTTTCCCGTCCCGGCTCACCTCCCTCCAGCCTCTGCTTCTGCACCTGCTCCCAGCCATCGGGCCTTGTTGCTGTGCCACCACCGTGCCAGCTCCCGTGGGCCACTCAGCCCCAGCTCAAGGCCTTCCCAGTGTCCCACTCATAGACACTCTGTCACTCTGCCTCCAACACTGTTCAGAGCACTGACACCTGGCACATTTGTTGTTTCCTGCTCTGTGGGGTCTTCAGCAGCCCTGTCTTTGTGGAAAGGGCCTTGTGTCCTCAGGGCAGCACCTGCTAGGAGCACTCCCGACACCCTTGCAGAAGCAGATGAACAAGGGTTGTCCCAGGCTCCGTGGTGGAGCATTCCAGCACACACTCTGGGCGGCAGGCGAGGCATGTCCTCCCATCACTCACTGCTCTGTGAGTTTTTAGATACTTCCTCACAAATTCTAAGTATGTTACATTCTAAGCTACTTTTGATTGCTTGGCTGTTTACAATGGGTTACTCTCAGGGGCGCCTGGGTGGCTGTCGTGAAGCGTCTGCCTTCAGCTCAGGTCATCAACTCAGGGTCCTGGGATCGAGCCCCCGATCAGGCTCCCTGCTCAGTAGGGTGTCCACGCCTCCCCCGCCCACGCTCTCCATCTCTCAAACAAAAAAAATGTTTTTGTTATTTTTAAGTGATCTAATTTGATGTAAGCCAGATGTAGAAGGCATGGTTTCCCTGGAGAGTCTCACTGGTGCAGTATCCCGCAGCTGGCTTCTCAGGAACGGCACGTCAATAGTGTCATGTCAGTGACGTGAGTGACCCCCCGGGCACAGAACGTGAGGGCAAACAAGGGGTGTCAGCTGTGATTCTTCTGTACAAAGCCTGCAACCTCAGCTAGATCCTGAATTTCCTAAGCCGACCGTAACATTACTTTAAATGGCTCTATTTAGAAGGTTCAAGAACATTAAATGGTAGAAGCTGCCCTTCCCCTTGAAAGGAAAGCACACACTCCAAACACCACCTGGTTTCCAAAGTTTATTAAAAATCAAAGAATAGAAAAACTTTACATAAAAATATGTCAATTTTAGCTTCCACATTGTTGTCTACACACAAAAAAAAATCGAAACATGATATCGTTTTGTTCAACCTGTAGTGCGTGACCACAGTGGTAGCCAGGCCAATTCATTCGGTTCACCATGACGGGGATGGAGCATGGCGCCTGTGTCTGTGAATCGAGCTTTAAAATGCACACCCCATGGGACACTCGCCCCGCAGGGGGTTCCTTAATGTAGGGTGAGTCAATATTGCTAATGCGTGGAGATTAGTACAGGCCTACGTATCAGTTTTTATAAATATTTCTTTATCAATAGATTCACAATTTAAATATCTTTAAATATTTTTGATAACTTTCAATCAAGAACTGCAGACAACATGTGCTACTCTATTCTGGAATGCCCCTGGAGAACCCGCAGCTGCAGCCGCAGCTCGCAGCTCCCAACGGCGCCGGGGGACCGGTCCCGGGGCGGAGGCCAGCCACGCGCGCATCAGAGGCGTCCTGGCTGGACCTGGCCCTCAGTCCGCACTCCAGAGCTCCCCACTCTGCACATCAACCAGGCGTCATGGTAGTTCAGTCTCTCAACGCGACACTCTCCACTAGTGGACTTCAAAGACCGACCTACCTGTAGTGTTCAGCAGGGCCAGAACCCCCCATTTCAAAAATGGGGAGTCAGATGACCTATGAGATGCAACTCACACCCAGGACAACTGTGGTGCTCCAAAAACTCAGGGTTAGGCAGGATGGATATATTCTTGTTCAAAAAAAGGTAACAAAGACAGTGGTTGTCATGGCGGACTACACTTGCATAGTATTCCTGTACGCCTCTGCGGTCGGGCGCCAGCTGCCCCGGCCCATCCCTGGGCTGTGCTCTCCTGCCATACGGTAAAAATACTCCCCCCCGGTGCAATGAGCAGCTGAAGTACTTCTCGTAGATTTGCTCTTAACAGAACGAACACATACTGCTATACAGATTCCTCAACGGAATCAACATAATTCCTTTCTCCACATTCCTAAATCTGGGCGCCCTTGTCCGGACGGGTACTCACCGGCCTCGTCCTTACAACAGGCTCTGTGACTGACACGGACTGAGCACTTCAACTTCACATTTTTGTTTTTTGTTTTTTTTTTTTAAGATTTTATAATGTGACAACCCTTCGTCCCCTTAGAAAGTTATACTTCTGGCACTTTAAACGCTGGATTTGTTGTCTACTTTAAAAGAACCGAAAACCAAAACGTGAAAGCTCTGCGGTCAGAGCGAGACAGCAGACAGGCCGGCCGGCAGGGCCGCGGGCAGCTGGTCAGAAGGCCGGGGAGCCGAGCCCCCTGCAAGGAAGCGCCCCCCGCCCGCCCGCCCGCCCGCCCGCCCCACCCCGCCACGAACTCGGAGGCCTTGTGTCTGACCACAGGAAAAACACAAAAATAAACCCCGAGCCCGTCACTCACGGTGTTGGTAGCGGTGCTCCTCAACCAGCCGACACGATGAACCCAACTTAGAAAATGCGACTCGGGAAAGGATCTAAGCTTGTTTAAAAAACCTCCTCCCTTAAATATAACTTATGTGAAAATATGAATTAAATAAAAATATCTGATATTGCACAAACCATAAGTTTTCAATATTTACATAGAAAAACAGTTCTGAAATCTGAAACAAAACGTGAGGGCAGTGACACAATGGCGACCTCCCAACCCTACCCACTGGGGAAGGAACGAGAACGGGGGCTGATCTCTGTTGCTCTGGCGGACGTGACACGAAAACACCCAAACCGCGAAGGAACCAGACTGGCTGCTGAGAAGCGCCGAGGCCTGCGTCCCGTCCCTGCGGTTCCCGGTCCAGACCTGACCGGGCACGGAGGAAGGATCCGGGAAGGCAGAAAACTGCGTCCATGTTTAATAAGGCTTCACAGATGAGCACAAGGAGCTGTTCTTTAAGATGGACGTGACCACCACACAAGGAACATGCAGAGTGATCAGCGGCGGGCGGCCCCCGGGGCCCGGGCCCACGTGCTGGATGCTGGTCTCAGGTCCCGGCGGGGCGCTAGTCTGTGGAAGAGCGGGGGGCCGGGCGGCGCCCTCAGGGGCCATTATCTGCTCAGACTGACGGGCAGGCTGTCCCTCGTGTGTGTGTGTTTTTTCCTCCTCCAGCCGGTGCGGTTGTACTGGTGGTGTCCACGGTTGCCCACCGGGGGCCGCACGCCTCCGCTGCCAACAGAGCCGTACGTGCCCCCCTGGCTGTGGTTGTGCGAGCCTTTCATGGACAGCTTCATGCCGCTGTGCTGCTAAAGAGACAGAGAGGGACAGTGATGCTGGAGGTGGCGCTGGAGACCCTGGTGGGCCCCCCCCCCCACCTCGCTCCCACCGCTGGGCAGCGAGCCTCAGTGTCCCTGAGTTATGTCCCTACCCTCCTCCCCAGAGACAAGGCCCGGCCTGTGGAGAGGGACTGTGTACAGAGGCTGCCCAGGGCTCACACAAAGTGGTCCCGTCCCCAATGCAAGTGCAGCATCCGCATGACATTTAATGTGAAGGAGCTCAGAGCAAGCCATGCTTACAGGTCACGGTGGCCACCACGCGTGACATGGCAAATACCCTGCCCACTCAGTGACCCACCGAGGTAGAGGCCGTACACCTGGATCAAAGCACACATGCACACATCCGCAGACGTGAGCATCACACTTCTAACTGGTCCTATGAGTCCACAGAACTAAGACGGGCCCTTGTTTTCTTTCCCCCACCTCAGCTCTGATGTTCTGGAAACACCTGCAGGAATTCCAACGTCCAGCAGGCTGGTGCTCGAGCTCCTGTTTGCAAAGTCATCACCTCCCCCTGAGTGTTTCCAGCAGGCCGGCGTGATATGCCTGGCAGGGCACTGAAAACCCCATGGTGACAGGAGGGGCAGATCCGAGGAGGAACGTTCTATTACTTAGCTCCAAATAAGAGTAACAGTAGGACTTAATGACACAGCTTCAAAGAGCCAACCCTTAAGCATTAAAAATTTACTGGCAAAAAAACGATCAGATAAATAGCAGAGGAACCGTCTGAAGTACTGGAGGTCAGCGTCCCCGATACCATCAGCACCTGAGGGAAAACATGCGCCCTCAGAACCTGCATGGTCCATCACAGTTCTCGGAAATACTCGGACCCTTCGAGAGCACAGGAAACGAGTAACAACCTGTTTTCCTCCTACAGAACAGCTTCTCCTGTGCAGAATCTGGACTTAGAGAAGCCACAAGGGAGCAGGCAAGTGCATTCGTGGGGACCCCAGGTGCAGGCCCCGGCAGCAGGCCTCGCCCCCCTCTGCCCTACAGCGCCCCAGAGAAGGGGGAGGGGGCGAAACCCCATGGGCCCGGTGACACTGCGCACCGGGTCACACCAGCATTTGTTCCTGATGGTGTCATTTGCTTCTTGAAAACCAAGGTAGCTGGCATATAAATTAATTCAATAGATAAATGTGAAAATAAAATATTCTTCACTTTGAACCTTATTTCGAACTTTAGTTTTATGCTAACAAGTTCAATGGAAAAATGAAGAGTGATGCTAAACCGTATGACATTTAAAATAACACTTTTAAACCCTATGCACCACAAAGAAAAGCAAAAATGAAGCTAAATGATGAGAAAACAAATTCTATTTCAAAACACATCTCTGCGGAGCCCTGTGCCTGGCGGAGAGTGCGGGGAGCCCAGGCGGGGGGAGGCCTACCTTGTGGTACAGGTGAGGGCTGGAAAGAGGATTGGGGGAGGCGGACGGAATGGCCGGGGAAGACATGTGGTGAACGGCTTTCAATGCTGGAGTCCCTTCAACGCTGACTTGTCTGCAAGGGACGGGGGCCACTCCTAGGGTCGGCGGAGGTATTGTAAACCTGGTCTAGGAACAGAACGACCAGAGACGTCAGTGAGACATCGAGTGGACAGAGGTCAACAGTCCCCACGCCAAGCCCGCCAATGGAGGGCACTGCTTTCGGTTAGTTTGCATTTTACTACAACCCGACAGGATTCTGTTTTGCATCAGAAACATTCTACGTTCTCATACAGCAATTACAATAGAAAGTAACCAAGTCATAAAGTGTCATTATTCATTGAAGACCAAGCAACAACTCAATAAATCAGTCCTCAGACTAACACTCATCCCTCGATCTCTGGAAAGAACAGAAGCGTGGCCACCACCCCCCTCCCACCCCCGCACAACACAGGCCCGTGGAGAGATGCGGGGTAAGGCTGGTAACCCTGCTTCCTCTGCCCCTCTGGTCCTGGACGACATCTATCTCTGCATTACGGTGCCCACTGGCACACGGGTGCCGGTGTAAAGCCCTCTCAGGCCCCCAAGAACCGCACTGCTCACATCTAGACTAACTGTGGCCCCCGCTCTGAGAGCAGTGATACCACAGGAGCTGGGGTCTCCCAGATGGTGCTCCAGGGGGGCTGACCAAGCAGCTGCAGGGCAACAGGGGCTATAGAGCACATGCAGGGAGCCTTCCTTACGCTTTACCTAAGACCCCGCTGGGGCTGTAGCACATAGGCCCTCTCCTCGGTGGGGGCTTGGCTCCCCCCGGGCACCGCAGCACCAGAAAGAGCCCCCTGGTGTCCCCAGCATTCAGTGCTCATTTCATCCCGAGTGAGGCACTTCATCTCTTGGTGAGCTTCATGGGAGAGAGCGCCCATGATGCTGTATGGTGGGTGTTTCCTTAGTTACTACACTAGAAAGTCAAGTTTGCAGTTTAGAAATAAAATGAGAAAGTGGGCCTTGAGCCTTGGCTTAAAATATGAGCAATCTTAGCTTTAATCTCACTGGCTGTTAGCAAAGTGACCTATGAGACCAGGGCACCAGCATTTGATCTTCAACCTGTCCTGGACATGTCACACTGGGGTCAGATGCTCACCCTGGACTTTGTCTAAAGCCCCTTCAGTGCTCGTGAGCTCAGAGACCCTCACTGGGCAGGGAGGACCTCGGGGACACGGTCTTTTACAGAATGACAGGAATTACATGCTACAGGCCCAAAAAAGGACAAGCATGTCCTGCAAGACAGAAATGTACCTTCCAAAGATTTCCAAAGATCTATTTCTAATCCAAAGTATCGGCTACTCCTGGAGCAGCTGTCACAGCTCAGACGTGGCTCCCAGGGGCCCATCTCCAGGAGGGGGGCCAGCCAGCCATGTACCTGAGTGTTAGTTGTCATGACCAACGTTCTGGAAGTAGCGGACTGAGGTTTGCCACTCGGCATGGGCAAGGCGGTGGGTAAGCTGGCCAGCAGAGGAGTTGGCGCCTGTAGACTGAACTGGTAAACATTGGGCGTTGTGCAGGGTGGTGTGTCAGAATCCTGTGAGTGGAAACAGTAAGAGGGAGAGCTGCACAGAGGCGCACTGCTTCTCAGTTAGGAAAGCAGTGTCTGCAGTGTGGTCACGAGCACGCGGCCATATCTGCTGCTTCAAGTCCTCCCAAAACCCAAGAACGTTCAAGTGACACAGGACAGACCCCTCACTTCAATGTTTCAGCTCCAAACAAGTGTTTACAACAACTATCCAAGGAAGTCTCCCACAGCTGTACCATGAGCGGCACAGCTGCTCCCAGGCCCCAGGGACGGAGTCTCTGACTGCCAGCTGACACTCGAGGCACAGCGGGGACCCCTCGGTGCAGTCTTGGGGTGCCCCCCCACACACACACACGGAAGGGAGAGAAATGAGCACGTCAGTAGAGGTTCAACACCCACCATGGATGTTTCCCCAGCACGCACACTCACAATGTCACTTCCAGAAAGTGAAGACACAGAGGAGGCAGAGGAGCCGGATGAGAGCAGCTGGGGGCTGGGCAGAGACAGGGTCAGGCGCTGGCTGTAGGGGGACTCCGGGTCTCGGCGCTGCGGCTGATCCCCATCACATGCACTGATTCGCTCTTTTATCTTGATCCTGTTATCTGTGGGGAAAACAGCCTGGCTGAGTCCCTTACCGTAGGACGGATGTGCACACCCCACCGGACAGCCTCCAGCCACAGCTGCCACTGACTGGACATGCTGCTAGCCAGACTGACAAACTGAACTTCTAATTTTACTTAATTTTTAAAATTATTTTTGTTTCAGTTATTGGAAAACCTTCAAATGTGCCTAGAACAACCTGGATACATCAACAGTTTTCAACTGTAAATCTTAACAAAATGTAAACCCAGTGCACGTTTCTGGGGAAACTAGGGCAGGATGTGCAGCAAGGACCCGTGGTCTCAAAGGCCCAGTGCCAGAATGGGGGCAAAATCTCTCCAAACTTGTTTATGCTGATTACATGGTGAAATGTTACTATTTTGAACACAAAATTGAATAAAATACATTAAAATGAATTTCACCTGAGTTTCTCTTCGCATTTTTCATGTAATTACTAGAAGAAACATTAAAGTCCATGTGTGGCATGCGTTGTACTCCCACTGGCCTAAATCTCCCAGCTGTAAACTCTTAGAGAAAATGCAGTGTTTCCTTAGTGTGAAGGATTAGCATTGAGGGACAAAGAGACACTACCACGTCAAGGTGTCAGAAGGTCAGGAGTAATGACCAGATGGGCACTCACCAAGCTCGGGCGCCGGGGGGGCCTTGCCGCCCCACTTTTCCTTGATCCACCGCCGGTAGTCGATCACTTCCTGAGTCACTTTGATGATTCTTCCTAGAGTACTGCAAAGGGACACAGCGGGGAATCAACGTGCCGCAGAGCTACTACGGAGCCCACGAACCCTTCTGACCAGTTCTTTTGTATTTTTAACAACATATCACTTTGCCAAGTGAAAGAGGAAAAAAGCTAAAATAATTCTATAAAATACATATAATTTCTGATGCTTGAGCCCAAATGTGCTCTGAGCTCACAATGTAGAAGTGGGTTCCCTCCCACACACATCCTTGAACCTACAGCTAGCTACTTCGAAAGACTGTTTCAACCCAGGGCCTGAGCAGGGGAGCATCCCCCGCCCCTGCCCAACACTCTTGAAGGTCTGGCACAGGCACGTGGTGGGTGCCAAGACTCCAAGCACCCAGCACAGGGCCCACCACCCTGCTGGGAAGCACTGTGAGCGGGCAGAGGGGTGCCAGGCCTCAGAAGCACCATGCTGCACTGTGTAGACAACCACTTCCCACCATCTGATTATTCTTCCTTTCCACTGCCCGCCCCCTTCACTCCCTCCCTCCGCCCCCCAATCCCACCACCTCCCAACCACTCTGCAAGTATTTCTCACTACCAACAGAAGGGTACACTGCAAAAGTGTGCTGTGATGCAGAGTGAGGGATGAGTTTGCAGGAGAGGCGGGGTGGGGCCTGTGGACCCACGAGCACTCACTTAGAACGCGACATGTGCACCGTGAGGACGGCCTGAAGAGAAAGCAGCACATTCCAAAGCGTTAAAAGGCCAGAAATCACTTCCCCAATAAAATACCCTGAAGAAACGGTCAACTCCCCAAAGAAGAAATTTTCAGTGCTCAGCCACGGATGAACCAAACATGGCCACCTCAAATGCCCGCAAGGCCTCCTTATCAGTAGCTCCACGTCCAGCTAGCACGTGCCGGCACATCCTCTAACACACTTCCTGAAGCCCGTGACAGGTAAGTGGTGCCAGCTGCGCAGAGGCTGAGGCCTGGAATTGCCATGCCACGGGGGCTGGGAGCCCAGCACAGCGACCCGGGGCGTGAGTTACCTTTCAGAGTCTCTGTTGGGGTAGGACCTCGCGAGGGGCGACACTGCGTGACTGAGAACAATGTAAGCGTAGTCAAACACCTGCTTCACCTGCATGGCCCCATAGGAACTGCGGCCAACATCATTTCCTGAAACAGAAAGGCGGCTGTATGACTCTGCAGATGCCGGGCCCTTTATCCAGATGTTTCTGATCTGCTCACGTAAGCTATCCTGAAGCGGGCCCTCGCTGCGGACACGCTCCCAGACCACATCAGCGGGGCTGCAGCAGGCACCTGGGAAATCTCCCGACGGCCACGGGGCCTGACCTGCAGCCTCAGATCCGGGTCCACCTCCATGAGATGTCATTCACAGAGACAGAGTGACAGTTCTTGAAGTCTGGTGACTCCCGAGGTGGTGAACACACCAGAAAGCCAGGGCGGCAGCCTCTGTGAGACCCAGCCGCGCTGACCAAGCGCGCGCACTGCGGCGGGCACCTGGCCAGGGCACCTCGCAGCTCAGTTAGCACTGGGACCTGCGGGAAGCAAGTCCTTTAGGGTAGGACATTCCAGGGCTGACCGCTCCCGTTTTAAGGACCAGACAGGTGGCAAATCAGATGAAGCCATCACTGAAGTCACCAAGTGAGCCCCAGTCGAGGAACTTAACTTTTTATAACAGCACAGTTTGGAATTTTAACTCACATATACATTCTTCACAATTCAAGTGAGCAGGATTTTTAGGAGCCATTCTAAGCTCTGGAATTTTATCTTTTCTAGATTTGATAGTACAATCCAGCAATAATGTGGGCTTTCATCTTTCAAGTACATTTAAACAGACACTGAAGACACTGGAAATCCCTCCAACTTCACTGATCGAACACAGACAAACAGATGTGAAAACATGTTCCTCTGCTGCCAGGGAAAGCCCTTCTGAAGAAGCATGGCCGAAGTCCTGTCATTTATCAACAACAGAACAGTCAGGAGGTTTCCTGTCACAAGATTTTTAAGAAGTGAATTTCACATTCCAGCAGCCATGAAACAAAACAAATCACTAAATTTGAGGACATTAAAATATACATATAGGAACTGAACAGTGAAAAATAGCAAATACAGATGCAAGGGACAAACTGGGGAGAAAATGTACAGCATGACAACAAGGAGGCTTCCCTAACACACGCAGGATCTCACAAAGTCACCAGGAAACAGTCGGCAGACAGATGGACAGAGCATGTGAACTCGCACAACAGAAATACAAGGGCAGTGTACCTGGAGCGGACATTCTCCACCACCTTTTCTGTCACCTGTCCGTCACTGACTTTATCACCAACAGTAAGAACAGTGTCTCACCTAATAGATGCTCAATAAACATTTGTGGAATGGATAAATAAAAATTTGCTTCACCTCACTCATCATTTAAGAAATGTAAACTAAATGAACATGTATGTTGCACGGCTCTATCAGATCGGCAAAGACTAAAAAGACTGTCCCTAAAGGAAGGGGAACAAGCACCCCTCACTAAGCTGATGGACTAACACCGGGGAGACCACAGACCACCTTGAGACAGTCAATGCAGCAATCCTTGCAATGGAACATGCCTTACACACAGGGAAGGGGGCTAGGATTTGTGGTTAATTGAAAACACAAGCCGAAAAACTGTATTACGTGATCCACTTAATAAAGATTGCAATAAAAATATTAATATCCTTGTAGAGAAGAACTGGAGAAATACACATCCGGGGAATGCAAGAGGATTAGGACACACTTTGCTTTTCTATGTGACATACTTCTCAGAAGTGAATGGTTTATGATGAATATGTGACAAATACTTTCCCAATCAGAAAAAAAAATAAGCTCTTTTCCTTAATTTTCATTTTCTACATTTTTCTGGTTAATTATGAGATGTAAACAAAATTCCAACTTTATAAGAAATCAATTAGGAGCATTAAAGAAAGACTTCTGAAGGTGTCCCCATTAACTGTAAGGACTGTGGGACCCCACATCATGAGAGATGAGCCACCCTTGGCTGCAGGGATAGTAGGTACCCACCCCCTTCCTTGCACCCTGCGCCGGCCACGTCCCCTGGCTCACAGCAAGTGAGGAGCAAGGCGCCCTTACCAGGCAGCAGAGGGTCCTCAATGCACAGCATCGATGGTCTGTATCCACTGGTCATGGCTTTCATGATCTCTTCTTTGGCGATATAGGCACCTCCTTCTTTTATTCTAATACCAGTTTTCAAGTAATTAAAATTTCTTCCGTAGAGTTCAAAAAATTCTACAAGAAGCATTCCAAGGTTTTCATCAGCTCTCCGGGCATCAATTCTTGGATGCAACTGTAAAAGCGACAGATCCACAATTTGGATTCAAGTCATTTTCTAAAGAAGACCGCATGCAATCTGCTACCTAGTGGTCTCTCCAAGGACAGGCTATCTGTGGCACCTGCTTAGTCACCAGCTCTGTGAGGACACTACAGGCAAAATAGCCTGGAGTGTCTTTGTTGATGTAGCGTTCAAAAAAAATAAAACCTTCTAATCTGAATTTTTTATTATACTTTAATTCTCCAAAATTAATAATCCCTTGAGGGTCTTCCTACTAACACAGACATCTGAGTAACCACAAGTTACCAAAAATTGATCCATAAGCAGACCACGTTCTCCGCAATATAAAGTCATCTAGATGGTAAATGGTAAGTCTAACCTTAATCCCATTATTGCAAAAGACAACCCATAGAGGGCAGTGTTAGACTGAACAGTGTCATAGTGTGACAAACAGCGTGCGGAAAGGTTAATTTTAACTGTGTACAGGTGATTAGTATTGTGTCATAATATTTACACCAAATTTACATCCCTGCTTGTCACACAGATTAGCGCCAGCCTCCCATTTGGTGCCATGGTTTCTTTAAGCAGGTAACGGACTTGTTTTGAACCTAAGCTGCTGTCTATGGATCTGTTTCCAACCCAAGAGGCCCACCAGCAGACCTGCACTGCCCATTACAACAGCCACAGGCCATAGGCGAGTGTTTATATTTCAATTAATTAAAGCAAATTACTTTAAAAAGCTGCATTTACTAGCCACATGGCAAGTGCTCAGTAAGCACGTGTGGATCGTGGCCACCCTGCTGGCCACGTAGGAACTTCTACTGGACAGTGCAGGTGTGGATCCGGACAGTCATGTCCAGGGGAAAGCACAGTTCCTGACGGAAGCACAAAGCCTGAAAACATACAACATACAACTCCCTGAGGAGAAGCATCTCCTGACGCTTACTATAAGTACTTTAGGGTTCCCAAGAACTTCAGCTTCTGAGGATCTGCATGTGCCAGAGGCTCAAGGGCAGCATTCTGAGTTTTGCCTTACCTTACTCCCTTCCTGCCAGCCTTCTAGCCAAAATCAAACACGTGAGAGCTGCCAGCACAAGGCTGGGCTCTCTTACCTTAGTTAGCCAAGAAAGGCACAGCTCTGAGGCAGGATGGGCAAGGGGCATGGAGAGGTCAGCGGCCAGCCCAGCCATGCTACGTGTGGCCTTCCGTGGGGTCAGAGGACTGCTGCCAGGACCCCAGGGGTGAGGGGCCAGGAGGCACTGAGCCCGGGGCCTGGCGCCACAGGAACAAGCAGCAGACATGATAGCAAGGCTACTAAAACAGTTCCAATCAGGAAAACATGAGGAAAGAGCAGGTTGTATTTTAGTTCAAAATAATGTCCAAAAACTAGGGGAGAATGGCACCAAGATAACTTCACAGAGGAAAACGTGGAAGGCAAAGCAACGTGATTAAACCATAAGAAACTGTAAAAAAACAGGTGTGGGGTTCCATTTTCACTATTCTTCGAGATTCTCTGGCAAAGACGGGCCATGGAAGTCAAAATAATGAAAGATGGCGAAACCACTACTTCCATCAGCCATATCAATGGTGAGGAAATTGGCCAAATTCTAAACCCTAAGCATAATCAAAATACAAAATTAATGATACACACCTGGAAGAACAGCTAGAGTATATGGGGAAGACTGTGTGAAAAACAAAGCTTGAATTTCTTCATTCAAGAAAATATAAATGGGGTAGTTACTGTTTCCGTTCACTTAGGAACTACTTAATATATTAAAATATGTAAGTATGGTTCATCAACACCACAGCATTTAACACATACAGGCAGGTTTTCTATTGACAGCTGTTCTAAGCTACTCAACAAAGGGCAATATAAAATTTAAGACAAAATATTTATTTCTTGTCAATCTGAGAAGAAAGGCTCTCTCTTTAGCAATTTGTATTTTTTGTCATATATAGTATCCAAATTTTCTTCTGAGACAAATTTTTTATCAGTCAGTAAACAAAAAATCAGGTTTTTTTTAATTGTCCATCAAGGCATGAAAGTCTCTACATGTACAGGGTCCTCAGTTCAGACTGGTGTACCCCTTATGGACAGGACCAGGAGAGCCCACCCTTCCTCAAACCGTTCAAACTCAAAAGCAAGCTATAAAGGAGAAAAAGGAGTAAGTATTGACCAAAATAGTTTTATTATGATAATCAGAAGTCAGTTTCCACTAAACCAAAACAGAAGAGTGGAGAGAGAGCAAGGACTGCTGGAATCCATGAAGCAACGGCTTCACAACGTCAAGGAAGAATGTGTTTCAATTTAAGTCTCAGTATCAAGGTCTCTAAAGAGAACGCACACTCACCTGTAGAAAGCTAATGGCCATTAAAATTAGGCTGTATGAGCTAATTCCACCAGTAAAAACTTCATTCAGGTCCCTCTGCAGGAGGAACTGTTTCAATACTAAAATCAAGTAAGGCAGCAATGAATATTTCTGTAAATTCCAAAAGAAAAATTTTTCTGTTAATTGTTAATATACCTTGAAAGATTTCTCACATAGCAAATTTCCCATAGTAGAAAGAAAAGCTTACTCCATCCTCTTGACACCTGGAAGGCTCTAAAGCCAATCATCCTCAACTTTCAGGGGCCTGAGAGTTAGTTATGTGAGGGGCTTGCTAAGACCCCACTGGGAGCCACACCCCAGGTCACAATTAAGCAGGGAGGAGATGAGGAAGCTTACGTGAAGAATCCCCAAACAAAGAGGAGCTCAGGAAGAATGAATGAGTGTATTCCTTCAAATTACTTCCCATGGCCTAGCTTGCTCTGCGACAGGAAGCAGAGGAGGGGATGGGGCAGTGAGCCAGGAAGGTCCTGGAGGCAATGCACAAGATCCCCATGCCCAGAGGCCCCCATGAGAGGAGACACCAGGGTGGTGGGGAGGTGAGCAGCTCGTGGGGCAGAAGGACAACACCAGAAGAACACGGAGAGCAGGGTGAAGGTAACGAGGAAACGGAGAGAGGCTGGTAAAGAGGGGAGGGGCAGGGCACTGGAAGCTTCTGAGGCTCTTGTGTTCTGCTGGGCACAGAAATGATCCTTCAGACAAGCCTGCTGCTGCAGGGTTAGGGAAAAACTGAAGGAGCAAGGTCCCTGAACCTGTGGGAAAAGGCACTATCCAGATTATGACCCTGGGGTTACCTCTATAGGGATTTTACCACTTTCCCTAAAATAGGAGGGCAAGACCAGCTGTTCAACTGGACCACGCACCTGGTTGGCTCAGTGAATAAGTCCACTACCCCACCCTTGGGCACGGAGACGATCCAAAGCAAGCAAAAACTACATTGTGATGCATTCCACTTGCAATAAACTAAACTCCGAAATCAGGCACACTGAGCTCTAGGGAGAGTCATTTTGTAATAGTGAGAAAGCTCTCTAAAAATCACTCAGCTTTATGGTTAGCCAAGGAAACAGCTAAAGAATTTCAAAGCATCTCTAGAAACAATATTGTATGATAAACAACTCAATTGTATAGTCTTTATCATTAAAGACTAAACTATCAGTTTAGTTTCATGAGACACCCGACACGACAGGTTCCCTAATTTTACAGTGAGTGCTAACTCGCTGACAACTGCACCTTCATGTAATTCTTGATGAGCTCCGCTGCCCGGACCCCAGTCTCCATGTTAAAGCTGATGTCGACTTTAACTTCAGTCTCCTGGTCTGTGAGTTTTATTATTGGTACCTGCAAAGATTTAATTGAAAAAAACTATGCTTTAATGGCCAACATTCACCACAGTCTGGCTCAAAATGTTTCCTATGCTGTACAGAGGGTTTTTTTCCTAACTCACCAAAGGGCTGAGAGATCATGAACCCCAGACTTTAAAAATGAGAAGAGAAGGGATTTTTGCCAATGTCGACTTCATCAGTCCCTTGAACCCAAGCCCCGTGCTCCACCTGCCCGCCCCCGAAAAGAGCTACTGCTCACCTCTGCCCAGCCCTCCTGGCCAGACTCAGCATCAGCCACTAATTACGGGAAGTCCTGGGCTCCAGGAGGAGAAGCTGGCTAAGTCCCTGCGCCCCCAGGGGTGCCTCCAGGTCCCCAAATTACGTTTGAAAGAATTTCTGAAAACAGAGTAACTTCAAAGCCAGTTTTTCAATTTTATGTTGTGCTGATGTTGTTTCTCTTGAACAATTCTACTTTGGGTATTCACTAAGACAATTTAAAAAATAAAAACAGAGCCAAAAAAAACACTTCCCTATAAAACCAGAGAAGCAGCTATTTTGAAAGGATTCTCATCAAAAAGACTTATCACCACAAGGTGCTCAAAACCAGCCTCATTAAAGCTGCCCCAGCAGCCATACAGACCACACTTCCTCCTACCCCCACACAAAGCCCATGTTCTTCCAGGAACAAAAGGCAAGACTTTGTTTCCTTCAGCCTCTAAGGAATGTAAAAGGATGTTCCCTTACCAAAAACAAGTGATGTCTAATCGAAGGTTTAAAACTCCTAGTAGAATACAGAGTGCACACCTCATCTAGGTCCTGAAACACACACCTGGTGGCAAACTGCCCATGATACACATGTGACAGGGATGGGCAGCAGGGGATGACAGCAACTCCTGGAGATCACCAAAACCACCAGGCATGATGGTCAAGAAGACAGAAAAACAAAATGCTTTCCCAAAGAACTTACCACAAAGTGTTTCAGAAGGAGCCCATGCCTCCACAACACGCTAACTCCCTCATGAAGATATTCCTGCTCCCCAGCCTGGCCTGGCCTCTACATCCAAACCAGCATACCTGGTCAGAGACAACTACCACCTTGTTCTCATCAAGAAGCCAACACCACGGGACAAATGGCAGAGCCCCAAGAGGGCATGGTGGGGGCTTTCTACTAAGGGCCACTTGCCAGTAGGCAAGTGACTTACAGTTCCTGAGGCATCTCTAATCCAGGACTTAGATAAACCTCGACAAGCACACACCTCGACAAGCACACATCAAAGCACCCTCATCTTCCAACTTCTCTCCAAGATAAAAGGTTTTTATATAGATACAGTTTTAAACAATGAAAGGAATAGGCAAGTTTTGTTTCTTAAAGAGAACTTGGCAAATGGTAAACATTTTTTGTACTACCTGTACCCAAACAGGCAGCACCTGGATGCATCCTTTTCTTATAAAGACATCCTAACAAAAGTTGACCAATCATGCATTTTAGTGCCAAGTACAGCATGATGCTCTCACACCCTGCAGTAGCTCACACTGTCATGAAATACGTTCTCAGCTGGTAATCCTAACTATTCAAAAGAAATACAAATACATTTATACCAAGAGGGAAGTCTTCAAAAGTTTAAGCAGCAACTCCTATAAACATAAGCTAAAGACATGGGTGAATCGCAACTGCTGGCAGGTGTGCGAAAGCCTCCGCTGGGGCTGCGGGCCGAGGCCCCTACACTTACTGTAGCTTTGTCAAGGACTTTGATGGAGCACGGCTCAGCCACGTTGTGCTTCCGCAGGGCTTGCTCCAACAGCTGCAGAGGAGGACGCTCCCATTTTCCAAAGACCACTAAGTCGATGTCACTGGACAGAAGAAGAAGTGACCATGAACCCCTGGCTCACATCACTATCCAGTAACACACACCTCTGGGGTGGACCGGTGCTAGGGCCTGCATACTCCCATCTCCTTCCAGGCCATACACACCACCTATTAAGCATATCCCTCTGAAGGAGGGAAGACAGTTTATGAATTATTGGTTAACATAAGGATGGAGAACCCAAAGGTTGAAAGAGTTTCCCAGCATTCCCAGGTAATCAAGGAGGTTGAAATGAAAATGCCTGCCCCTTTGACGTTTCCTGGCTCTTCCTCCTGTGCTGTCTACATATACTGCATCACTCTTGTCAACCTGTGCTTTCCTGGGCACCTGGGATCTGATCACTTCCCCACTGGCCCTGAGATTAAAGTCCCAAATCCTGAGATTACAGTCTCTTCAGTGTCCAAATGCTAACAGTGGGTTAGAGGAGAGTAAGCTTAAGGAAACAGTGCACATAACACTGTTCTGGGATCAAGATAGTTCTTGAGGAGGAAACACTGAAGAACAATTTTAGGATGCAAATTTGTTAGCTATTTTTCAATTAAAAAATACAAAATTCTGTTTAAATAGACTGTTTGCTTGAATCGTCATTAAAATAGAAGATCGATTTTCAAAAACATACCCAAAACTTTCAGAATATTTTGCACCGCATTTTCTTCCCATGACCCTCCCACTCATCTTTATGTGTCTGGTGTCTAGCATTTTTGTAACACAACAAATGACGTGCAAGAGGAAAAATACAACAGTTATCGTAACACTAAATTAGATTTTATTTCCTGTAATTTTTCCTCTATACTCCAGTCTTTTCCTTTAGCTTACATTCCTAAGCTGAGGGACCTACTTTTAGCCCTTAATAGGCACAGGCACGCAGACACTCCCCACCCCAACTAGACCCACATCCCCACAACACGAGCCGTTCGGATCTAGTACTCACCTGGTTGGAAGATAGAGGCCTGTACTAAAGCTGCCAAATATCTGTACCTGAAAGAGAACAGAGGTTGTCTCATGACACAGGACAATTCAAGCAGGCAGCCTTCTCCCACATCTCACTGAAAGGCCGCACCCCTACTCTGGGGAAAAATTAGAACTGCCCTGCAAGCTGGGGCAAGGGGGAAAGGTGGCAAAACACCATCAAAATCCTCTTACCCTTTAAGTTAAAGACCCACCCGAAATGGGAATTTTTAAAAACTCAAATGAAGAGATGAAACAATTATTGGCCTTTCCCACAACTGCTCAAAGCTGACAATTTTCAAACTCGTAGCTAAGGTGCAAAGGCAGGGCTTAGCCCCCAGGCACTAAAGTTTAAGTACAAAAACGTGGAATGTCATGAATGTTGTTGTAAAAGCAGAGGGACTTGGGACACCCAGGTGGCTCAGCGGGCTGAGCATCTGCCTTTGGCTCAGGGCATGATTCTGGGATCCCAGGAGGAGTCCCACATTGGGCTCCCAGCATGGAGCCTGCTTCTCCCTCTGCCTGTGTCTCTGCGCGTGCCTCTCTCTCTCCCTCTCTCTCTCTCTCATAAATAAATAAAGTTAAAAAAAAAAAAAAAGGGATCCCTGGGTGGCGCAGCGGTTTGGTGCCTGCCTTTGGCCCAGGGCACGATCTTGGAGACCCAGGATCGAATCCCACGTCGGGCTCTCAGTGCATGGAGCCTGCTTCTCCCTCTGCCTATGTCTCTGCCTCTCTCTCTCTCTCTCTCTGTGTGTGTGACTATCATAAATAAATAAAAAAATTAAAAAAAAAAAAAGCAGAGGGACTCAAGGGACTGCACCTGCTCACTGGGAGCATGGGTGCCATCCACCAGCCCAGCTCATCCATCCATCACTGGGTGGTCTCCTGTCACCATCATGAGTAGGAATGATTGATCAGCATAGGCACCCTGGGCCATCACCAACTTGGTGGTCCACAGGACATGTGTCGCACTGCCTGTGCTAAGCACCCAAGTGCCCATGGCCCCCATCTCAAGCAACACACATTCATGTCAGGTAATTCTTGGAAATTCTTTTCCAGTTCTACAAAATTGAACATACACTATGTTGTGGAATGAGGGCAATGGGTAGAATTCTAATCTCAAGGTGAGTTTAAAAGAATAATCGCACTATTCCAGAAACAAATTCCCTTAGGCCCACCCTCCCAACCCCAAGGGTGCTGCTTGCGAAGGTGCAGGGCGTGGGAATGTGCATGCCAAACTCCCAGTTGCCGCCCCACCGCCCTCCCCGGGGCCGCGCCTGCGGAAGCCCTGCCACGAGGGCCAGGCCCGGGCAGGGGTGGGGACGGGGGGTGGCCTAGGGCCAGGGACACCCTATGACCCCAGCCCCAGGCGCGAGTAAAGAGTGAACCCACATCAGCCGCTGGCCAGAGGTCTTTAACCACGGTTTCGATCCGCTTCACCACCTCCCGTCTCATGGCTGCTTCTTCAGGACAAGGGGACATGAAGTTATAAAAGTCAATGATTTCCTCATGAAGTCTGGTGGACAAAAGAAAAGACACACCCAAGTTAGCGGGAACAGCCAAGCCCTCGTGCTGTGCTGCGCGAGCCTCGACGGCTCATCTCCTCCGCAGGCACAGGATAAAGGGGCGGCTCGGGGCAGACCGCATCCCATCCCGGCTCGCTGTGCCCCGCAGTCCCGCAGGCCCATCTGCCAGCGCCCTGAAGGCCGTGTCCCCGTCGGTCACCCGGGAGCCTGAGCCAGAAAACCAAGGGAAGCGCATCCCAGGGGCGCGGGGCGGGGCCTGCAGGCCACCAAGCCCCGAGGCCGCCACCCAGCTGTCCTCTCCTGAAGGCGCCAGCCCCCCAGGAGGTCCAGGGGCCAATGCAGGTGCGGCACAAGTGTGTGCGGCCCTCTTTTCCTAACAGACATCTAACTGTAGCCTTTCCAGCAGAAGGGGAGCTCGGAGAACTGCCTCGTCCCCTTGCCTCAGGAGCCACCTCTCGCACTATCTGCCTGCCCAGGGTGAAAAAGCCCATCCTGGGGCGGGCCAGGGCTTGTGGAGTTCAGGTTCAGGGCCAGCCAAGGATCTACACAGAAGACTCCTTCCATGGAAGGAAAGATGGTCATCTCCAGTCAGTCTGGAGGATGAATTCTAGGGGGGGCAAGTAATCTAATCCTGGGAATAAAACAAATCAAATTCACTTGTTTCCACTATAAGTTTGATTAGTAAAACAAAGAGAAGATAAATAAAATTTGCTCAATAATAACCTAATAATGTTAGCTCAATAGTTAGCAAAACAGCCCACATACCAGAAGGGAATACGTCTCAGCAGGACCTATTGGTCTCAAGTGACAAAGCCAAGAGGCATCACATCACCTCACCCCTGCCCATATTTCAGAAGAGATTAGTAATGAGGTCGAGGCACGCCCACGTTCCCAGAGCAGAAGTGGTGCCAAGTAGAACACACTGGCCTCCTGATTTCAAGGGTCCCGTCCAGCCAATCAGATACGCTAATGACACACCTATCTGAAAGGTATATTCAATCAGGCCTAAAAGTGACCTGCTGTAATGAGTATCAGGAAGAGTATTTTTGCTTTGCCTTCTGGACTAGAAGGAGCACTCCCAGACCACTGGCTGGACAAGCAGCCCTGCTGGCTCTTCCTCGAGGCGAGCAAGGTGAGGCGAGCAAGGCGAGGCGAGGCGCTGCCTGAGTCCCGGAGCTGCCCCAAGACCAGGGGCTCCATGGTGTGATGACACCATCGCCCCAGAAAGACACAAGGTCTAACCATCGTGACATCTGGGCAAAGTCCAAGAGCCCCTCAGCTGCCTGCTCCTGCTCAGTGGGCTCCTCAAGGAGCCCTCCAAGTGAGGAAGCACCAAGGATGGGGTCTGGGGCGGCAGACCACCCCAGGAAGAACAGTGGAATTGAGAGAGACCATGCTGGATCGGGGAGGCACCCCTGCCCCCCACGCCACTCCCACACTCTTCCTTGTGCCCTTCCCACAGCACGGTGAGGGGCTCACGGCTCACCACCTGATCCTGGCACCAAAACAATGCTTGCTCGTGTGACCAGTGTGAATGGGATGAACCAAAGCATGTTTGGGTTAAAAAAATATTTCGCTTATGACCTTGTCATTTAAGATCTACGCTCTCCCTAAAACACATTACCACTTCACATCCCAAGCAGTGCTAATTTGCATTACTTTACTCGATACTAACATTACACATAGTTCTCATCACTTTAAGAAGCTGCATTTTATGTTTTTGACAACGCACTTTCACAATCAAATGCTATTAACCACATGCCCAACTGCAGGCATCAGCTACAACACAGGTCATTCTATGAGTCTGTGACTTCCCATCCTGAGTACACCCACATATTCAATGCTCCAAAGCAGTTCATAGGTACATCCATGATCATTTATGTCCAGATAATCATTACTGCTCAGAAATAAACATGCACTCTTCTCACATATCAAAACCTCAACAGCATTTCACAGCAGATAAGTCTACATAAAATCACACTGAAGTCTCCTTATATCCAAAATTAGTTGCTACCTTATAGAGCTCAATGTCAGCCCACCAGCAGTCAGTCTCCAAATCTCCCATGACAATTTCCATGCTGTGACCATCACAGAAAACTCTCCTCTACGATAGATCACAGAGGTGGCATCTCAAAACCGGCAGGAAACTGATTATTTAATGGGAGGCCCTGGGACACAGCCTCACATGGCAGAGACTGGCTGGCTGTCTACCAGGATACTGAGGGGCCCCTCCCACAGCCTCAAGTGGCCAGGGAGCCCTGGCAGAGGCTGAGGAGACTTCCTCAGGTTTCTTAAGGGAAGAGAGGCCCACAGAATCCAGGAAAGGCCCCTGGTGTAGAGCAAGGAAGGAAGGCGACACAGAGGGATAACCTAATAGTTATCTAGACTGGACCACCAACACTCCATTACTTCTGTTCTCTGTAGCTAAACCAAATCCTGACATAGGAACCTAAAGACAACAGTGTGAGACTCCTACCTTGTTCTGTACTTGAAAACATCACTCAGATGCAGAGTTGAATTTTTCAGGTGAAAAAAATCAAAGAGAAGAAAAACCCACAGGGAATCAAATGCTATTTTGGACTCGGAAGAGGCTTTTCTAGACTTCAATATAAAACGACAATCACAACACAAAGAATGCAGAACTTCTTTCCAAAACACATGCTGAAGATAAACAAATTAAAAACCAAATGACAACTGCCCATGGCAGAAAAAGGACAAATCGGACTCTGAAGAAAGGCCCAGGCCCTAGCAGCATTCTCTGGGGTAAGCTGACAATTTATCACTTCTGGGAAACTGTGATAGGAGACCCTGAAACACACAGGAGAATCTGCAGTGCATGCTCACCGCAGGAGTGCTGGCCATAAGACATGGTCCCCCGTGAGACACCGTCCACTCATTAAGGACAAGAAGATGTGGTGAGCTGATAAGAGAAGATGCCCAGGACAGACGGCTGGTACAGAGACAAAGATGTGGGCCCACTTCATACGAACGTCTGGCCCATATATGCACCAAATACATGCGGTCTAAAAGGCCACATGCCAACACCTACAGTATTTCATGCCCTGGACACCAGGATGGGCTGGCGTGAGAACACTCCACTTTCTACTTCAGAACCTCTATACTGCTTGAGGTGTTTTTGTTTTTTACAAGAATGTGCTCATCACATAAATTTAAAAAATAAACAGGAAAAAGCCAACTGCATTTTAGATGACAACTTGACAAGACTGTGATCTTTATATTGCTTTTGCTTGTACACATTTTCTAATTTTAATGATAAATATAGATTCCTTAAAAAAAAAAAAAAAGTATCAAGTCAGTGAGGCTTCCAAAGCCCTGGTGTCTCTTCCCATCCACCCTAGCCAGGGCAGTAAGCTCCCAGAGCAGAGCTGGCTTATGTGGGTCTGGGATCACCAGCAGGCCCCAAGCACAGGTAGCAAGTCCACTGTGGGGACACGAGCGGAGACCCACGTGCTCTGCAGCAGGGTGCAGCTGACACAACTTGCCAGGGGATGGACATGTTCTGTCCACGGGGCTACTGAGCACCTGAAATGTGCTACTGCAACTGAGGACCTGGATTTTTAATCTGACTCAATTTAAATCCAAAGAGCCATATGTGACCAGCGGTACATCTGGCTGCTTCTTCCTTAACCTCACCTAAGGCAAAACGTAACAGCAAGCAGACGGGGCAGCCCCATCAGAGCACACTTCTCGAGCTTTTCCAGAACTGGATGCCTGGGCTATGTCTCCTCCCCCAGGTCCTCCCTCTTCTCATCCCTGCAGGCCTAACAGTGCACAAAAGCAGAAGTGCGCCCTCCATCCCCACCCCCCCGCAAGGATAAGGCTCACTTGCAGAGCTCCACCACCTGCACACCTTCCAATAGGAGACAAACTTGATAAAAACACACTATTGCAAATAATGCTGCAATAAACAGAGGGTGTACATATCTTTTCAAAATATTGTTTTTGTTTGATTTGGGTACATACTCAGTAAAATTACTGGATCATATGATAGTTCTGTATTTAATTTTTTTTAAAAGACTTTATTCATTTATTCATGAGAGAGAGAGAGGCAGAGAGGCAGAGACACAGGCAGAGGGAGAAGCAGGCTCACCACAAAGAGCCCGATGTATGACTTGATCCCAGGACCCAGGATCACGCCCTGAGTGGAAGGCAGATACCCAACTGCTGAGCCTACCCAGACGTCCCTGTATTTAATTTTCTGAGGAACCTCCATACTGTTTTCCAGTGGCTGCACCAATTCCCATTCCCGCCAATAGTGCACAAGTGTTTTTTCTGCACATCCCTGCCAACACCTGTTATTTCCTGTCTTTCTGATACTACCCATTCTGACTGGTGTGAGGTTCCATCTCATCGTGGTTTTGGTTTGCATTTCCTGATGCTGGGCATCTTTTCACGTGTCTGTTGGCCATCTGTACAGACAATACATGGAAGCAACGCAAGTGTCCAATGACAGAGGAGTGGGTAACAATGTGGCACACTTATACAGTGGAAGATTGCTCAGCCACAGAACAGAATGAACACTTGCCATTTGAAACTGCATGGCTGGACCTAAAGTGTATTATGTGAAGTCAAGACAGTTAAAGACAAATAGCATATGATTTCACTTATATGTAGAATCTAAAACACAGCAAACAAACAAAAAAACAGAAGCGGATTCATCAACACACGGAAGAAATGGGTGCGAGAGGAGTAGGGGGACTGAGCAAGTAAGTGAGGGCATTAAAGATACAAACTTCCAAGTATAAAATAAGTGACAGAAATGAAAAGTACAACACAGGGAAGGCGATCCGTGATACTGTACAATGCTGTATGGGGGACAGATGGTGGTCACACGTTATCTGCCAGGAGCACGGGGTGATGCAGGGAATTCCTCCAGCAGCATGCGGTACACCTGAAAGTAATGTAACCCGCTGGCCAACTCTACCTCAATTAAAACAAACAAAACACCTTCTAATAGGTCCTGGAACTCTCTTTTCCAACATCCTCTAAAATAAACATCTTAAAACCCTGGAGCTAAATATGGACAAAAAAGAGCCATGTCTGTCAAAGCTAAACATTTTAGTTCTTGATATAATTTAAACACATACTCACTGCTACATTTACAAAACCATGCTTTAATAGCGTAACGAGATGTTAGTAACAATAGTGCCTGATTAGGGCATTTTCCAAAAGGAACTGATGTAATTATGGAATTGAGCAAAGACTGTTCTTTCATCTTCACTAGAAGGCACTCTTTCTCCCTCAACACTCTAACATGTCTGAAACTGGAATGCAATTTTCAATCAATGGCTGGGCATCAGATCAGCTCAAAATTAAACGTTTTTCTTCCTTTGTGCACATTTCACAATGGTGCATCCTTTTAGGTCAGTTGATCTCTACAGGAAGTTGTCTATACGAAGTTTGTATTTCTGACCCACAAAAACAACTGCAAATGGTTCAACTCTTTGCATGCAATGGCACCTTGGATTCAACAAAATATGGCCTCAGAAGCTGACCACAGGGCATCTTGGGGAGGCAACAAGAGTAGAGCAAGAACCAGGGCAATGTGAGGCCTGCACTGCTGCTCTCAGCTAGAGGGAGCTGTGAAAACAAACTCTAGAACCCCTGCACTGCACAAACCTCCTACTAAGCTGCGGAGCCAAGTGCACACACTGCTTGGGGCCCGGGCAGAGAAGGCACTTCTGCTGCTTTGTGGTGGCGCTTCAGCCTCATGCTAAGTGGGTCACCAATGTGGGCAGGCGCAGTGGGAAAGGAGGCCGGCTGCCCTGTGTACGCGAGGGCTGCGGGCCCTGGCTGCGCAGATACAGCACACCTCTACACCTCTGGTGGCTTTCTCTGAGAAGCGGAATGCCGACACTCCAGCGAGGGGACGGCCCGTACAGATCAGGGGCAACCCTGAGACTCCATCTGGAAGAATCTCAGTTGACACCTCACAGTGAACGGAGCCCTAAAGGATTAATTTTCTGGGTATTTTAAGATGGCAATGGTAAGATTACAGTTTTCAGTAAATTTCAGGGTTTTTTTTTAAAGATTTTTATTTATTTATTCATTCATGAAAGACACACAGAGAGAGGCAGAGACACAGGCAGAGGGAGACGCAGGCTCCATGCTAGGAGCCTGATATGGGACTCGATCCCCAGTCTCCAGAATCTTGCCCTGGGCCAAAGGCAGGCGCTAAACTGCTGAGCCACCCAGGGATCCCGTAAATTTCAGTTTTAATCACAAAATCATAGACTTCTGAAGCATGATTTTCCAATGCACTTTTAAACTAAGTACTAGAAAATAAAGTTCTGTGAAAAATGAAAAAGACATATCTTATCTACAGTTGCTCTCTTATAAGACTCCAAATCCATTCAAAGAGTAAAGACTGCTTAATTTTTAGTACATTCCAAATTAATTTCTGCTTTTAGTACCAAATGATGACGGTCAGCAACGATTTAGTGTCTCTCTTATGAGCACCTGGTATATGGTTGCCATAAATATTTATGAAACCCAACTCCATGGGCTATTTAAAAGGTGAAATGTTATTCAGTTAGCAAACCAAACTATCTGACTTCACAGCTAATAGAGCTATTGATGAACACAGACAACCCATTGCAAGAGGGGGATTTTTGATTTCAGAAGCTGAGCTGGTGGGGTTACATGGCTCTCAATTTTGTCTAACTTTGAATTGGAGCCAGGGAGGGCTGGCTGGTTCTGCACCCTCACTGGGGGCACTCGGGCGTTCAGCCCCCTAACCCTCGAACCCCAGCCCTGGCACAACCTGCAAGTGGCCCAAAGGTGACTTCTCTGTTCCCACCAAGGACAGGAAGATACGCTACAGCAGGTAAAAAAGATGCCTGAAGTGAAGACAAAGTACTGTATTTTAAATAAAACCCCATGGGAAGAAAGGGGGGGCACAGGAAACACACCTTTCCCTATAGGTGAATGATGCTTGCCTGCTCCCCTCGATTTTAAATCCCAGCGTTTCTTCTACAGAAAACCATGGTCAGAGGTCAGATTTTAGTCTTCATTGTTTTAGGGGAACAGGGAAGGCAGATGAACACCTGCATGGCCTCCAGCAAGGCCTCCAGCTTTTGGTCCCTGAACCCTCTAAATACAAGCCATGCTGTGAAGGGTCACCACGCTGGACCTTTGCCAGCTCACTGAGACCTTAAACCCTGACCACTGGCTCCCGGGGCTCCCCTGTCCCCATGGTCCCTGTCCATGCTGTCAGCTAACTCCTAACGCCCCCCACGAACCTGGTCAATTCACACGCTCTGGGAAAAATCAAGCTTTCCATCACAATGCAAAATACAATAGAAAATACCAGAAACTACCTTCGACTGTTAATCGATTCCATCTCCCCCGATCCCCCAACTCTTCTTAAAGCCTTTCAAGGCATTAAAAGCCAGGTTTCTCAGAAACTGGAGCTCCTTCCCCTCGGCTCCACAACATTCATGGTCTAGATTGTTGCCCCAAACAATGCCTTAGTGAAACCAAGTAGAGTTAGCCACGGGAGCTGTGAGGACCTGAATGCCCACCCCGCAGCACAGACCCTAATCAGGAAGTACCCACTGCTGAGCCTGCGGCAAGTGCAGACATCCATGAGGGAATGGCTGTTTCTATTTTCAGGCATGAACGATCTTCTTTAAATTACCCATGTGTTGATACAGTTAATGAACTAATTACAAATCATTTTTATTTATTTTTAATTACGTGACAAGGCAATTAATATCTGCGCACCAATTACTCAGAAAACCTTGAGGAAGGCCTTCAAAGTTTTTTTTTTTTTTTAATACAAGCTCAAAAATGGAATGAAAACACCTGAAACTACAATTAGAACCCAGTTTGTTTCCAGAACGTTCCTCTACTTATGTTGTTAATGTGGCAGCTGCCCTATCAGGCTGCTTTGTAAAGGCCTGCACTTGAGCATCTCTCTACTCCGGAGACCTACCTGTGTACACATCTTTCTCCAGGCAGGCTTTGAACAAAGCTACCCCTGCAAGTGCTTTTAAAATGTTAGTGGAAGAGTGAGGCCCTTGGGAGAAGCTGCCACAAGGGGAGGGGACTGAGAGCAACAGATAGGAAGAGGAGGGTACCTCTTTGGGGTAGGAGTAGGCAAGATGGACTGGGAAGGCACAGCTGCTATGACCCAGGGCCAACCCAGATCGAAAAAGCTAAAATCATCTAGCATTCACAAAACAGCCAGGTCAGAAAGGCTCTGCATTTGGAATCATCAATGCTATAACTCTGGCCCATGCACATTTAGCTCCCAGTAAAAGTGAGCTCTTCATCCCCTTCCCTCCAAAACCCCTCCTGGGTAACTTTCAACCCTGGTTCAGATAGATGTCTGGGGCCTTTCAGAACCTAAACTGAAGGCCAGCAAAGGAAATGATACTCTTCTACCTTAGCAAAGCAAACCCAAGGATGCTGTAAGTGCCAAGCAAAGGCCCAGGGACCAAAGAACCACAGGAGTCTTCGCCTCAGAACAGGAAGAACTCAGACACCAAAAGCTTATCATTAAGCCATGACAAAAATACTTAATGTATTTCTTATGAATCTACTGCTAGAGAAGAAAGGACATTCAGATATGGCTTCTAGAGAGAGAACCAGTGAGGCACCTGAGAGCTTCCTACAGACCAGAATGAAGCTAACCCAGCATTTCACAACCTGAGTCAGTAGACAGTCCAGTGATAGAATTAGTAGTACTACACTTTTGCATTATAACCCCCAAAACCACCCCATGCCGCAGGTACCAGCTGGAGAAAAACCACCTGCTTTTAGCATGTCCACAACCCATCATGCAGCAAAAATGACCAAAGGACTCAGTCTCCTGACACTGGTGCCCTAGAGAGACCACAGTGCAATCCAGGACCTTCAAGCCTATGGAGGAGCTCACAGCCAGGAGAGCAGCTGGGGTGCAAGGAGAGGTCCAGAAGGCTCTTCACGGTGCTGGCTTTCTTCTGTGCTGGCTCAGGCCACCTACCATCAAGCCATGCATGGCAGCCACAGCACAATTACCAACCACTGCAGCCACCTGTAGGTGGTTCAGAGGGAACCACACAGCCATGTCGAAAAGTCAGAGCCTGAGCCTTGTTTGCTAGCTCAAGTAGCTACATCATTTTTGAAATTAAAATAGCTGTATGATCTGTCATCTTTCCAGAGATCCCTACCCTCAATGGGAAGGCAAACTGGGATAATCTTGTAAGGAAGATTAGTGTTTAAGAGTCTGAAAACATTAGTATTCTGGAACACTACACAGCACCAGCCACATTACCGGCATTTTCATTAGAGCCCCCCAAATAGTCTCCAATGCAAATGCTACTGTCTCCATTTTACAGATGAAAAAGCTAAGTATTCATTAGGCAGATGGTAACCAGCCCAAGATCATGCAGCCAAGACTCAGACCCAGAGCTGCGTAGCTCTGGAACTTGAGTGTTTAGCCACAAAGCTAGGAAGTCACACACTCAGGTGACCTGGCACAGAGAAACATGTGCAGAAATTCACTGTGGGTCCCTTTATAAAGAGCAAAAAGTCATAAATGTAATAATTCTATTTAGAGGATCATGTACATTTGTATAATATTTTTAATTGTTTAAAAGAGCTATTTGATGACTGAAGGAACCACTTTATCTTGAATTAGATTTAAATAAATACAAAATGATACCTGTATAATGTATTGAGAGTAGTATTAAAAACCATACAAAGAAATATGCTCAAGTGTTAGCAGGAAAATTATGGGTAATTTCTCTTCCATATTTCCCAAATTTCTTCAATAAGTATATTATTGCTTTTATAATCATAACACCCCCATCCAAAAAAAAAAAAAAAAAAAAAAAAGGAATCACTTTGGTTTCATTCACTGATACTACTTTACTTCCAAAGGTCACAGGACAGACATTTCTGCTTGTGTTAAGTCTCTGGTCTCCTGCTTCTATGTTAGGGGCACTCCAGCAGGGGCATCTCCTGGCTCCGTCCCAGCCCACAAGTGAGCTAGGCCAGGACCATAGAGGCCAGGGAACCCCTCTGATGGCTCAGCATAGAGGTCCAGCAAGCTACAGGCCCCTTCAACCCTAAAATTCTGGTTCTAGTGCCACCCAAGCCACCAGTTCAGGAAGCTACTCTAGACTGCAGCATTCACTCCCACAACAGACAGGGCTCCTGAAAACACCACCCCCACAATCCCAGAAAATCCTCTGCAGATGCAGAAGAATGAGCCTGAGGAGACTTCTCTGAGGAAGGGGGTGTTCTCTCAAGGACCCCAACTCTCTCTGGCTACATCCCACCAGGGAGAGCGTTAGCTCCCTGTTAAGGCCTTCTCTAGGGGCCCACTCTCATCACAGCACCACTGCCAAAGAGCTGTGCTGAGTAAGATTCGAAGGCTACGTTTAGACTCTACAGGAAAAAGCCTGTCATTCGTTGGTGATCATATCATATCAATATTCTTCTTATTAGCTGACATTTACCACCTGCTGGCTCTGTCCAGGCACTGCACGACACACTTCACTGAGCATGATCCTGAGAAGCACCATCATCACCCCTCCTTATGGAAGGCTCAGCAGTTAAAGCGCCTCCAGAGACGCATGTCTCGCATAGAGAGCTCAGGCAGGGCAGCACCTCTACTGTTGGCTCCTGATGCTCAAAGCACTCCCTGGAGCTTCCATTTCCCACCAACCGCCCCTCCCTGTCTGCCTCCTGCAGGCTTCTGGAATCTCCACACTCTGCCTCCACCTCCCTAAGCTGCTCCGTTCCCACGGGCTCCCTCCCTGGCCTTGACCACTCAAGAGATATCAGATGCCAGACACGAGCAGTCTCACTACTGGTGATGCCGTCCTAAGGGGACAAGGCATCCCAGCGCCCCGACAGAAGACATGACAATCACCTTCCATGTCACCAAGACTCGAAGAGCACCTGGAAGAGCCTATGTCCAGTTCCATGGGGCCCGCAGACATGCACACAGCGGGAGCCAGTGCCCCGCACACTAGTGCAGTAACATCTGGGAAGTCTACTGCAATGAACTGACCTCACTTCACTGAACCCAGTATCTGTACAGGTAAAATTCAATTTACACTGTCAGAAAAAACTAATATAACTTTTAACTATCACGTGTTTACTTTTCATTCAATCAGCCAGGATTGTTTCCATCCAGTTTAAGGAGGAAACAAGTCATCTGCACCAATTCTCCTGGGCACAAACTAGACGTGGCAACCTCTTAAAGTCTCAGGAGGGGGGCCAGCACTCACCAACCTCCCAAGGCCCCACCAAGATGACTGGGAAATGTTTTAAGAGAAAGGAAAACACTACTGGAATAAGAATGGGAAAGGACTTAACGGATCCAAGGTTTAAGTCAATATGAAAGTGCAGAAAGCAGGTGTGACTCATCTTTCTACAGTGATTTCCTGTAGACCTACTATGTAGCAAGCACTATTCTGATACTGGCTACGGAGTAGCGAGCACAACAAAGTAAGTAAGGCCCTTGCTCTGAGTTTGGGAGTGGGCCGAGGGCAGCATGGAGAGGGGAGATAATAACCAAAAAAAGTAGAGTGCACTATGCAGCCTTCAAATGGTGACCCACAGCCATCTACAGCTGGGGTGGTGAGGAGCTGGTACTGGAGCCTTGATGGAAGAGCAAGCAGCAGCCAGACATGCAAGGGTTGGGGGACAGCATCCTGGCAAAAGGGTAAGCAGCCCAAGGCCCCCACAGCAAAGATGAGCTCGGGAGGCTTCAGGTACTGGGAGGAAGCCCAATGGCCCAGGGAAGAGGGGTGCCTGGGTCTGGGGTGCAGCAACCCTGGGCCAACTTCAAACAAGGCTGTCGGGCTCCAGAAGAAGCCCAGTGGCCAGGAAGAAGAGGACCAAAGAGGCCTGAGAAAGCCAAGGCCCTTTAGAAAGACTCGGGCCCTGACACAGGTGCCTGCCAGCTGCCCCAAGCCCATACTCTCCACCCATGGGGCTGCCAGGTCCCAGAGAGGCCAGCCCAGAATGCAGCCAGCCTTTCAAGCCCGCGGCCCAGGCTGAAATCTCCCAGCGAGGTGGAAAGGGCACAGCAGGAACACACGTATGCCACATCAGCATAAAGGCAGCCTGTGAGGTCTGCCCTGGCAGCAACCCCATGAACACACCACAGCAAAAAAAAAAAAAAAAAAAGAGAGAGAGAAAGAGAAAAGGAACAGTACACAACAGAAACAATAAACCCAGCAGCAAGAAACACAAAAGCTGAAATCGGGAAAAACCTGCTATGGGGCCTCATTCAACAGAAAAGCAACCTCAGTCAGGACACGTCACTAACATCGGGGTTCCCCCCATGACAAGTAGCAGAACAGGAACACGCCCCGCGCGCTGGAGCAACAAGAGCCGAGCTCAACAAGATGAATGCAGAGGAAACAGAAAAGGATTCAGGTCATCTGAGGGGAAGAGGTCCCCCTGGAGGGACAGACACGCTGCCAGTAACAGGGAGACAACTGAGAATGGGTTGGCAGGGCGGTTGGGGGCGGGGGGGGGGGGGGGGGGGCGGCCTCCCTAAAGCCAAGGCACAGCCTGCCCTGTGGGTGCAGCTCCACTCCGAGCAGGAGTGACATCAGGGGCCCATGCTGAGACAGACGCTGCTCCCAGGGCCAGCGTGGACAGGAGGAAGGCTTCGGAAAGGCAACTGAGAAATTAACCTCTGGGAACCATCTTCACCGACGGGGGACTCAGATTCCTGACGACATTCCCAGCCAGGGAGACGGGTACTAGGCACAGGGCGGGCCTCAGGGAGCGCAGCACCATCAGCTCCCTTTACAACCTGACCGAACACACACAGCAGGAAGACACTGACACAGGCCTCCAGGGGCAGAGCCGGTGACTAAGCCCCGGGCTGCGGCTGCAGGGCCCCAGGAGCTCCACCAGGCTCAGGCCCCGGGCGCCCTGGCCAGCGGATGGGGAGTGAGGCCGGGGTCACAGCCAGAGTGGCACACAGGCCGCCCTGCAAGGCTCACGGCAGCACGCAAAGGCAAGGAGATGGCTCCGCGAGCTCTGGCAGGGAAGATGCCCCCTCAACAAAGCCCAGCAGAAACAGGGACCATGCGGGGAACCCAGACATCTGATGGCATCCCAGAAGAGCCTGGGGTGAGCATGAGGGCTCTGTAAAGACAAAACCAAGACTAATCAACTGCAAACTGGTTTCCTGCGTCCAGGCAGGACTGCAGAGCCACCAGGAGCCCAGGCCACCCGGGGTCAGACACCCAGCAGGATACGGATGGTGCCCCACTGGGTGCTGACATCAAGATTTAATAAGTCCCGACAGATTATGCAGAAAAGGACCTGGCACTCCGGAAAGGCTCAATAAATGGCAGCAATTATAATTACAGAACAAAATATAAACGCTTAACTCATGGTGACAAATAATGTAACGCAAATCAGGACGTAAAAGGCTATTTTAGTCCGCTCAGGCCACTGTAACAGGACACCACAGACTAGGCAATTTAAACAACAGACATTTATTTCTCACAATTCTGGACGCTGCAAGTCCAAGATCAGGGCCTGGGCACTGTCAGGTTCCGGCAAGAGCCCCCTTCCTGGCCTGCAGATGGCTGCCTTTTTTTTTTTTTTTTTAATAATTTTTTAAAAATTTATTCACTTGAGAGAGAGAAAGAGCAAGCAAGAGCACAAGCCGAGGGGGAGGGGCCGAGGAAGAGGGAGAGAGAGAGTCTCAAGCTGACTCCACCCCCCAGAGCCCAGCCTGACTCCATGCTCAATGTCACAACCCTGAGATCATGACCTGAGCTGAAACCAAGAGTCAGACACTTGATGGACTGGCCCACCCAGGTGCCCTTCATCATTTTCTTCCATTCTTGGTCTCAGCAATTCCTCCTAGAAACTAGTATTTCCATCTAGGAAGTTCCATGTTACCTTCACTTTCAAGCAAAATTAATAATTTAGCAAACTGTATTTAGAGAGAACATGAATTGTAACAGAAGAAGTCCTGCTGATTCATCCATGTGTCCATCCACTATGGGCTTAGAGAGAGGTCCACAACGACAGTCACCTAACAGCACTTTGGCGATCTCTGGGTGGTAGACTCATGATTTTGAAGCTTTCTTTTTTTAAACAAACACACACACACACACACACACACACACACAAATCCATTTAATGAAAATAATGATTTAGAAATCCACAGAAAGCACTCTTAGCAATTAGTACACAGAACTATAAAGATGCACGGTGTCACACACGGTAGTGGCATCACTGACCACGTAAAGAAGTCACTCTGGAAACACACGGTGAAGCACCAGGCCTCATGCCTGGTTTGTGAGAAACTAGTCCAGACTCCTCTTGGGGAGATCAGGACAAAGATGTCCATTTTGGGGTACCTGCACTGTTTAGAGCCCAATGACTTCACGATGCTCTCTGCAACCTGAGAGGATCATGTCCCTCTACCCAGAGATGAGAACTCATATAATTATTTTCTCCCTATTACCACACCTCTTTGAACAATCCCTTCTTTGCTCCACATGTCTAGTGGTTAAAAAGATGTGCTGTGGGGCAGTCTGGGTGGCTCAGTGGTTTAGCACCGCCTTCAGCCCAGGGCGTGATCCTGAGGACCCACGATCGAGTTCCACGTCAGGCTCCCTGCATGGAGCCTGCTTCTGTCTCTGCCTGTGTCTCTGCCTCTGCCTCTCATGAATAAATAAAATCTTAAAAAAAAAAAATGTGCTGTGGAATCAGACTGCCTGAGATCCAACACCGGCACTGCACCCACCAGCTGGGTGAGCCAGTGGGCCCACTCTGCTCTGTGCTATGCTCCCCACCCCCCGCGTACCAGGAGGGCTGCCCAAGATGCTGTATGCAGGGGTGCGGGCTCAACAGGCCAGTGATGATGATGACAGTGACAAGTGCTGAAAACCCCTCACTTGACAGGAAAAAAGGAAGGCTGAAGCACCCACCTGCAAAGGAAGGTGCCGAGAACAAGGGGCCATCTTCCCAACCATAAACTTCTTACTTCCAACAGTCTTACCCCAAAAGCACTCCTATAAGGCCATTTTCACTCTTAACAATTTTGCAAGCTTCAGTTCATTCCAAACCTTAACCTGTGACTATTCTTGCAGGTTCCCATTCTTTGGGATTTGGTCTCCGTTCTATGTTCTGTTTACATCATGCTTGCACGTAGGACTGTACATCAGTCTCCCGTGAGTCAGTGTCTGATGGAGCCACATTCTCTCTAGACTGATTCATCATCAATTTCCTTCCACAAGATAACTTATCACAATACTTTAGGATCTCCGCATTTCACAGGCCACCTAAGGTATCCTCTTTTATATGCTGGCTATCTCTTCAGAGTTGTCCTTCAATTTTTAAAATTTCTTTGCTTAAATTCAGAGATGTCTATAGCAAAATACTGCGTTGCACCATGGCTCCCATCTCTGCCAGTTCACCATGTTCCTGATTCTTGCTCTGGATTCAGGCACACCTGTTCCCATCGTGGGGAGTCAGCGGTGGCACAGGCTGTCTGGTCCAGCAGGGAAGCTGGTGTCTGGTCCTGCTGGGAAGCTACAGTTCTCCTATCTTCTGGTTGCACCTTGGGCAAGATGTTCTATCTACAAAAGCTTACTCTCTCTTTAAAACGAGCTACTGACAAGAAGAAATGGGGGGAGGCAGTCAACAAATGCTTACTAGTCCGGCTTTCATCTCTCCGTAGTCTTCAGTTACAATAGCAACTCATCAAATACTCCATTTTTCCTAGATAACAACTTGTAAGAAAAAAATCCAGATAGGAGGAGTCCTGCTCCCTTCAGGACCACCTCACCTCCCAGGCCAGTCCTGGAGTGTCTGCAGAAAGCAGGAGTTTCAGCATACTATGGCAGCAGGACTGGCATAAAACTCCTCCGACCCCACCTCCAGCATCTTCGTCATTTGACCGTCCAAGTCCTTACAGGAGAACCTCAGTGCTCCCTCTCCCCTAATATGACCTCTCTTCAGAAAAACAAAAAAGCAAAGGGCCCTCTATAGACTCACTGAAGCTGGGAGTTGCTAACCCCCCTCCCGCACGTCTTGAAGAGTTCTCCTTCACTGAACACTGCCTGGAGCTCCCAGACATCAGCGCTGGAAGGCTGTGAGCCTGGCTAGGCGTCTGTTTTCTATCTGCTGAAGGGGAATGGTGCTACCCATTTCCTGAGCCTGCTCTAAGAACACAGGGAGGAAAGTGATGCAGAGAGCAGAGCCCTGTAGAGCCCCTGCCCTGGGAGCTGTGACAGCCACTGTGTGCCTGAGAAGAGCGGTCGGCAAGAGACTGTAGGCAGGAGCGCCAGGCCACCACCTCCAGGCTGGACTAGATGCTCTGAGCCGTACCGAGCTTGTTCCGCGTTGCCCTCCGCCATGAGCCGATACTATGCTTCCTGTGCTATTGAAACAGCAGCCCTTTGAAAAGAATATACGCCAGAAACTCAGAAACACCAGTTCTAGAGCTTTCCAGTGGTGGCTTGCTGAGTACTACAGCTTTTGCTGTTGTTCCCATTTGGATTTATTTAGGCAGCAGTTACTGAATCAAACACTGTGTTTCAAATAGTCTAAAGTTACTCTAGGTTGGTGCTGTCCAAACTATTTAAGTTTTATTTATTTATTATTTATTTATTTATTTAAGTTTTCATTAAAATTAAATGCAATTAAAATTCAATTCCACAGTTGCATTAGTCACATGACAGGTGCTCAATGGCCACATATCCTAGTGGCCTCTGTACTGGACCGCACAAAACCAGAGCTCTTCAACCTTCACAGAGCAAGCCGCTAGACAGCGTGCTCTAGCTCTGCAGTGCCCTGTCCCTTACTTTTGTTTTCTTTGCTGTACACAGAAGTTAGAAGCTGCAAAGGGCTCAGAGAAATAACATCCACTCCTACTAAGTGCACAGAACAACAACAACAAAAAAAATCCTCAACTTTCAACAAGTCACACATGCTGACACACCTGATGAAATATGACAGCAGGGCCTAAGAAGCTCTGGAAAGATATGTATTTAAAACCTACAGAACACATTATGTGGGCACTGGTTAGATTTTCAAAATCAGAAAAGGATGCCTTGACTCAAAGGGAGAAGTATCCTCACAACATCGCATTGGTCCCTTAAGACTTGGAACTTTAGGCTTTAACAGTTTCTCAGAGAAAAGCTCTAGCCTGAGAGGGAAAGTTGTATTTTCAAACTCAGAGCAAAAAGCTTTTATCTGTCCAGTTGGCAATGAGCCCCGCCTAATTTTTGGTTTCAATTTCCTCAGAGAAGAGAGGAGAAAGAGGAAGAAAAGGAGTGGCCTTCTCAAACCTCCACGTGACAATTCACACGGCACGGCACTTCCTAGTCTCCTTTATGTAGCGTGTCCTACCGGGGGGGATGTCGTACGGACACTTAGCTTCATGGGTGGAGAAGCTGAGCCTCAGAAGTCAGAACCCATGATGCAACCAGTGAAAAACAGGCCTGTGAAGGAGGCTCCAGGGGTGCAGGATGCAGGCTAACGGAGGCCCAAGGCCACAGGCATGCCTCCCAAACGGTGGGAGACACATGCCAGCCAAAGAGCTCTAAGCAAAAATGAAATGATTTGATTTTTCATTTCCCTTTGACTCCTGCATCCTAGCCACTGCTTCAGATCCACAGAATTCCAGAAACATGATGATCACCTGAAATCTCTCTCCAATATAGAAAGACAGAAACCACCTACATCCACATGTTATCACTTAGGAAATTAACTCCAATCTTAAACCACAGGAGGACCTAAATGGTTCTGCAGAGCAGCTGATCTGGGAATTAAAAAAGAGCACAAACCCACAATAAAAAGGCATGTTGCTGACAATGAAAGACATTCTCTGACAACGGGAACCTCAGAGACGCTCCCACCGAGTCTGCCCCGTCTGTCCGTGTGGAAACAGACAAACCTCTGTGCAGACACCTGGTGTGTCTGGAGGGAGCTTGGGTGCCTCCTCCTTTTCTCTGGCAAATGGAGCTCAGGCCTCCCCTAGCGTGATCGATCACAGGACACCCACCAGGTGGCTGAAGGACAGGCAACGTATCTTCATACTTTCCAGAGTTTTCTAACTTCGCCTGGATAGGTATTAGTTTCATAATAACAGAGAAACCAACTAAATCTAAATGGTGATGTCCTTCAAATACAGAATTTTTTGATAGCTTTCTGCTTTTGAGTTCTGCATTGCAAGGTATAAAACTGGTTTAACCGCACTCCTTGGGAGAAACAAGCAGATAAACCGCAATCAATTTTAAATTCTGCTTTTAACTAACTTCAGAGTTGGCAATCAAGGCTTCAAAAATTCCAAAACAAACAACAAAAGTTACCTCTAGCATTTGACTTAAACCATGAAGCTTGGCCACCCCTCCCGTGTTCATGTAAGCTAGCAGACCCTTTCGCTTGCTCATTCACTGTTCATCAGAAGCTTCCTCGCTTACTCAGAGGTAGCTAGCAGCAGCTCGTGCTTGGCACTGGGTACAGGCAAAGACACAGCCCCTTCGCCCTAAGGGGATGCGAGAGAACGAACAAGGGTCAGCTGTCACCTGTGTAAGAGCAGCAGTCACTCCACAGGAAGGGACCAGAGAAGAGCAGCGGAGCAGTGTTCTTGCTCTGCCCGCAGGAGGCACAGGGCTCTCCCACTAACTTGGGCTGCCATACAACTGGTGGGGTTTTGTGCAAACCAAGACAGACTACTATGTACTTACACCTAAATTCCAGAGGCTACTGGAATGAATCACCTGGCATCCCCGCCTACCTGCCCAACACACAAGAATGACAGCTTTCCTAAGCTGGCCAATGCAGGGTGTCTCACAAATGGGACTCTTTGATCGCCATCATTCTCATGTTTTCATTCACATGGCTTTCAAGTAAACCACTCTTAGATGACCTATGAGAGGCACAGAAAAGCACTGGGAGCTAGTCACTCTGGTTGCCGGAGTTCAGCTGTGAAGACAAAACCAGAGGACAGGACCAGCAATACCAGAGTCATCATGATGGGCTGGAGTCCAGTCAAAGGAGAGAACTGCTGGAAAAGAAAACCACATCCTCCTCATTACCTACAGGAGCACACCTCCATGCGAGGCAGGAAGCCTCCAGAAGATATTCCACACTCCAATCCCCAGAACCTGTGGCCAGGACAAAATCATCATCACTCCTGTCATCATGCTGTACTATAGCATGCCCTTAAGAGAGACAATGACCTGGGTAGGCGAATACATAAGCCCTGAAAGCAGAGGGCTTCCTCCAGCTGGCAGGGACACGGTCAGAGAGATTCAAAGCCCTGTTACTAGTGTGAAGATGGAGGGACCACAAGTCAACGAAGGCAGAGATGGCTCTAGGGAACTGAGACAGGCCCCCCGCTGGCAGCTAGCAAAGAATCAGGGACCTAAGTCCTACAACAGCAAGGAACTGAATTCTGCCAACAGGAATAGTTTGCAGGAGGACCCTGAGCTCCAGCCCAGAACACAGCAGCCAACACCTTGCCTGCAGCCTGGTGAGAGCCTGAGCAGGAAGCCAACCAGCTATCCCAGCTTCTGATACGCAGAGTTCACAAAAGAGTAAATGAGTACTGGTTTAAACCGTTAAGTTTGTGCTCATTTGTCACACAGCAACAAACTACCATTGCAGGACAGAAATCTCAGAGAAAGACATTTAATTTGCAGTGCAAGTCCCACACTGTAGAAAGATACACCCCTGACCACCTCACCTGGGACACGTACTGGCACGGGGTGGGGGTGGAGAGCAAGTGTCTTGGGCAACCGTCTTAGCCAAAAGGCCGAGAAGCGATTTGGGCAACCGTCTTAATCACCAAGATCACCCACCTGCCTTTACGCCTTTACTCTGGTGCCACACACCCTCGGCAGCCTTATAAGACCAGAGCCTTCTGAGCGGCCTCTCCAGAGCCACGGCCAACAGGAATCTCCTCGGGATCCAGTGAGCATGACACCGTGACCCCTCACCTGTCCGGCTGTGTTCTTGTGCAGGTTTCTCAACTTCAACATCACAGTGTGCTATTTGTTTTGTTTTGTTTTGTTTACAGCCCTCTTTCATGCCATAACTAAAAAAGCAGATCCTAAACGATACCGACCTACCCTAACACACAAAAAGTCCTCATTTTCCTGGGGTAACTATCATGCCTCCTCCCATCGCAGGTACAGGACTCCACTGACAATGGGAGACAAAAATTCTGTATTAAATAGTGACCTTAAAGTCTGAGGCTTTACCCTGAAAAACAAATCTTAAAGTTATGAAAAATTGATACTTTAAAACATTCACTTAAAGATTATTTTCAACAGCACTCGATCACAATTTCTAAGAAGCAAACAGCCCTGCTTACTGCTTCTCCATCACAAGCCCCCAGCAACAAGATGTGGTCCACTCCACCCTACTCTGACTTCCACAGCATGAGCGTTAACAAGGCCATTTTCTGCAAAAAAAACATTTGAGGTCTCTATTTTCCCCAAGGATCCCCTCCAGCCTGTTTAACATTCCAATCCTGTTCCAGAGCATCTATCCTGCCCTCCTCTTCTGCAGCAACCCCTTTTCAGTGTGTCAGCAGCTCTAACTGTGCCCCTGGTCATATTTACCCGTCAGCAGTCCTAACTGTGCCCCTGGTCACGTTTATCTGTGACTAGGCGCAACCTTCCCCAACTTCGTCATGACCAGCATCCTGCACTAGATTTTCAATTTCACCTGGCAGTGACAGGCCGTGGTAGACTGGGCAGAAACAAGCAATGTTATTATTAAGGGGGGGAGGAACCTCCAAATAGGAGCTAATTTCATGGGGTCAGTGCAGCAGCTAACGTGTGCACGGTGTGGTCATTGCTGTTTCCATCCACAATCTCACGCCCGTGGGGTCGCAAATGACGCACACTGAGAAATCAACTCCCTGTGTGTGCCACCACTACCTCACGAGGCAGGTCTCGCAATAACCTCTCCTGTGTGTCCCACGATGTTTACAGGCAGAGGTGGGAGACACAGCGAGGCCTGTACAGGAGTGACGATGCTGTAGTCTGCCACGAGCCCTGCCGGGCTTTCACCTGCGCCCTCCCACTGGGTCCCCACGAGGACGTGCTGGGGAAGGGAGGCATAGGCACAGTACTTGAGGAAGGGCCAAGTCAGGCTGGAAGCATGGGGGGTGGGGTTGAGGGGAGGGGGGGTGGTGTTCTTGGACACTCCTCCTCCAGGCTCCGACTCTTGGAACAGAGTGAAGAGAACACACCCACATGGGGTAAGACCACCTAGGGTCCTGAGGGGTGTGGCTAACCACATCCTGTGAAAGACACATGTCCATTTCTCACCAGAGGAAGAACTGAATTTTCTTTGAGGGTACAATGATGTCAAAAATTAAAACACTGTTGAGGCACCTGCAGAAAGGATGCTGCAAGACTGCTACACGCTATCAGCATTCCGGAGGACAACCCGCAGAAGGCCAAAGCCCACTCGGATACCTGGCCAGGGCCACGGGGGCCTCCTCTCTCTCACTATGCTCTTCCCGGGGCTCTACGGGGCACTAGTAAGGATGCAGCAATGTAGCTGGATCCAGTCTCCCACCCTTCCTCACCTGGGACTTCTGCCTTGAAGCTGAGGTTTCTGAAGCTGCCAGGACTGACCAGGACAGAGTAACAGCACTCTGCTGGGCCAGGGTGGTGGAGTTGAGGGCCTGTGAAAGCATCAGGGGCCAGAGGTTGGGACGCACAGGGCCCAGGAGCCAGTCTGCACCTGCCCGCGTCTCTAAGTCTCTAAGCCCAGGTACAGAGCACATTTCACACGGCTCCCAAAACAAAAGTTTGAGTGTCCAACCAAAATATAGAACCAGCACTAGAGCGGCTCCAAAGCAAGCACTTCACCTTCACTGCTTTGAGGGTTCCCATCCTGATCCCTGCTCTCCTCCACTTGTTTTTCGTTCACCTCAGCCAAGGATGAGATGGCTGGCAGCCTCCTGAAGCCACACCACTGGTCACGTTTCTAAGGGCAGAGTCCTCCACCCCAGAAAAGAACAAACACTGCAGGTTGCTACACGGGGTACCACGCAAATGCCCAACTGGCTTTGGCTGATGCTACTCAACCTCCCACAGCATCAGGGAACTGCTTATCCTTTCTTGAGGACAGCAGACACGGTCCTTCCAGAATGGCCTGTCCTGGGACTGCACGGTAAATCTGCGCAGCTGCTCATCAACAAGCTTCCTTTCTCCTGCCCAGGCTAAGGGCTCTCTCATCACAGTTCTTTCCCCTTCTAAACTACAGACACTCGGTGGTGGTCTTCCCATCACTCTGAGTAAGCTGGTGGCCAGGAGCAAGTTCTAGACAAAGCTATTTCTTGATACCAAAAAATGAGCTGCCATAATAAGCCCAGCGAACTTCGATGGAAAGATCATGAGAACCATCTCCCACCTCTGACTACAGACACAGCTCAACTGCTCAAGTTCTGCTCTGCCTTACTATTCCTCTGCTCTGTCCCTCCTGAAACGGTGGCCTGCTAGTAGCATTCAGAGTAGCAAACCAATAGGAGGCACCCCACCCTCCTAGACACACGGCAGGCAATCCTAGCAGGCTCCTCCTCTAGGCGGAGATGGCAATAAGTGGCTAGACCCGGAGCGGTACACAGCACCCACAGACACAGGAAAGAAGGGTGGGCAGCAAAAGAGGGAGAAAAAAGGAACATTAATACCAAGAGCATTACTGCAGGGCCCCTACTTAGGTAAGTTAAAATGTGGACCTCCACTGCTTCAGAACCTACTCTGCAACCCTCCTCGTGGCCTCTGAGCAGAGTTCTAACAGGCCAGCAGGGGTTGACGGGGTAGGACCCCTCAGCAGACCCCCAGGCAGTTGCGCCCTAGAGGTAGGCTAAGAGTCTCAGGCTTTAGTCTTTAACCTCAAGAGGACACGGGGTGCCATCACAGGGTTCTAAATGGGTCGGACCTAACCAAACCTGATGGAAGAGATTATCTCACTGGCCCTCTTTCATGCCATAACATGCCACTGGCAGCTAGTTCTGGGAGAGGCCCAGAGACCAGCAACAGTGCGTGTAAGATGACCACCTCTGGCCACTGGAGCAATCTCCACCAGAGGGGACAAACCTGCACGAGGATAAAGAGAAGGTACAGAGGATCTGATGAAAGACAGACAAGGAGGAGCGAAGGTCGGCACACCTGCACAGGACAGACCGTGCTAGTGTGTGCTGGACAGGGGCAGGGTTCAGAGTCAGGATCAAGAAACTCGCCTCTTCCAGGCCAACCAGTGCCTCAGATCCTAGCAAAGAAAGTGGTACATGGTGGGCTTGTTTACTAATAAAAACAACAGGGGCTCCTGGGTGGTTCATTCAGTTAAGCTTCTGCCTTGGGCTCAGGTCAAGATCCTAGGGTGCTGGGATCAAGCCCCAGGAGGCTGCTTCTCTCTCTCTCCCCCTCTGCCTTACCCCAGCCCGGCCACTCGTGTTTTCTCTACTAAAAAGAAGAGAAGAGAAGAGAAGAGAAGAGAAGAGAAGAGAAGAGAAGAGAAGAGAAGAGAAGAGAAGAGAAGAGAAGAGAAGAGAAGAGAAGAGAAGAGAAGAGAAGAGAAGAGAAGAGAAGAGAAGAGAAAAGAAGAGCAACAGCCACGTACATATTGAAGCTTACTAGAAGCCCAGGGGCAAGGAAACAGCTTCTTCCAGGGCCTGAATTTTTTGTGGAAGGGCATGATGCTGCCACTGCCTAGTAGCTCATGGAAGAAACAAGACTTGGAACTGTCTGGACCCCCGAAATGCTCTTCAAGTGAAGACCACATGTCTTCTTTTCCTAGTGCCAAGACACAGTCAGTTCTGGTGGCATGATCAGCTGGAAACCTGCACCACCACCCCCCAACCACCACCAAACCAAGGAACTCAGGTATGAATGCTATACATCAAGGAATCAGTTCCCCCAACACCTCTTCTTGGACAGTTTGACAAGTAAGGACTGGAGAGAGAGAGAGGCGGGAGGAGAATGGCTCCCACTTGGGACTGAAATGCAAGCTGGGGGCTTCAGGGAACTTAGAGAAAGTAACACTTCTAACTCAAACCAGGTGAAACAAATTGTAGGACATGAGCTCTGAGGGTATATCTCACATGCTTTAAAATAGTACCAACTTAAGTATCTTCCAACTTGAATGAACGTTTTAGAAGAAAACAAAGTTACTTTAAGAAGTAACTTCAATATGTAGCAATTGCCAGATTTATAGAACTTAGTATTTGTAAAAACCCTAAAAAATCCTGGAAAATCCTTACATAGTTCTTCAAAGAGCATGCAACTTGCGATGAAAGTTCATGATTTCAGTCTCGAAATACACAAAACCTATGTACAAGTGCTTTGTGTGCAGGTGCTGAGAAAAGGGCAGCAAAAGGGCTCGGTAAGTGGCATTCCCACCTGCGCAGCCTCACCTGGAACTGCCTCAACTCACACTCCGGCCCCCCCCCCCCCCCCCCAGCCTGAGGTTTTTGGTTTTCTTTCTCAAACCGTCCTTGTCATTTGTAATTGCACTAAAGCTAAATCGGATTTGTAAACCCCTGTAAACTGAGATGCAAAGATTTAGAACATGGGTGGCATCTTCCGAAGAATACGTGCTGCAAACGTTTTTATTTCCTTCCGGGTGCTATTTAACGCTTTTTTCAAAGACTGCAAAAGATGCTTTTTACGTAAATTTCTGCCTAAAACTAAATGCCAACGCACAAGCCGTCATCCAAAAAAATAAAAAAATAAAAAAAAATTACTTCTAAACTCCCTGTTGGTTACATTGTATCAGTACCGGAAAAACAAACAAACCAACAAAAACCAAAACCCAAAAAAACCAAACCCAAGAAAAAGCACCAGGAATCCTTTCCCGAAAGGCGCTCTCGGAGAGCACGAGTCAACGATTCGGCCACCTTCCGGCTCCCGGCGCGCAGCCTCCCGGCGGGGCCCCCACTCACCCCTGGATGCCCGGGCTGTAGGCGCGGCTCTTCCACGGCGTGCCGGGCCGCGGCGCCTGGGGCCCGGGGCCGCCCCCTCCGCTCAGCGCGGCCGCGCGGCTGCCCGACAGCAGGTAGTTGAGGCCGTAGGTGCTGGCCTTGTTCTCGCGTTTCCGGCGGCCCGGGTGGAACTGGTGCTGCGGCGGGGAGCCGGCGGGCGCGGGGCCGCGGGGCCCGGGGTGCCCGTTGGCCGCGCCGGGGGCGCTCGGGGGGCCGTCGGCGAAGTGGAAGAAGGCGCCGCCGCGGCCGCCCCCGCCGCCCCCGCCCCCGCCGCCGCCGCCGCCGCCCGCCCGGCCGAGCGAGGCGCTGCTGGAGGACGACGACGAGCAGCCGGGGCTCTCGGTGCCCGACTCGGCGTTGGACGAGGACGACGACGACGACGACAGCGACGGCGACTTGTGCAGGCGCCGGGCGCCCTCGGCCGCGGGCCCGAGCGCCGTCAGCAGCGCGGGGGGCAGCGCGGCGGGGCCGGGCGCGGGCGGCGGGGGCGACGCGGCGGGGAGCGCGGGCCCAGCCAGGCCCCCGCCGCCGCCGCCGCCGCCCAGCCCCGCCGCCGCCCCCGCCCCCGCCCCCGCCGCGGCCGCCGTGTCCAGCGCGGGCGAGTTGAGGCAGAAGTAGGACGCGAAGCCCGAGCCGCCGCGGCCCACGCCCTGCGACGTCTCCCAGATCTGCATCCACAGGGCATTGGCCGGCCCCTTCTGCTCGGGCTGGATCCAGGCCACGCGCGGATCCATCCACGCGCCGCCCCGCGGGCCCGCGCGCCCGCCCGCCCCGCCGCGGCCCCGCCCCCGCCGCGCCCCGAGCCCCCGCCGCGCGGCGCACGGACGGACGGACGGACGGACGCACGGGCACACGGCGCGCGGGGCAGTGGCCGCGGCTCGGGCCGGGGGGCGGCGGGGCGGCGGCGGCGGCGGCGGCGGCGGCGCTCCCGTCGGGTCGGGTCGGGGCGGGTCGGGTCGGGGCGGGCCCGGGCAGGCCGCGGCGGCGGCGGCGGGCGGGCGGGCGGGCCTGGCGGGCGGCCTTCAGGCGGCGCGGGGCGGGCGCGGGGGCCGCGGCGGCGGCGGCGGCGGCGGCGGCGTTCCACTCGGGCCGGGGGGAGAGGCCATCGGAGAGGGGCGGGCGGCCGGGCCGAGGGGGCGGGCCCAGGCGCCGCGCGGCCCGGGACCCGCGGGAGGGCCGCCCCGTGCGCCGGGCCCTCGGTCACGCTCGCGCCGCTCGCTCCGTGCTCCTGCAGCGGCGGCGGCGGCGGCGAAAAGACACTCTCGGCGGCGACAGGGCGCGGGGGAAGGAGGGGGCGCCGCCGCCTCCGCTCCAATGAGGGGCGGGGAGGGAGCGGGGCGGGGAGGAAGCGCGGCCTCCCTCGCCGGGGCCCGGGCGTCAGTGCGCACGCGCGGCCGATTTCAAATCCTCACTAGACACCGCCGCCTTGGTTACCGCGCCTGCGCACTGGGCCGCTCCCCGTGCGGCGGGGAGGGCGCCGCGTCGGAAGGAGACGCGCCTGGGAGGGGCGGGAGGGGCGGGAGGGGCGGCGACGGCGGCGTAGGTCCTTCTAGACCAGACTGGGCTGCGGCGGGGCGAGGGACAAGCGAGGAGGCCGCTGCGCCGCCCTTCCGCGCCCCGGCAGCCTCCGCCGGCCCCACCTCCCGCCGCGGCGCGCAGGCCGAGGCGTGGAGACATGCGCGCTGGGACCGGGGTCCCCGGCAGCCGCCCGGTCGCGCTGCGCGTGCGCAGAGACCGGCCGCCGCCGCCGCCGCCGCCGCCGCCGTGTGGAAGTTTCCGCGCCGCGGGGCGGGGTCGGGCTGTGCGGCCGCTGGCTCCCGATCCGTGGGGGGCCGGGCCGGCACGGGGCGCGCTGCGGCCGCCGTCCCAGGGAAGGGACAGACGTGCCCCGGGCTCTGCCGCCCGCCGCCAGCGGTCCGCGAGCGGCCGGTCGCCCTGCCGTCCCTCGTGCCCGCGCCCGCCCACGTGCTTGCCCGCGGCCTCCCGGGGGAGCGGGGCCCCCTCGGCGGGTGCCGTGCAGGCATTTCTGTTCCCTTTTAAAAACGGTTTCTTGTGCAGAAAACGCAGTCCGAAGTTTGCAGTTAGCTCACTGGCGCGATTCCCCGGGCGGCCCTGGCAGTGCTGCCGTGGCGCCGCGGCCCGCGCGCCTGGGTGCCGGGGGCCGGGGGCTGGGGGCCGGGGGCCGGGGGCCGGGGCCGGGGGGGGGCGGGGGGGGCGGGACGGTGCCGCGGCCGCACGCTCCGGGAGTGCGCAGCAGACGCCGGGGTGTCCTTACGTAAGAGCCTGTGCCCCGCGAGCCCAGCCCGAGACGGACGCCGAGCGCCTCCCGGAGCCCGGCCCCGAGGATGCTCCGACGCGGAGACGGGCCCGAGCCGGCTCGGCCCCTGCGCAGTGCGCGGCGGGTACCGGGTACCGGGCGCTGGGAGCCTCCCGACGCCGCAACAACGGGAAAAATCCGTGCACGGCCCACTACGGCCTTTTGGCAAATGGTATTAAAAACACAAATGCCTGTTTTGGTTCAGGCGTTGTGTATTTGTGTGTGGAAATTACAAACCCAGGATTAGAACATGTGCATTAAATTGGAGAAAATCACACCCAAACCAAACAGCCATTATTCTGGATCCCCTGGCGTCCGGGGCCCAGGGCCCAAGTCCCTGGAGTCTTCCCAGCCTACCTGGCCCATAACCCACAGATTCTCTGGGGTCTAACCTGCAGGAATCATCCTGAACCCAACAACTACCCCGCCCTCCCTCCGTCTTCTTACCTACAGCCCTTTCAAGCCACCACTATTTCTAGGGTATTTTGAAACAGTGCCTCCTTGCTAGTTTCCCACATTCCCTTCTTGCCCTCTTTGGCAGTTTCTCCACAGAGCAGCTTGTGATTGATCCTTAAAAAAAAAAAAAAAAAACGTAAAAGCAAATTATGTCACTTTCCTGCCCAAAACTCTCTAGTGGCTTTCTTTCTCTAACTCCTGCTTACTCTGCTCTGCAAGCCCCTGCATTGTCTGGCTCTTCTCCCGCTTTCTCCCATTCACCTTCCAGCTCTGCCCCTAACCCAGCCTGTTCCAGTCATAGCAGAGCAGGCACTTGCGGTTCCCTCTACCTGGATGCTCCTCCCCGACCTACCCACATGGGTCACCCTTTATCCACTCTCACACCTTAGTTCTATCTAAACTACAGACCTAACCCTCAACACTTCCCACTCCCATTCCCTGCTTTATTATTCTCTTAGCATTTATCTCCGTTGGCTTCCTAGGACCACAAACAATGAAATACCACAAACCGGGGGGCTTATAACAACACAAATGTATTCTCTTACAGTTCTAGAGGCTAAATGCCGGAACTCAAGGTGTTGGCAGGGCCTTGCTATCCCCGAGGTCTCTAGGGCACCATCTGCTCCATAGCTTTCTCTTAACTTCTGCTGATTTCCTTGGCCTTCTTTGGCTTGTAGGGGCCTCACTCCGTACTCTGCCTCCATCACTGAATAGAGTTTTCCCTGTGTCTATGTCTCCTTGTTATGAGAATGCCATTTGTACTGCATTAGGGTTCACCCTAATAACCTCATGTTACCTTGATTCTATCTGCAGAGACCCGAACTCCAAATAAGGCTGACATTCTACTGGTATCCAAGGTTAGGAGTTGAGGCTCATCTGGGGGAGGGGCGGAGGGGGGGGCACAATTCGATCCCCTGTGCCATCTCATGAATTTTATTTACGTTGCTTATCCTGTGTCCCTGCCCCCCCCCATTAGAGTCTAAGTTCCACAAGGAGATGGCTTTTTATCTGTACTTTTGCCTGCTATCTGTGAGCTTGAGGACTGTGATTGCCATGCGGTAGGTCCTGGATGGAAATTGGTGAAATGACCGACTGGTTGACCAACTCAATGGGAATGAAAGCCTTTCCTGGCTTCCAGGATCTATTCCAGATTACTGTTTACTTCTTAACGTTTTAAATTTGTTTCTCCCCTACAGCCTCCTGCTCTATCTTTGCAGTTTGTCTCTAGCTAATGCCTCTAACTTTGGCTCATCAGCCATAGTCTACTTCTTGTAATTAGATCCAGGGTTTCGTTATATATGATTTCATCATAAGTTTTTATGCAAATTAGAAGCAATATGTTTCTTTCTGTAAAACGAGAAATAATACTAAGTCAAATGCAATCCCTGTGACTCTGGCCAGGGGAAATCTTTCTCATTGCTTACCACTTTTCCCAGATAAGCCCAGCTTTTTCCTTCTGTGGCCAAAACCAACTCTTTTCTCTCTCTCTATCCTTATGTTAGAGGAGGAGCATGAGAGATTATACTATGCTTTTAGTGATTCATTCTTACAAATAGTTTCCAAAGCACAGACTACCGTGGACTTCCTGTGCAAGAATCAGATATGCTGGTTAAAATGCAGATAGCAAGGGCTCACCTAATCTGTAACTTTCTAAGAGTGAGGTCCAGGAATCTGTATTTTAAGTAAATTCCCTGGGCAATTCTTAAGCACAGTGAAGTTTGAAAATCTCTGCCTAATTCAGGGTTTCCAAACTCAGTTGCTCTCAGAAACTGAATAGTTTATGTAAGTAACCAAAAAAAAAAAAAAAAAAAAAAAAAAATCCGGGTGTGTGTGCATTAGTCAGCTACTACAGGATAATAAAACACTCCCAAACACAGTGGCTCCATGTAAATGTTTAGTATTGCTCACAAGTCTACAGATCAACAGATTGATTGTATGGTTCTTTAAAAAAAAAAAAAGATTTTATTTATTTATTCATGAGAGACAGAGACATAGGCAGAGGAAAGGAGGCTGCCTGTGGAGAGCCTGATGGGGGACTCAATCCTGGGACACAGGGATCACCACCTGAGCCAAAGGCAGACACTCAACCACTGAGCCACCCGGGCGCTCCCAACTGTGTGGTTCTGCTGATCTGGGTCAGACATAGCTGACCTTGGCTTACAGATCACTTAGAGGCTGCAGTCAGCTGGCAGATGGGCTGAGACTGGCTGGTCTAGAATGGCCACACTCCCATGGTGGGCAGTTGGCTGGCTGGCAGCTGGGACACCAGGGTTGATTGGCCCATGTGTCTCTCATTATCCAGCAGGCTAGCCCCAGCTTGTTCTCAGGATGGCTAAAAGGGTTTCAAGAAAGCCAGCCAACAGGTATGAAGGACTGGCGTGCCTGCACCTCATCACCATTCTTTGAGCCCAAGCAAGTGACCAGGCCTTGACAAGATTCAAGAGGTGGGGAAATAGCCCTCACCTCCTGACCAGAGAGGCTGCAGTCACATGGCAAGGGGTGTGGGATGCCGGGGGCAGACAATGGAGACCCCAGTGTGACCTGAACGAGGAGGGGCTAGGACCCAGGAGAAGAGAGCACCTGCCTGATGTGAAGAGGTATAAAGCGACTCTTCTACAGCTGGCAGGAATGCAGGACCTGCCCAAGGTGTCAGCAATGTCCATTCTCATGAGAACCCAGACAAGCAGGCATGAGCCTGAATTCTGCTGGTTCAAAATGTCGACCTCCAAGCAGATGCTGCTGGTTGCCCACACAAGTCCTTTGGCCCCACCACCCAGGAGCCCCAAGAGCCCTGGTTCTGCTCAAGTATTTGCACAGCCAGGTGTACAGAAGGGGTCTCTGGCGCTCCCAATGGTGTCATTCTTTCTGCCAATGCCAACATAAGCTCAATGTACACCTCCATTCTAGAGGAGAAGGCTGCTGGGACACTCTTGGGAAAATCTTCCAGGTGAAGAAGAGATGTGCCAGAGGACACTCCCTGCTTCACCAGTGGACATGGTTCTATCTGCGTAGGATGCCTGGCATCATTGCAGCCCCCTTGAGTCCAGAGAGGTGACAGCACTCTGGCAACCAGGCCAGAGGAGGGAAAGATGGCCCAGACTGCCCCAGCAAGCAGCAGAATTGACCACACCACAGCCCCCTGTCAAGCCCCCCGCCCCCCTGCCCTCCTGCCCCTAGCATCCGAAGTGATAAACCCTCACGAGTTGCTGCATGTTCTGGGCAGGCCACACTGTCATTTGTTGCAGAAAGCACCTTGACACAGCAACCAATTCAGAAAACGCTAGCATATCGCGGAGGGCAGCCTATAAGACCTGGTGAGTCATGTCTATCTTGTGGGTAATCTCTGGCCGCCAGAAGGCAAATAATATGATGGGGTAGGGCAGGTGGTGGTTCATCTGCACCATGCCCTAGTGGTTCTGTGTTCAGCCATGAAGAAAGGTTTTCTTCAGAGAGGTAGGTTCCTGCCTGCAAGGGTGGATGCTGAACTCTTTGAAAGTTTCAGGCACCAGTGCCACTCATTAAAGGAAATCCTGGGAGTGAGTTTTCCTGCAGAAGTATCTTCCTTTGGTCCTGAATTATGGAAAGTTTCAAACTTACATAACATTGGAGAGACTGGGCAGCCCGGGTGGCTCAGCGGTTTAGCGCAGCCTTCAGCCCAGGAGTGATCCTGGAGACCTGGGATCGGGTCCCACGTTGGGCTCCCAGCATGGAGCCTGCTTCTCCCTCTGCCTGTGTCTCTGCCTTTCTTTCTCTCTCATGAATAAATAAATAAAATCTCTAAAAACAAACAAACAAAACATTGGAGAGACTACATGTGTTGAACCCCTTCAAGAACTGTCAATTCAAGGTCACACTTGTTCACCGTTGTCCTCACCTGCTTTCTCCATCTCCGATGATTTTGAAGCAAATCCCTGATTATATGTCCTTTCACCCATAAATAACTCAGTATGCTTCGTAAGTAAGCATATTTATTTTGAAAGATAACTACATTACCACATCAAAGTATTAACTAATGGCTTACTTAATACCATAATATCTGATCCATGATAAATGTCTTTGATTACCTTATAAAATTTTTATTGGTGGTTTTGTCAAAATAAAAGATCTGTATATTGCAATTGATTGATTTGTACCTTCTAATGCTTTTAATCTGTTCTCTGTCATCTTTTGTTGGGGAAGGGGGAGTAAACTCTTGTTCAAAAACATGGTTCATTTGTCCTACAGTCTGGATTTTGCCAATTATGCCTCCCTGTGGTATCATTTAACACGTTCCCTGTCATCTATATTTTTTGTAAATTGAGCGTTGAATCCGCGTTCAGTCTCACTGCAGAGGTGCTGCTGTGTCCCTCCTGAGGCTCACAGCATCTGGTGCTCTCTTTGGTGACATGAGTGTGAGCTCCTTCGATGAACATTGCCTCAAGCCCTGCTCCAGTGTTTCTGTGGTAGGAAACATCCCCTTCAAACCACACAGGATCCCAGGACTGCCCCTCTCACGGAATTTGAGAAGCAGATGCCCTGCAGATGGTCAGCTCAGACTTTTTGCTTTCCAGATGAGGAATCTGAGGCTGGCCCACAATCAAGGCCCAATAGGGACAACCAGAGCTGGGGGCTCAGCAAAGCAAATCCTACGAATGGGACCCCACAAAAAAATTAGCTTTATGTCACCTGGAATATGACACAATGGAACATGGGAGAATTGGGGGAGTGGTCTGTAGGGAATGTAGAAAGAGGGTTCCCCCAACTTATGCTTGGACTCTCTTTGTCCAGGGAGGCACGCCCTCATCCTGGTAGGCACACATGGTCTTTCACCAGAAAGTGAGCTCTATGGCGGGGGCGGTGGGGGGCAGTAGCGGGGGGGGGGGGGGGGGGGGGGGGGGGGAAGGGGAGCGGGGAGGATCTCAAAAGGCTCTACCTAAAAAAGGGAGGGAGGGGGTAAACTAGGTGAGGAGGTGGATATGTTAATTAGATTCACTGTAATCATCCTGTTGCTGTGTAGAGGTGTATCAAATCACCACGTTGTGTACCTTAAATAGATGGAATTTTGTATATATTTGTTGTATACCTTAAATACATACAATTTTTATTAATATAAATGAGATTGAATTTTTTAAAAAGTTCTTACATAAGTTACAGCACATTTAAAAACATTGGCTTGAAAAAGCAGAAAATAGATATTTGACAGTGTTTAAAATTAATATTAAATATTAAATAGGTATAAAGCAGAGAATATTGGAAGTCTGTGAACACAGAAAATGATAAGTCTCAGTTGTCAAATGTGATACCAATTTGTGTAGAAAGTCCTGTTTCCTCACAGTGTGAGATAAATGAAGTATTAGGCATATTCTCCACTTTAAAAGTCTCAGTGATAACTCTGGTTTCTCTTCAGATCATATAAATCTTCTACCTTTTCCATGTCTCAATGATGAAAATTAAGGAATAAAGTAGTGGTAAATATTTGGAGCCTAATTAAAAAAAGTTTCCACCTGGAAGTAGGAGAAATGGCCTTGTTTCTCCCCAGAGTGACCTTCCCCCTGCCCTGCTCTCCTTCTCATCGGGGCAGGGCACCTGGAAATGAAAACCCCAGGCTGTGCTCCCAACTGGCTCTCCGTTCCCTTCCTGGTGAGCTGATTCCACCCAGAGCCAGAGCCAAGAGGTCTTGTCCTCCTGCAATAAGTAGAGGGCTTGGGCTTGGGCTCCAGGAGGCCCACCCTGGCCCCGCTGTGACCCCACCGGCCCCTCAGCCTTTGTTCCCTGGCTGCCCCAGCTCTAACCCTCGTGCCCTCATCAAGGAAGGAGGGTGGTGTCTGCTGCCTGTGACCTTTTCTCTCAGAAAAGCAAAAATGTCAAACTCCCACACTAGACTTGCCCCTGTATCTCCTTGACTGGAACTGGTTATTAGGCTTCCCTTACCTGCATGAAAGGCTGGGATGTTAAGATACAGAATGATCCAGAACAGCCTAGGCCAATGTCAAGATACTGCTTGTGTCGGGCATATGCCACGTTGAAAAAGAGTGGAGTCTGTTCGCAGAGGAGCAGCAGCGGGTGGGTATCCTATAGGCCCTGAATCTGGTCTGAACTTGGTCCCTACAACTTTGCTTCTGAGAGCCACTTTGGACAAAATCTAGTTTCAGGTTAACACGGACTAGGGTGACCTCATCAAGATGACTTCTTGTGAGGTGCCCTCTGACTTCTTGTGAGGCTTAGCAGATGATTCCACCTGCTTCATGACCCTAGAGCAGGACTTCTCACTCAAGGGGGCCCATTTTGTTTCCTGGGGAACGTCCGGCGATATCCAGACACATCTTTTTTATTGTCAGGGCCCATGTGTAGTTGTTGAGGCCCTGTGGTGTCAGGCACACAGACAACCAACCCCGTCTCTGTGCCAAGTGTCCTTGGTGCAGAAAACACAAAAACACAGTGGCATGCATGGTGGGCAGGTTATTGGGGGGAGGAGGGGCGGTGAGGAGGATACAGAGGAGGTGTTGCCAAGCTGATCCTACAAGATGAGGAAGAATTAAGCCAACAGAGGGAGGTAGAGGGCAGAGAGATGGAAGGAGGTTCCAGGAGGAGGCGGTGAGAGAAGCAGCCCTGAGGACAGAAAGGCCCCCCGCTGCTCCTGTGGCTAGGCCCTGTTGTGTCTATGAGAGAACCAACATGAGGCCGGCGGTGTGGACCGAAGCAGGCATGGGAAGACTGTGTGCCATGTGAGACCACTCAAAGGCTGCACTGGGAGGTGCCCCCTGGAAGGAGCCCCTGGAAGGAAGGTGTACACCCAGGAGCAGATGGGACTGACTTGGGCTTTGAGAGGCTCACTGTGCCTTGGTAGCTGGAACAGTGATAGAAATGAAATAAATCTTGGCTGAAGGTGAGGTGGAGGTGGGGAGGACTTGGAGAGAGGTACAAAGGCAGCAATGGGCACAGCGTCAGCTCCAGAAGGAATATCTAGGAGAGGAGAGATTCAGCAAGTAGCCATCATTTTTGGAGGGAACAACCTAAAGTCCCAGCACATGGCCAAGTCAGTTTCTTTCTTATTGACACCCAGCCCAGTGTGGGTCTGTGATGGGGCCTGGCCATGACAGGGAGGCTCCACTCCATGTAGTCATTCAGGGACCCAGCCTCTTCCGTCCAGAAGTTCTGCTGTCCCCCTGGGCCCTGCCATCCCCTGAAGAGTGCCGGCCTGAGAGGGAACATACAGGGTCAGAGGTCCTGCTGGAGGCCTAGGGGCCAGGCCTGTGGTGGCCCCACACAAAACTCGGGCCTGTGGCCCCACCTCATGTGGCAGAGTCTCCAAAGTGTCATCAAGCTGAGAGCCCAGAGCAGGAAGGAAACGGGTCTGGCCAACAGACACTACTGACTCTGCCACAAAATGTTTCAGACGTAAAATCATCATCGGGCCCCATAACTGATCCCATATGGAGGAGGGAAGAGCTGCCAGCTTCCCACCCAGGAGCTTGGGGTGGATGCCTTAGGTGGTGGAGCACAGGAGCCACTGCCTTAGCCACTGCCTTAGCCACTGCCTTAGAATAGCATGGATCTATTCTAAAAGCACCACAGGACACTTGACGTGTGGCACGTGTCTTCTGTGTGACCTGCATTCCATTTATAGGACCAGCGTTTCCTCATGCATATATACACACGTACACATATATAAATGGATGTGAATCTGGGGTGTAAGAGACAAACCTGAATGTGACACAGGAATGTTCCCGTTTCTTGTGTATCATTCTTACCTACTGAAGGCTCCCTCACTTCCTGATTCCCCTTGCTCCCTGGCTGTAACCTTTAGGACTAGACCACAAGGCACACTTCCTGTCTATGTTATACTCCAGATCCTCTACCTCTACCACCCGACACCTGACACCTGCAGCTGAGTGGTCCCTGGGCTGCCGTACCCCCTCCCACCAAGGTCATTGGGAAGCCTTTCAGGGTACCGGAGCCCGACGGCCTGGCCTGTGGACTTCGCTGAAATTTCCCTGTTTTGGGACTTGAACCAGGGCACACAGCGCATTCCCAAACTCAGATCAGTTTCTTTGGTCAGGAATGGGGACCGTGGAGCCAGTTTTCTTTGCAATGGCTCTGCCATTTCCTGACTGTGAGGTCTCCGGCACGCTGATTAACCTCTATGGCCTCAGTTTGCTCATCTGCAGAATGAGGACAAGAATTGTAACTTAGGCTTCAGATAGAATGACGATTAAGAGGACCAGCACACAAGACGTATTTGCCAGAGAACCAGCGAGTTGCACCTGCCCGATGTGGGCTCATGATGCCATCTCTCTGAGGTTCTTAGAGAAGCTGGAATTTCCTTTGCGAGTTTGTCTCAGCAGGTCTGTCCTCTAATGAAGGGAAGATGTGGCCCAGGGAGCACTGTTCCCCGCTTCCTGCTCTTGGGCAGGCTCCAGATTTCCCTGTTGATGGAAGGGAACAGCTCACTGCTCCCCACTCTAATGAACTCATTAATTTTTCTATTTCTCTAACTATTCTTGGTTCCCAGATGAACCTTGGCATGAGTGTTTGGTTCCATCATGTAAACTGGGGTGGGTCAGCTGGAGGCATCTCTCTTTGCAGTCTTCGCTAAGCCATCCCTGGAGTCACGAGCTTCTGAACTTGATATTCAGCAACCAGAGGGAAGATCCGTCTCAGGACACACAGATAGGTAGGTGACTTGTCTTTAACAGGCCAGGGCACCAAGGGGAGGACTGCAGGACGCTGAGGGAGCAATCGAAATGGGGTTTACATTCTCTAACAGGTCCTCACGTGTGTCTGTGAAGGACGAACTGGGCTGCAGGGTGCCCGTTGAGGCAGGGCACCAGTTCCACGGGAAGGGACATGGACACTGGTACAGGGGGGTGGGGCTCCAGGGGACCCAGAGGCCGATTCGTCATCTGAAGGTAGAGTCATCAGGGTCACCTGGGTCGTGAGCGGAAGGGAAGGGCAAAAAGCAGGTCTCAGTTTGGTGGCCCGAGTGAGGCATGGACCAAGTCTTCTCCTCAGATGGGCACCCCGGTGGTTGGGGGAGGCAGGAAGCATTCCCTTTTGGAAACATAAGGTTTGAGATGTCCAGGACCCACGGCCTGCATTGAGTAGAGAAGATGGTCTGGCCAGGTGTGCCTGGGAGCCAACCCTGCCCTGCTGGGGGGCGGGTGCAGGGAGGGAGGGGACAGGACCAGGAGCAGGTGGGGGCAGGTGAGGGCAGAAGAAGACAGGGTGGGGCCAGCCCAGGAGAGCGCAGGCGCCTGTCATTTGTCTTTGTGAATCAGTTACATGCCATTTTAAACCTGCTTGAATTTCCCAGTAGAGTTGATGAGTGTTGTTATTTTTCAAGGCCGTATTCAATAAAATATTTGGGTAATTACTACACTCAGGAAACTGGCTCAAGTCCACCAAGGCCTAAAAATAGCAAGTTTCAGGACCTGTGGATTCTTTTCTCATGACAGCGAGGTTTCTCAGCCCAGCCAGGCAAGGAAGGGGGGGGAGGCAAGGGAAGGGGGAGGCGCAAGCCCGCAGGCAGGGGGTGGCTGGGGGAAGGCGCAGGCTCCACAGGCGGCGGCGGGGAGGAGGGGCGAGTCGCAGGCCCCCAGGCAGGCACAGTCCGAGACTGGAGACTGGCTGGCAGGGAGCTTTCCAGTGAATTCCGTGCTGCCAGAAAAACAGATGGAGGCGCTGACTGTCTGCAGCCCTGATGGGCTGGGAGGGGGGGGGGGGGGGGGGGGGGGGGGGAGGAAGTGCTCCTGGCAATGTCTCCTTCCTTCTGAGCCTGAGGTGAGGAGGTGAGTGAGCCGGTCCCCGGGCAGGACGAGGCCAGAGCCTCCTCCCTCCTCCTCCACCCGCTTCCCCTCCCTCCCCCTCCCTCCCCTCCCTCCCCCCCCCCCCGTGACCCCGTAAAGAGGGCGGATCCGCAGCAGAAAGAAGGGGGGGAGCGGGGAAGGGGGGGAGCGGGGGTGGCCAGTCTGTAAAAACGCCGGGCAGGGGATCCATTTCCGAGGCCGAGGATTCAAGATGCTCCAGTGCCTGCTTAAACAGATCGCCCTGAAAAAGGCGTGTTTCGCACCGGAGAAGAAATGGTAAGTACTGGTGTCTAAGAAGGCCCGGCGGGAGGCTCAACTCTCTGCCCTCGTCCATTCATTTGTTTCCTTGAATTGGGAGAGTTGGGAGAGTGTTTCACTTCAGCCTCACCTCCTGGGAATGGGAATCGGAGCCCTGGCCCCCAGCCCCGAGGCCCGCCGCGGGAGGCGCTAGGTACCCACGGGTGACTCGCTGGAGCCAGCCGCCGGCACCCTCCCCGCCCTCACCCTCCCCTCCCCCTCCCGCACCCTCCCCTCGCGCACCCTCCCCCGCCCGCACCCTCCCCGCCCTCCCCCTCCCCCGCCCGCACCCTCCCCGCCCTCCCCCTCTCCCTCCCCCCCCCGCACCCTCCCCGCCCTCCCCCTCCCCCGCCCGCACCCTCCCCGCCCTCCCCCTCTCCCTCCCCCCCGCACCCTCCCCGCCCTCCCCCTCCCCCGCCCGCACCCTCCCCGCCCTCCCCCTCCCCCCGCCCGCACCCTCCCCGCCCTCCCCCTCTCCCTCCCCCCCGCACCCTCCCCGCCCTCCCCCTCTCCCTCCCCCCCCGCACCCTCCCCGCCCTCCCCCTCCCCCGCCCGCACCCTCCCCGCCCTCCCCCTCTCCCTCCCCCCGCACCCTCCCCGCCCTCCCCCTCCCCCGCCCGCACCCTCCCCGCCCTCCCCCTCCCCCGCCCGCACCCTCCCGCCCTCCCCCTCTCCCTCCCCCCCGCACCCTCCCCGCCCTCCCCCTCCCCCGCCCGCACCCTCCCCGCCCTCCCCCTCTCCCTCCCCCCCGCACCCTCCCCGCCCTCCCCCTCCCCCGCCCGCACCCTCCCCGCCCTCCCCCTCTCCCTCCCCCCCCCCCGCATCCTCCCCGCCCTCCTCCTCCCCCGCCTGCACCCTCCCCGCCCTCCCCCACCCAGCCTGCACCCTCCCCCGCCTGCACCCTCCCCACCCCGCCTGGGTGATTCACGGAGGAACAGGGGGCGTCCCTGGACCCCTGCATCCCAGGGCCAAGCAGCGACTAGGTCTTGTAAAAGAACCAGAAAACGCAACGGATAAATCATCGCACACTCCGTCTGAAACTAAGTGCGCACTAGATGTCGGCTAATTGAATTTAAATTTAAAAAAATAAATAAATAAAAGAACCAGAAGAGTCCCAAAGTATTCACCTCGCAATGCTCCAGACAGATGACAGACAGAACATGAACAGAACGGAGGCATCTGAAGACAAAAAGCACATTGGAATCTAAACATTTCAAGAGTCTGTGCTCCATCCCCGGGCGGGGCGGGGCGGGGGGGGGGGGGGGGGAGCCAGCCACTGACCAGGAGCCTTCAACTAAGGGGCCCCACAGAGGTTGTCCCACTGGTCTGGAAATAGAAGCACTTCCCAAGTAAAAATTAAAAGATTGAACTGGGTGGCTTAATGAGTCAAATAATGTTTATAACTCAATACAATTGCTGACACATTTGATTATCTGGGTGCTAAAACTTTTGAAGAAAATGTCACTTTGGGTAAAAGGAAATATTCAATTTATTTTTCTTACTCTCTGGCTCAATCAAATCATATTTCTAAAATTCACTTCCAGTTTATTTGTAATGAAATGTCTGCTTTATTAATTGGAACACTACATCCTATCGTACAATTAGAGTCGGCTAAGCTTCTTTACCAAAAAAGCTGGCTCTTTCTAGGACAATGCACCCAGCCTATTTTAGAGACACAGAACATAGTACATGTTTTCCACAGAGTACACAACTGTTGGAGGGGGGTGAGAAGAGCTTTCACCTCGTTCTTTTACCACTGATTTCTAAGAACAAGTTCATGAAACTTGAAGTGTCAAAAGAAATATATGCATGAACACTGTGATTATGTTAGTAGTTAATAGAGCTTGATTGGTGATGGACAGATGAATCCATTTCATGTCTAAACAATGAAATGGCAAACCAGCTGGTGGCCCAAGCCATTGACCAAGTCAAGAGTGTTTTTCAAATTATTTGGGGGGGAAATAGAAAGAGCTGTTCAAAGGCATCTTATTTGCACAATGCCCAAAGCCAACAAAACATGCCAGCCAGGCAAAGGCATTTCCAGAATTTGAGATTTGAAACTAGCTGTGAACTATTATTGCCAACACTGGTACATTCTTTATAGTGTATTGGTTAGTTCTTAAAAGGTAGAAAAGTTTAAATTCAGATTGGGCTAGCTTAGGACCCAGTATCCTGATGTCTAAAATGTGACACATAATTTCATAGGAGAAAAAATATTTATGGTAAATTTAAGCCCAGCACTGGAAAACATTTTATACATTTGTGAGGTTTGGTTTGGATTTTTTTTTTTTTAATGAGAGGCTAATTTGAGAGAAAAATATGTATACTATTTGCAACTAGTGAGGCATGATACATAAAACAATAGTTTGATACATAAAACAACAGTTAGTATAATATGTTAAGAATGAAGAGGACACCGGGCTGGCTCAGTCAGTGGAGCCTGCGACTCTTGATATCAGGGTTGTGGGTTCGAGTTCCATGTTGGGTGTAGAAATTACTTATAAATAAATAAACAAACAAATAAATAATAAAAGTAGAACAAAATATGGCCCAAACTTTAAGAACAATGATCAACCAAAGCAAAGAGAATTATTTTTAGGATAATTTTTCTCTGAGTCATGCTTAACATTTCTTCCCCCAGTCACATACATGTATTTCTACCATCTGCCTTTATATCCTACATTTAAAACTTTGGGGATCCCTGGGTGGCGCAGCGGTTTGGCGCCTGCCTTTGGCCCAGGGCGCGATCCTGGAGACCCGGGATCGAATCCCACATCAGGCTCCCGGTGCATGGAGCCTGCTTCTCCCTCTGCCTATGTCTCTGCCTCTCTCTCTCTCTCTGTGACTATCATAAATAAATAAAAAATTTAAAAAAATTAAAACTTTGATGCATTATGAATTGATTTTCCCGTAAAATGTGAGATAGGAAATCTACTTTTTTTCAAATAGTCAATAAGTTCAATGACTATTTCTCTAATTATTGAATTATGACATATTAAATTTTATGACAAATTAAATCATATTAAAACACTTGAGTGTGTTTCTAAAGTTTCCTTCTGCTCCAGTCATTATTGGTTATCAATCAATTCGTTGACCAGAAAAATACTATTTTAATTATTAGATTATAAGTTGATCTGTTTAATGTCTGACAAGGGGGTGGTGTGGGGTTCCCTCCTCCAAAATTGAATGTTATTTTATAAGAAACAAATTATTGCGTGTATTCCGGTAAATGTGTTATTCTTGTAAATCTTAGAATAATTTTCTCAAGGTTAAAAAATAGAATTCTATGGGCAGCCCGGGTGGTGCAGCGGTTTGGCGCCTGCCTTTGGCCCAGGGCGCGATCCTGGAGACCCGGGATCGAATCCCACATCAGGCTCCCGGTGCATGGAGCCTGCTTCTCCCTCTGCCTGTGTCTCTGCCTCTCTCTCTCTCTCTCTCTCTCTCTCTCTCATTCTCTCTCTCTCTGTGTCTCTCATGAATAAATAAATAAAATCTTTAAAAAAATAGAATTCTACAGATTAACTGCAGTTAATTCTACAGTTAACTGCATTAACTATTACATTTTTAGGTTCTATAAATTAGTTCTATTAAAGTATATTAAACATATATAAAATTAATATGTCTTCCTATGCAGAAGGATAGATATTATGTCACTTATTCAGAAATTTGTGTCTCTAGGTAAATATTATTAGTGACTTCACAGAGACTCCGCATATTATTTTTAAATTAATTGCTGATATCTTTATTTTTTTATTAAAAACATAGAGGTGAATTTTTAAAACTTCCCTTGTTATTGTTTTTATGTCAGAAAGATAATGATTTCTGTATGTTGGCTTGCTAACTGGCCACTCTATTTGAGTTTGTTATTAATTAGAGCAGTTTTAGGGAGTTGTTTCCCTTGGGCTCTTCAGGTAGACAATCAAATTGTTTGTAAAGATAGATTATACTGCTTACTATTTTGCAGTATGCAGCTACATGTTTCTCACATCTTCATTGTTTAAAATTTCAAATCAATAACAAACCATTCGACTGATTGCTGGTGGTTTTAATATTCTTGATTTCAACAGAGTACCCATATTTTTAAATTGCTAGATACACTTTAATTGATGGTTTCCCAATAGGTTGTTAGATTACAAGAAAATTACGTTATATTCCTAGTTCTAGAAGTTTTTTTTTAAAATTCAGAAATGAATATTATCAAATATTCATTATAAAAATATTTATCAAGAAAGCCTATAGCCTTTCTCCCTTGATCTGTTTATTCATTCAAGAATCATAAAATGGCTTCATTTACGTTAACTTATTTTTACATTCCAGCAATAAGATAGACTGGATGGATTATTACTGGAATAGACTACTAGACAATATACATTAATATTTTATTAAAGTTTTTGCATCTGTGAGTCTTGTGTAGTTTAAACAGTAGCATTTATTCCCTAAAGATTTCATGATAATGATTTGTAAAATTATCTGGTTACAACAACATTATTGATAACTTCTAAAATTTTCCAGAGCTCTTTCCCAGGTTCGTATTTATCATATCCTCTTGAGTTATTTGCATCTTTCTAGCAAAACATCAGTGCTTTCAAGTTTATATAGCACGAAGCTGTGTTTCTACCAATTTCTTATTTGTATTTCTGAGTAGTTTCACAGTTTTTATTTTTAAAGATTTTATTTACTTATTTATGAAAGACACAGAGAGAGGCAGAGACACAGGCAGAGGGAGAAGCAGGCTCCACACAGGGAGCCTGATACGGGACTTGATCCCGGGTCTCCAGGATCACATGTTGGGCCGAAGGCGGCGCTAAACCGCTGAGCCACCCAGGGATTCACCTCACAGTTAGTTTTTAAGCACTGTTGTTGGGTAATTGAAGATTCAGTAGTTATATAATCATCCTAAACTGTATGATCTAACAGTTTAAAATGACCTCCTATGTTCCATTCAATCCTCTTTGTCTTGTATGTAAGTCAGCATTCTATCAGAAAAACAGAGCTGCAGTTAGTACTATCGGAATAAGGGATTTATCCTAGGAATTGGGGTTTACAGGTGTGGGAGGAGCTCAGGGAATGAAGGTCTAGAGAGGGAAGGGGAGGATCAGAGAAGCTATTCACCAGCTGACCTGAAGCCCCAGAGCTAGTGACATAAAGGAGCTTGCAGGTCTAGTCTCCACAATGGGACCATAAAGGGTGGTGCCCATAGTGAAATCCAGGGAGATTTCTGCCTCAAGGGAGATACTACCTCTGAGTACCATCATGTTGGTCCACACAGGTGTCTGGTGCTGGCGTAGGGACATGTTTGGTGAGCAGGGCCAGCAGTCAGGAGGATGAGTTAGACCCAGAGTAGAGGAGAATAAAGATAGCGAGGGTCTACCAGTTGTCTCTACATTTGTCTGTCACTATAGCTGACCATGACAACCTAAGATTAATGACTTCTGCTTCTAAGGCTGAGTGTTCCCACCTTCCAAATTTTTTTGCATTTCTTCTTTCAACTCGAAAAAGAACCATACAGAAAAGGGGATTCTGGGAATTGTAGTTTCATTAGTCTTCACCCAGTTTACATAATACAAACCAACATACGTTGAGTTAGAGTTTGGTATTAATTTATAATCGCTATTTTCATTTTGATATATTTTCCCAAGATCCTCTGAAGCATGCTTTGATACTTGTTTAAACAGAGTTTTTAAATTTTAGAATAAAAATTTCTCTAGGTAACCACTATACGAATATTGCAAGAATGTGTAACCAATATTAATGTGGGGAAAACAAAATGATGCAAATATTTGATTAATTCATAAGAAGTCATGAAAAGAGAAAAAAAGGAACATAAAGCAGGAAAATGGGATAACAGGCAAATAGTGAGATGGTAGATATAAACACAACTCTGTCAGTAATTAGATTAAACATAAACAGCCTAGATACTCCTTGAAGAAGATGAAGACTGTGACTCATAGCTTTTAAAACCCAACAATAGACTATTTACAAGAAACAGACTTAAAATATCAAGACCCAGGAAGGTTAAATGTTAAGGGATGGAGAATGATATGCCAGGTAAACCAAACCAACTGAAGTTGAAATACTTACACTGATGCCAGACAAAGTCAACTTTAAGGCAAGAGTGTCACTAGAGATAAACTTCTGAACATGATAAAGGGGTCAATCTGCTAAGAAGATTCACAAATCTTCATCTACGCATCTAATAATAGAGTTTCAAAACAAATGTAAAGCAAAATTGACAAGACATAGAGGATAGATGAATCATAATGATAGATCTTAACACATTTCAGATTTGAGGCCAGCATAACATTATTACCAAAACCCATCAAGGATGTCACAGAGAGTAAAATGGTGGGCCAGTCTTTCTTCTGAATGTAGATGCAAAAGTCCTACATAAAATATAAGTGAAATTTAGCTATACACAAAAATAATAATACATCAGGTAAAATTTGGGTTTATAACAATATAAGATTTATTTAACACTAAAAGTCTGTGTAACTTGCCACATTTACATCAAGAGGGTAGAAATCTTATCTAGATAGATGCTGAAACATAAAACATTGTATGAGATTTAATGCATTAAGAGTTTATTTATTTATTTACTTATTTATTTGAGAGAGAGAAAAGTTGAGTGCATGCATAAGCAGGGGGAGGAGGAGAAGGAGAGGGACAAGCAGACTTCTGAACTGAGCATGGAGCCTGGAACCTGACATGGGTTCAATCTTAAGATGCTGAGATCATGACCTGAGCAGAAACTGAGAGTCAGACACTTAACCAACTGAGACACCCAGAGATTTAATGCATTTTAAAAAACGCAAAAACTCTTGAAAATCAGGAATAGAATGGTCAATTTTTAATCTAATGCTAAACATAAACAAAAACTTTAAGGAAACCTCTTAATGGTGGAATATTGAAACTTTCCCCAGATATCAGGAATGAGTCAATGATGTCCATGTCACACAATTCACCATTATATTGTAGGTCCAATGCACATGACAAGCCAAGAAAAAAAAAGGCAAAAGAATTATAAAGAAATAAAACTCATTAGTTGCCGAGGACATGACTGTGTACCTGGATAAGCCAAAGAGATCTACAGAAAGTATTCACATTAATAAATTTAGAGAAGTTACTGAATACAAAGCCAATACACCAAAAAATCAGTTGTATTTCTAAATACCAGCAATAAACAAGAGAACATGAAATTTCAAAAAATACATCCTTTACAATAGTATAAAAATTAAACATCTAGAAATAGATATGTCAAAATATGTGCAAGAACTTTACTTGAAAGCTACAAGGCATCCTTAGGAGAAATAAAGAAGAGTTCTTTGAGTGGAGGGCATATCATCTCCATAGATTGGAAAGCTAGCATTGTAAGGATGTCAGTTCTCTCAGACTGATCTGTGGGTTGAACCCAGTCCTAAGCAAAATTCCAGCACCATGAAGCTTGGCAAGCTGATTCCAAAAATGGGAACACAAAGTGCTAAAATAGCCAAGAGAATCTTGAATTAGAACAAAGTTGGCTTCCTTCTGCTCTTAGACACTTCCTTCAACTTCTAACCTAGGCACATCAGCTTTTTTGTAGGCACCACTCATAAAGAGAACATGTCTGTATTTTATTTTAAGGAACTTTCTGAAAGTTTTCTTTCTTACTCTGGAGTATCATTTCTACGTTTTATTCTGGTTGCTACATTTTCGCTTACTTCTCTTATCTTGCTCTTTGGGTTTATCTTCTACTTCTTTGTTGTTTCTTCATTTTTATGCATTTTATTTTATTTTATTGCTGGTGTGGAGGAGGTGCTTTATAATATTCCCTGGCTTTTAATTCTAGCAATGGATTATATTGATTATTTTTGATATAAGCTTATGAACTAGCTTTCTCTAATTCTCAGAGTGAAGGTTTACATGTTACTTTTTCTTTAAGATTTTATTTATTTGAGAGACAGAGAGAGAGCGAGAAAGAGAGAGAGAGAGAGAGAAGCAGACTCCTCACTGAGCAGGGAGGCCCATGCTGGGCTCTATCCCAGGACCCCGGGATCATGACCTGAGCTGAAGGCAGACACTTAACCTACTGAGCCACCCAGGTGCCCCTACATGTTACCTTCTGATTTATCATCTATTGCCACATCTCATCCACGCCTCCAAGTACACGTGGGTGCACACACACACCAGTGATGTCAGTACAATCTTCTATCCACTTTTCCACATTTTAAATATAATCTGGCATCTTATATTCACTCATTTAATTTCACTGGTTTTTTTTTTTACGTTCCTAATCCTCTCGTTTAAGAATGCATGTATTATTGACTTTCTAAGAGTCCTGTGCTCACTACCAGCCACGTGTGTAACTTTGTTTTTTCAAGCCTCAGCTTTTTACATCTTAGCTGGGAGAAACACATCTTCAACTAACTCACTTCAGTGCTTTGTGCCAGGAAAACTTGAGTCTTTACTATACTTTGAAAAAGCATATTACGGGTTGTTTTGGCCCCTTCCATTGGCTACAAGTTTAAGTGGGATAAAGTAAAAAAGACATGAAATAATAGAAAATGCCTGAAAGTATTACAAAATTTTTCAAAAGAGAAACATCTTAAAAGAAAAATAATTAGAGGAAACTGGTCCTTCCAGATATCAAATAATATTGTAAGAGTACAGTATTCCCCCATAGATAGTACATTGAACAGTATAACATATTCCAACAGTATAGTACCCCCAGAATCTTGTGCCTAGTAGGTTAATAAGCAAGATAGCGAACACCAAAACAGAGCTAGGCAGATGTAGAGTCTAGTGAATGTAAGGATGTGGTATTTCAAATACCCGAGGAAAAGATGAAGTATCGGCTTTTCCTAGAAAAAAAAAAGATAATAATGTGGCTTTGAAGCAAAGAGTTCTCAAATTTAATAAACATCAATGCAGGCAGCTCTGTGTTTGGTCCCTGAGAGGCAGGTGCATTAGAGTTACAGCAGACACTTACCTGAGCCTGTTGTGGTGTGATTGCATGTGCAAGAGTGTGTGTGTGCCTGTGGTGGCATGAATATATGTGTGAGTGAATGTGTGTTGTGGGTGTGGAATGAATGTGTATGAGTAAATGTGTGGTGTCTGTATGTGTGAATGCGTGCATATGAGTGAATTGTGGTGTGTGTGTGTGAGTGTGTATGAGTGAATGTGTGAGTGGATGTGTCATGTGAGTGTGTGTGGGTGAATGAGTGGTGTGTGTGTGTAGGTGCAGGTGAGTGAATGTGTGGTGTGTATGTGAGTGAATGTGTGTGAATGAATTGTGTGCTGTACGTGTGGTGTGTGTGGGAGGGTAGGAAACAGCACCATTGGAGAAGCATCTTATTTTTATAAAGTGGGAACAGAGGTGGCGAAGGGAAGACCAGATGCCGCGGGGCCTGAACAGTGTAGGCAGTGGTCTGCGAAGGCCTTTCTGCAGTGTCCCCGCCACTCCCACCTCCACGGTAGGAGCGTCCCCGTTTCACAGGTAAGACAATGAGGCTCAGGGGTTAAATACCCTTCCCAAGATTCCAATCTTGGGCATCTGAGTCCAGAGCCTGCTCCTTGCCCACTGTGGCATGGCCTCCGTGTGGGCTGTGAGCCACCCTGCCCCGGGTATGGCCCTCACTCCCCAGCTGTGCTGAGTGTGCAGATGAATGCCACAGAGGATAGCACTTACAAATGAAGGTCACACTTTCATCCCTTACCTGCACTTCAGTCGTTAGACTGTGTGGTCTGTTCTCAAGTGGACTCACATATAATAGCAATTCTCTTGGACTTGGCTTTTCTGATCTGTCTGAGTCTGTGATGCAGTTTTATTGGGGGGCCTTTCCTGGTCATAGACCCAGTCTCACTGCCCATGTGTTAGAGCACCTCTCTGGACACAGGAAACAGTTCTGCTTTTCAGAATGGCTGTGTGAGAGCAGCACAGACCAACTTCCAGCTTATAATTAGAGACTCCCAGGGAAAAAAGAAAGAAAGGAAAGAAAGAAAAGAAAGAAAGGAAAGAAAGGAAAGAAAGAAAGAAAGAAAGAAAGAAAGAAGAAAGAAAGAAAGAAAGAAAGAAAGAAAGAAAGAAAGAAAGAAAGAAAAAGAAAGAAAGAAAGAAAGAAGAAAATGTCTGCTCTCCTAGAAGAAATCTGGTCATCTGTTGATATTCAGTGTTGGTTGACTTTGGCCATTGTCTTTATACACACCAGGGCTTGAGCAGGGCAGCTGGGGACAGGACAACCCAGGAGGTTTATGTGTAGCCCTGGCCCTTTATATGAACATCTTAATGTCCATCAGGATTCTAACACAGAGCCAAAGTCAAGAATCCCCGAGCCCTCATACCAGCTTCCCTCCTCCATCAAGACACAAGCGTGGTAACACTGCTGGGCTGGCAGCAAGAGATGGAACTGCCAGGAAGAATGAGGCCCTTGCAAATTGGAAATTTAATTTGGTGGGAATAGTTGGGCCAAGTGTTTGAATGCACTTGTCAGGCTCATCTGGCCTGGGGGGCCATGGGGGGGAGGGGTACAAGAGGCTGACCTTGAGGACAGAAAGGAATTCCTATCGAAACTACCTGACCAAGAGAACATCCAGGTCTGCAGCCCTGTCAAAGATCGCAGCAACTAGCGACCAGGAAGGTGAAGACAGCTTCTAGGTTAAACCTATACCAGAGAGTCCCTATATTTCTATTAAGCCCAACCCTTTCCTGGGCCCTGCAGATCTGGCCTGGGTACCTCCCCAGCCCATTCAGCCCCTCCGACCCCCCACCCACCCACCCAACTGCAGTCACTTTGGCCTCCTGGCAATGCTTGGAGCCCCTGTCTAATTCCTTCCTCTGGAAGGCTCTCCACCCCCTGCCATGGCTGACTCCTCACCTGTCCCCCCTTTAACTTAGTATCACCTTCTTGGAGAGACAGTGGTAGATGCCTCCACCACTTACCTCCCCATCTAGAGAAGTGCTGTGGGCTGAATGAGGTCCCCCCAAATCCTTATGTTGAACCCTAACCACAGAAGATCAGAATGTGACTATATTTGGAAGTAGGGCCTTTAAAGAGGGGATTCAGTTAAAATGAGGCCATCGGAGTGGGCCCTAATCTGACAGAACTGGTGTCCTAGAAGATTAGGGCACACAGACAGACACATGGCATGTTGGCACAGACAAAAGACCACGCATGGCCACAGTGCAAAGGCGGCCATCTGCACACCAAGGAGAGAGGCCTCAGGAGAAACTGCACCTGCCTACACTCTGATCTTGAACTTCCAGTCTGCAGAGCTGGGAAGACATAAATGATAAAGAAAATAAAGGTAGGAGAAATGTAACCAAAAATGAATCATCTTATGTGTGGCCCCTGCTGCACATCTGATACACGCAGGACGTGGCTTTGCCTAACGGTCCCATGACTAGTGTTTCACCAGATAATGAAGGGTAACCTTATCTGGACAATAGCTAGCTTTCTAAGTCCTATGAACCTCACTTTCAGCAGACACAGATTCCTTAGAGACTTCACTCTCCCTACGCCCCCACTGAGAAGCCCAGAGAAGCCCCCCAGAATCAGCCACTCCTCTCAATCCCAGGGCAGCTCTTTCTGGCCACAGTTCCTGGCCCCATGCTATAACGAAGGCACCTTCCTGCACTGAAAATGTCTCAAGAATTCTTTCTTGGCCATTTGCTCCCTGACCCCACATCGTATTTTGGCACCCAAAGCAAGGCCTGTCTTATCTGGGCCTGTAGCCACAGGGCAAAGTTGGTGAGTTACTCCCTCTTTTCTTTTACTTTCGCTTCAAGGGGCTTTTCAGGGAGTACAGTCTTCTTGGAACACGTTCACACAGATCGCTCAGGCTGCGATCCTCTAGTCCAGGGCTACTCTACAGGGAGGAACAAAAGCCTATTCTTAGCTGGAAGCTAGTACCCTGATCAGGATGACCCTGACCAGGATACAAAGGTGTCCGTCTTGGGCATGAGACAGCCACCTAAGTCACTAGGACAGCTGCCAACCTGAAGATTCCCATGTGAGGTTTCCTCCACGTTGCTCTAATGTAATCCCTTCCACATTTCTGGTCTGACTGCTTCTGGCCATGGGAGATCTGTTTGGAGCCAGTGGAAACCAATACCCAATTGAATTAAAACCCAACCAGGGACCCATTTCCAAGGGAGGTTGGCTGTGAAAGACTCCATGTGTTGGAATGTTGTTTAGAATTTGATGGATTTCTATCTTTATTGTTTCTGTCAATGTCCTCTACTAACTACTTACAACATTGGGCAATTTCCCCCTGTAAAACTGTTCTGGGGTTTTCTATGGGTTAAAAACAGTGGGTTCTTCTTGGCACATGATATTATTTAAGTCCATTCCCTGGCACCCATTTGTAGCCTAGGATGCAATGGGGAAGTGGAGGGATGCCACCATCCCTCCTACAAGGCAAAGTTGTGCTCATAGCAGTCTCATTGGAGGGACGCCCCCCAGGTGCTTTGACACTAGGAACCTCTGATATATCCTGCGTGGGACTCCACCTGGAAGTCAAGAGGGGGGATTTTCGTGATAGCGGATCTTCTCTACTTTTGTAGGAACATGGGGTCTTCAGTCCCCAAGGACTCTCCTTTGGGATGCCTTTTAAAGCACTGGGATCAATTCAGGTTGCAAGATTTAAGAAAGAAAAGCCTGATCTTCTGTAACACTTCATGGTCTTGGTACTCTTAGGAGATGAGGAAAAATGGCCCATGAATGGGACATTAAACTTGAATCTGATCTATCAACTAAATCTCTTCTGCAGGAAACAGGATAAATAGATGGAGATACTCTATGTCCAGGCTTTCATGGCCATAAAACAGAACCCCAATATAAGGACCTCTCGCAGAATGTGTTTGGCCACTCACCAGGCAAATAACTCCCCTCCTGACATATTGGATGATGATTGTCTAAATAGGCCCATTCTTTCCTAATAAACCTAGGCTAGCAGAGGAATCACACACCTCTTCACATTAAGAGGACATTGATACTGTCACTATCCCTCCTCACAAGCCTCAAGACCCCTCTGCTCGCAGCCCAACTGGACATACCAGGAGCAGAGCTCCCTATCTCCTGGAAGTAACCCCTAAATCAGGATTGTATCCTCTTAGGGAGGTTGCTAATGGAGAAATGGGCAGTATCAGAGTCCATGTCCCATTCTCCATGGCAGACTTGGATCAGATTAAACAACTCTTAGGTCTATGTTCTGAGAACCTTTCTCAATTTATTGAAGGCTTTCAGCAAGTATCCATTAGCTTTCAGCAAGTATCCAGTGAAATCCATTAGGTTTCATTTGACCTGACAAGATTTATATATATACTACTAATATATATAAAACACTAACTACTAATACATATATGTTATATATATATGTATATATATAACATATATGTATATTAGAAAAGAACCATACCTGGACAGGGGCTTGAGTTTGGGGACCAACTAGCCGGAAGAGATAGAGAATGTTTTCTGGTAGGGGGCACTGTTGTCCCAATAACCAAGCCACACTGCACCTATTAGGAAAATGTAGGGAGAGAGGGGATCATATGATTACTTAAAAGCTTGTCTAATAGAAGGAATAGAAAAGGGTTCTCCCAAACTGTAAACTTTACCAAAATTCAGAAAGTCCCTCAAATTGCTGGTGAAAATCCAGCTCTGTTTCAAAGTCACTTAATAGAAGCTATCTGTACACAAACCCAGACCGACTACACCTGAGGGAGGAACTGTTATAAACATGCACTATATAAATCAGTCAGCACATGACACCTGCTGAAATTTAGTTTTCCTGGTTCTTTCATCTTGTTCCACTCCTTTCCTTGGATGAGACTTAATATATAAACTGGGAAGCAGGTTTACTCTTACTAAAGAAGAGTATGGCTTGTTCTTTTTGACACCCGGAGAACCAAAGCCTTACCCTGATATCATCTCTAATGTCTGGAAGGTAGCAAATACCCACAGTCTGGGATTGTATGTCCCAGGATGGACTCTTAAGGCCCAACCAGTTAAAGTAACCTTAAAGGACCCAACCATTATATCTCATAAGAGACAGTATCCCTTAAAACCAGAGGTAAAATAAAAGCTGGGTTACAACCACTTGTTGACAAGTTTCTCCAACATGGTGGTTGAAGACCTTGTCAATCTCCTTATAACACTCCGATTTTACCAGTAAAGAAGCCAAATGGGGAATATTGAATGGCATAAGACTTAAGGGCACTAATGAGGCAGTGGTCCCTATTCATTCTGTAGTGCAAATCCATATACTATTCTTACCCAGCTCTCTGGAGATGCTAGCTAGTTTACAGTACTTGATTAAAAAGATGCCTTGTTTTGCATCCTTCTAAGTGAAGAAACACTATTTGCTTTTGAATGAGCCCCACCTACAAGCCCGTAGGCCCCTCCATTAACCTGGCCAGACTTGCCTAGGGATTTAGAGACCATCTTAACTTATCCAGGGCTGCTCTTAGAGAACACTTCTGGGCTGTATCCTTGCCTCAAGGGACTGTAATTCAATATGTGGATGATATTTTCATCTGTAGTCCCACAAAGGAAATGTCTGATAGCAATTCTATAACCTCACTAAATTTCTTGGCAAACAAAGGGCATCACGTCTCCCCTAAAATGACACAAGTGTCTAAACAGAAAGTATAATATTTGGGGTATGAACTAACACCAGGTCATGGAACTCTACCTACTGAGAGAATGAAGGCTCTATGAGATCTCGAGCCCCACTTGCAAAGGACTCCACGTTTTCCTAAGCATGGCAGGTTTTTGCCACTTGTGGATTCCTGGATCTGAAGCTCTTAGCCAAGCCATCATATGATTTAATTAAAGGTCCTGATGAAGAGTCTTTACTCTGGAAAAAAGCCTAGCAGACAGCCTTCAAAATATTAAAAGCTAAGCTTTTATCAGCCCCCGCTTTGGCTCTACCAAACTTAGAAAAACCTTTCCCTTCATATGCAGCAGAAAAACAAGGCCAAACTTTGGGAGTTCTGACCCCAAAATTAGGAAATGAAATGAGCCTGGTGGGCTATTCTTCAAAGTCACTTGACAATGTAGCACAAGGGTGGCTGGTTTGTCTTCCAGTGGTGGTTATGACCACCTTCTGGGTAGGAGGAGGGGACAAAACTTCCTACAGGACAGTCCCTGACTGTGATGAGTTCACATCACGTCCAAAGTGTTTTAGGAACTGAAGGCCACCAAAGGATGATGGTGAGCTGACTTACTAAATACCGGGCCATGCTTTCAGACACACCCGAACCGATCCTCAAGACCTGCCGAACTTCAAACGCAGCTGCCCTTGTGCCTGGATCTGACCATTGCACTTCTATAGAGCATAATTGTTCAGAAGCTATTGATCTTGTTTATTCCAGCAGATTGTACTTGAAAGATCCTCCTATTGGTAATGCAGGTGACAACTGTTTCCTGGTGGCAGCAGTTTCATGGTGAAGGGCAGGTGATCATCAGTCTAAGCCAGACTATGGAGGTCACAGCCCTCCCAGCAAATACGTCTGCCCAGAAAGCAGAGCTAATAGCACTCCTTTGTATTTTACAATTGGCAAAAGGCCTCAGGATTAATCTCTATACTGACTCTAAATATGCTTTCCTGGTCCTACACACATGGGGCAATTTCGAAAGAGAGTTATAAACAAGTCATAACTCTTCCATTAAACATGGACCTGAAATAATAGCCTTTTTAGAGGCTGTACACAAACCTAACATGGCGGCTATAAGTCACCTCAGGTGACATCAAAAGGACACGTCTAAGGAATCCAAAAGGAATCAGCTGGCAGAGGGGGTAGCCAAGCAAGCTGCACAAAACCTGCAAGTACTGAGTCCCCATACCAGTCCTGACACTGCTGAAAAATAGATTCCTGGGCTACTGAGACCAAGAAATCCAGGTAGCCCTGGAATGGTGATTTTCAAAAAATGCGCAAAACTGGGTTATAAATGATAGAGGAAAAGTCTTTATGTCCAAAGGCAACCGATGGAAACTAATGCAGGGTACGCATGAGGCTACTCCTGAAGGCCCTGGGACAAATGGCTGAAAACACCTTTGTTGAGATTAACTTTACCACTGCCAATCATGTGCTACCTGCACACAAGTAAACCCAGAGGGCACACCTCCCACCCTCTGCTGCCCTTAACACCAGTCCAGATTGGGGGGACATATCCTGAGGAGGACTGGCAACTAGATTTTACACAAAGGCCATCTTGTAAAGGATATAAATACTTGGTGGTCTATGTAGACATCTTTCCTGAATGGATAGAAGCCTTCCATTGCAAAACAGAAAAGGCCACTGAAGTGACAAAAAGTTTATTAGGGGAAATTACCCCCTTTGATCTGGACTCCCTCCATCTGTACAAAATGACAATGGACCATCTTTTATTGCACAAATAACTGAGCAAATAGCTCAGGACTTAAAAAATTAACTGCTATTTGCATTCGGCCTGACATCCACAGTGCTCCGGAAAGGTGGAATCGGCCATCCACACCTTAAAACGACATCTTGCCAAAGTAAGCATTGAGACTCAAGAAAATTGGGTTACTCTTTTACCGGTAGGACTTCTGAGAGTGAGAATCGCCCCAAAGGAATCAATAGGGGCAAGCCCCTCTGAATTAATATATGGCGCCTGTTCTCACTGTAGAACTGTCAAGAGCTGGAGACTCTAATGCTCTGTTGAATTACTTCACTTGAGGCTGAGTTAATTCACAAATCTCTACAAAAATATGCAGACCATATCCTCCCTAAATCTGATCTGACAGTTGCTAATAATCCACCTCATCCAGACCCAGGAGACATGCTTTACTCAAAGGATTGGAAGTCTAATACAGCGGGGATTTGACTGCAAAACAAGAGCTTCCCTCCCGGGTCATATCATGTGCCCCCTCCATCATACTATTAGAAGGCCATTCCTCGTGGACTCCTATATCAAGAACTCAACCTGTGTCTTCCCCACAGGAACCCAGTGTGCCAGCTTGCATGCTTTCTCACTCCCATGAACCTGTAGAAGACCTCAGACTTCTCTTCAAATGACAGTGAACATTGCACTTCTCTTTCTCATTCTCTTTTTTCCCAATTTTTACTGATAATTCCTTCTTAAGATGGGCACAGCATTATGCTGGGCTTCAAAATCAAACAGCTTGCTGAGTGTATGTGATTCTGCCTATATTGTGCTCATCTGGTCAGGCTTGGTGGGCCTCCCCGTCACGGGGCCCAAATTGGCTTTCCTTGTATACCTATGTCTTAAAGACGATCTGTGACCCAAGTTCTACTATATTTCATGATAGCTCTATCACAAAACAAAATGTTACCCTCTGGCCTATGGCCAGTACCACTTGGAATCTCCCCAGCCAAGATCAGATCTTTTCATGCTCTCAAACCATTAAGGTTCTGACTGAAGTCACTTGTCTACAAATAAATATGTACCAGAGAATGCCTATGCTATAAAATCCAACTTATTGGTATACACAGGCTGAAATATATCAGATCGGGGGCCAATATGAACAGCTCACCCCCACAATTGGATGGCTAAGTCAAAAAGCAATTCTATGCTGGGGACAGAGAAACCATACATAGGCAAACAACACTGGGCAGCTAAGGTGGGTGCCATCAGAAATATGTTCACAAATCATTGTTCTTCAGGCCATGGATTGGTTTGCTACTGATTAGATGAGGCAGCCCAGAATTAGGCAGCTGGCTCCTAATGGGACCCAATGGCTATACAGCCCTAACCTACAGCCATGGCTTCCCCCAGGCTGGATAGGTCACTGTATTCTGGATTTTGCCTCAGTGCACCGATATACTCTGAAAACCATTACTAACTCAGCCAATCTTCTGAATTCAAAACAACCGTGGCCTCGTCCCACATTTCATTGGTATGACCACCTAGCACCCACCTTTGTTCCCCCTTTAGGACTGGAGGATGTCCCTTGGCACATGGAAGCCTTCAATAAGTACACGGTCAAAGCCCAAAATGACTCCCCAAATAGCATAGCCCTGCTAGATACTAAAGTAGCACGGATGAGTAAGGCCGCCCTACAAAATTGAATGGCATCCGATGTTTTGACAGCAGCACAAGGAGGTATATGTGCCTCGTGCCCAGACTCCTTCGTTGCCATAACTTAAAGTGGACAGATGACCCTTTCTACTCAAGGAGACGCATAAATGTTGTCTACCTTGGATTCAGCCTTTCAAAATTCCTACATGCGAATTCCCAACTGATCAATGTTGACACACAAGAAAGGATGTCTCTACCCCCTCATTCAGCAAGAAAAAGTTATGGAAGATGAGACCTTCTACCCTTGACAACCTTCAAGTCTTAAGGGTCAAAATTGTTCAGTGGGGAAATGAGAAGTGCGTTGGCAGGAGAAATGTAGCCAAAACCATTTTATGTGTGGCCGGCCCATTGCTGCACATCTAAGACGCACAGGACGTGGCTTTGCCTAAGAGTCCCATGACTAGTGTTTCACTAGATAATGAAGGGTAACCTTATCTGGACAACAGCTAGCCCTCTAAGTCCTATGAACCTCACTTTCAGCAGACACAGATTCCTCAGAGACTTCGCTCTTCCTACCCCCCACTAACTGAGAAGCCCAGAATTAGCCACTCCCCTCAATCCCAGAGCAGCTCTTCCTGGCCACAGATCCTGGCCCCGTGTTATAATGAAGGCATCTTTCTGCACTGAGAACATTAAAACAACTCTTTCTAGACCATTCGCTCACCAACCCCACATCCAGGAAGGCCCATGTGCCCAGTCCACAGTGCACTGTTATGGTGGCCAATGTGACAGGCAGCCAGTCACCCTGCGAGGCCTACGTCTGAGCCCACGGATATATTAGACTTCTAAGCACACATTTGGTTCCGTGCTCACTCTCCCCTCCAAGAACTCCACTGAACAGGGGCTGCTGTGAGGAAGGCCCTTGATAAATAACTATAGCATATTAATGAGTCATTAATTCTTCCTCAAGCAGAAAGGCTCACACTGTACGTGTACACTTGGATCCCCACAGATTTGTCAGTCCTCTGGTTCTTGAACTTGTCTGCATTGATTTCTGAAAGGCACTCGGCTCGTTTAGGTGGCCTCCAACCCGCTTTCTGCCTGCAATGGATTGTCCACCTTTTTGGAAGAGTTCAAGGCCACTGCTGTTTATTTGGTGTTCGGTCACTTTCCCCCACCTTGCTCTGGTTTAAGCTGCTTATACCTACAAAGGAGCTAAGAGTAGGCAACGGGGGATACGGAGTTTGTGACTCTCAGTTCAGACCATTTATATGACTCGTGTTATAGAGAAAGTCTTAAGGCTCTCTTAAGACATTGCACTTTTCCTGCAATCATTTCGAACTGTAACAAATGGGCTCAGGTGGCTTGCGTTTCAATCTTTGCACAATTGGTATAGGATTTTTAAGACCGCTCAGGGTCACCTCTTCCAAGAAGCCTTCCCTGACCTTCTTGAGATGTAGAAACATTCCTCCTCCCACCCCAACTCTGAGCTCCCGAGCTCCCGTGACAGACCCACGGCTAACCTATGCCTTCTGCAGTCAGCCTGGCGGCCTTCCCCTTCTGACTGAGCTGTGGCTTCCTGGTCCTCACCTTGCAGTGCCACTGTGGGGCCAGCGGGCACTCAGTGAGTATGAAGGTTGAAATAAATCCCCTATGAAAGGAAGGTAACAGGTGGGGGTTTTGAGGGCAGGAACCTGCCGGCCTGTTAGGTACCCCCCTGGGATTTGACCCCGAGCACATGGCAGCAGGCAGGAGCCCAGGAAAGCCTGTGTGCTTGATGGCAGCCCTGGGGACTCAGAGGGCACACCGCAGAGCAGCCTGTGGCCTCCTATGCTTTCGTCTGCTGGAGGATGCCTGCCTGTCTCCCCAGGGAAACCTCCAAAGTCCGAGGCCTTGACCTCCCCCAGAGTCTTATCAGTTCTTCTAGTGGATCCCTCTTGAGTAAAACCTAGTAAATTATTTTCTTTCTCTGAATGCATGGTGGTATTTTTAAATGTGTAATTTCCTGAAAAGAATAGACCACGTGCCTATGAACATTATGAGGATGGTGAGCTTTATGGGCTAACCTGGCAAGGCCATGGTGCCCAGGTGTTTAGGCAACTACTAGAGCAGGCGTTCTGTGAAGATGCCTTATAGATATCATGAACGCTTATAGTCACTTGACTTGAAGTGAAAGACCGAACACTTGGTGAGGTGGGTGGGCCTCATCTAATCCGAAGAAGGCCTTAAGAGCAAACACTGAAGTTTCCCAGAGGATAAGGAATTCTATCTCAAGATGGCGGCATCAACTCCTGCCTCAGTCTCCAGCCTGCCCTACCTGCTGGCCTGCCCTACAGAGTTTAGACTTGCCAGCTCCACTATCATGGGAGCTAATTACTTAAAATATACCTCTTCATATCCCTCTATTGATCCATCCATCCATCCATCCATCCATCCATCCATCCATCCGTCCATCCATCCATCCTATTGGTCCTATTTCTCTAGAAAACCCTGACTGACAAAGTACATATTTGAAATGTAACGCAGGTACCAAAACAAAGACACTTGTGTAAAGATAGTGTTGATATGTCAAGAAAGGCAAGTTGACCAGAGCTCCTGTTCACTGAAGAAGGGTGAATGAATGCAGGAAGCAGGCCTGACCCAGGCTATGAGCCAGCCCTGCCTGCGGGCCCCGTCTTGGGTGCTCAAATACCATCTCATTTAATCAGAGCAACATCTCTGTAGGGAACACTTGCATTGTGCCCACTTTGCAGGTAAGCAAACCGAGGCTTAGAGCAGTAGGGGACATGAGGAGTCACACAGCTGGTGAAGCGTGGCTGGGAGTCTGTCCAGAAGCCTGGCTCTTTCTGCTGCATGACACAGGCCCCCGGGGGAGGCTGAGCCTGGGGATCCAAACCCGGCCTGGAGGAGAGATGCTCTAACGAGTGGCTACTCCTGCCCAGGAGAGGGGTCTGTGTCTCAGACGTCCTTGCCCACCACACGGCCTGCAGCAGGGCCCAGGCTGGTTCCAGGACAGAGAGTGGCCTATGGCCTTCTGAAGGGTGGCTCTACAGGCGCCAGAGTGAGGGACGGTGAACACACATGCGAACGTGCACACAAGTGCACCCAGCTACTCAAAGGTCAAGTACTCAAAGGCCCCGTCCCACTGGTTGGTTCTCCCCTTTCACTATTTTAAAACAAATTAGCTATAATATTTCATCAGGTTAAAAAGGTCTCCCACCACGCATCACCTTCATTGAAAATTCCAGTTTCTTGATCCAGCACAGTAAATCCAACAAGGGATATAAATATTTAAAGAAATTCAAAAGCAATTTCTTTTGGAAAGCAAAGAATTCCTTGTTCCTTGAGAATAATTGCTGTTTAATTTATGGCGAGTAGCCTGCATACTAATCTATCTTATAATAGAATCTATAAAAAAAAAGAATCTATCTTCTGTGTATTTTAAAATCCTTTTAGAAATGAAAAGTAAAACCAAGTTTTCCCTTTAGGTGCAGGTATGAAATAATTCATAGCAAATGGATGCCCCAGGACTATTATCAAATCCCAAAGTGGTTTTTAATATTCTCTGAGTGGCTGTATAGGGTCTGTTGATGGCCAGTGCCATCTTATTCATCATCAATTCCAGAGTCTGTCTCCCATAGATTGGGGGTCAAAGACTATGGCCCTAGCCAGGTCTGGCCCTCTCTTTATAAATAAAGATTTTTTTGGGGGGACACAGTCTTGCCTATTTGGTCCACAGTATTTCTGGCTGCTTTTGTGCTATCCCATTAGAGTTGAATCATTGTGATGGAGACCCCACAGCCCCCCAAGTCAAAAATATTAACTATCTTGCCATTTACAGAAAAATTTTGCCAAACCCTGACCTGGATGGTCAAATAGTTTTCTCCTTTCCCTCCATTTCATCTTCCTCTTTCATCATAATTATTCCAAACATCTCTTTATATTTAATTCTCAGGGAAAGCTCTCACTACTATTATGAATTACTCATCCTAAGATAGTCTTAATATTATGCATAATATTTTAATATTTAATTGTCACATCTAAAATACAGTGTTCTCAGTTATATAAATATTGCTGAGGTTTGACTTGAGAAGAAAGTTTATTTAAGGCTTCAGTTCTGGTGGGTTTCTAGGCTGGAAATACGGGGGCACAATATTCAAGAATGAAATGCACACGGACTTCCAAGTGTCGTGCATACAACAGAGAGAGTGTAAAACCCAGGGTAAACAGGAGGGCAAAAACCCCTGGAACTCGGCTTCTTTCTGGTGACTTCTCAATTGTGCTTAATTAAGGACTGTTGTGGTTAAGATGCACAGGCTGTTTTGAAAGTGGCATTCTTATACTCATTGGATAGGCAGTGTATTTATGGGAATCTGCATTTTACTCCTGGGGGACTTAAATTCTTTTTTCACTAAGAATAGAAACACATACTGCATGATCATTTGTGCTTTTTCTGAATTGCTCCTCCTAAGGCGGTAGGTTGTTTTTCCCACTGCTTTATATCAACTTAAGGCATTTGTTCTTTTCAAAAAGTGGAAAAAAATGTAAAAACTTCATTATTTACTTTTATGCTTAGAAGTGTTTGTCTTTAGTGACCATTGACAAAGGACACAAAGGACCATTGACACCACCTGACCTTCAGAATAAAATCCTGACTTTCACACGTCTTCCTAGGAGTGCTGGGAGCCCACCTGGAAGGTTGGTGAAGGCAGAAGCAGAGCTGAGCTGGGGGGCGGCGGAGTGGCAGCACCGTGCACCTGCTGCCCTGGCTCTCGAGCGCCTGTCCGGCATCTCCACTCGGCCAGCGCTCACCCTGTGGGGCATGGGGGCTCCGGGTAATTTCTACACATGACGTGAAGGCCCTGGGATGGTCACAAGAGGGAAGCTTCTGAGATGTGTTATCCCCGACTTTGGCGACGCCTTGCGCCTTCCCGGCCCTGTCCGAGGACTCTGCCACCATAGTGGGTGTGCTGGAGCCGGCGTGGGGGGCACACGAGTGCCTGGACGTTGTGGGGCTCTCATCCCTCTCTTGGCGCCCGTCTGTGCTGGGCTCCTGACCCCTCCCCATCTCACACACTGGTAATTTTCACAGATGTGGGCATAGGCACACACAGTCGGTTCTCATTACTCATGGATTCCATATTTGTGAATTCACCTGCTTGCAAAAATTTATATTCTACACTCGCCCCCAAATCTGCACTTGCAGCAGTGCTATGGCCTTTCACGGACACATGTAGAGGGAGGGACAGAAGGGTCACCCGATGTGCACGTTTCCAGCTGGGAGAGAAAAAGCAGCCCTCGGCCTTCTTGTGTCAACCAATGGTAAACGAGCATCCTTTATGCAGTGTAGGTCGCACCATGTTCTCCTCACTTTGGGGTCTTTTGTCGCTTTCCCTGTGTCAAGTGGCCCAGGGACAGCGCCTGTCTAGAGGTCCTAATGGCAAGGTGGCTGCGATGTGCCCTGCCCTTTGTGCAGGCACACGCTGCAGTGCTATTGACAGCAAAGTCCAATGTTAATCGATCAGTTATGTACATTAAATAAGTTGTCTTCCATAATCCATTCGTTAATTAACAATAAAACACTTATGTATTGATTGGTTGATGAAAACGTTATGACAAGTGGCTCATAGGAAACTAACCCTGCAACTTCTTTATGAGCAATGGCTCAGGATTTGCTCATTTGGTGTTTGCTGCCACTTTTCAGACATAAAGTGAATAGCGAGAACCGGCTATATCTGAGGTCATAGAAATACGACATGGATCGTGTCCTGGATACCGGCCCTGCTCCGGTGGTGATTAAGGGATTGCACAGCATCCCTCTGCTCACCTGAATCCCCCACCTCAATCTTTGGAGCCCAACATGAAGAGACTTACACATTTAATCCTTTCCTCTCTGATTTTTTTGTTTGTCCTGATTCGCTGCGAAGTGCAGACACATGTCAGGTCTCAAATACTTGTTTTGCTTAATTTTGGTTTTGTAATTTACAAGTGTCCCATGGCTGAAGCTAAGCCCAAGGACATGCATTCTTTGGCCTGTGCAGTGTTCTTGAATCTTCTAAATTAGTTACATTTAGAAATCCAAAGAATTCACATAAGATGCTGAGAGGATGGTGCATGTGCTTCTCCCTCTTGTCTCCCTGTTACCAATCTTCCAGTCCTTCACCTTGTAAGTCTCTGAGCCACACAAAGCAGTAGCTGCCACCCTTAAATGAGTGTAGATCTGTCCTGGTCGTTCTCAGTCCAGACAAAGTGCACAAGCTAATGGACTGCTCAGCCCCCTGCCTTTCGAGGAGCTCTCCCTCCAGCATGGTCTTCCTGGGGGTTTCCTGATGCCGTAGCAGAGCACTTCCAGTTGGCTCCTTCGTCTTGTGCAAGACCATCCATAAAGCAAGCACGAGGGCTCTTCTTCCCCAGTCACTGGACATGAAGAACTTCCCACAAGGAAGAAGAGGCAACAGAGCAGGGGCAGGTGTCAGACTCGGAACCACGGCTTATGCAACTTGCTTGTCCCTCCTGTACGTGCTGGGGGGCCAGTTATACGGATGCAACACCCACCAGAAAATGAACGCAGCCACACCCTCCCCATCTGTAATGGAAAGTTTGGGTTCTAGATATTAGAATACTGAATCTTGACCATCTCTCGACTGGAGACAGCCTCATTTTTTGGCTGGAGATCGCCTCTTTTCCCCACTTACCTCATTGTTCTCCACTTCCAGGCTTATCCATGGTTCGGATCCAAGGATGGATCCTGGCTGAACATGAAGAAGATTGAAGAATCACCAGCTCAGGCTTGAGACTGAGTATCTAGTCACCCTCGATCTCCATTTGAGTCAGGACCCATGTCCCCTCCATGTTTCTGAGAGCCCACCTGGTGGGCTCTGGTGTCTGAGTCTGAGGCCTGGACGGAATAACCTGTGCGTGGATGGCTGGGGGGTTCCACTTGTCTGGCTGTCTACCTCACCTACCTTACCAGCCCTCCCTCCCCCACCACCTCTTGCCAGAGGCACCTTTTGACAGAACTGAGCTTCTCTGTCCGATCTGATCCTGTGTCCTGCAATGTATTCTTTAATTTTAATTGTTTAATTTCTAATTTATTCTCTCATAGGTTTAGATTATTGTAGCAAAGTTGTGAGTAGTAGAGAGTTCCCACATACTCTTCGTGCAACTGCCAAACCAGGAAATCAACAATAAACTAGAGATCTTGTAAAATTTTACCAGTTTTTCCTCAGATGTCCTTTTACTGTCCAGGGTCCCACATGGTGTTTCATTCGCTGTCTCCTGCGTGTCCTCCAACCTATGACAGATCCTCGGTCTTGTCTTTCATGACCTCCACCCCAGGCTCCTTCCAGTGAACACGCTTCAGCCTCCATCCCCACTACAGCTGAATACCCTGCTTCTCCCCCTTTACCTGCCATGTGAATTCCTAATCATTATTCCAGACAATATTACTCAGGCACGTAAAGCTAGAAGCCGCAACACCCCTAAGCCTCAGTGGCCCAACATAATAGCAGTTCACTCCTCACTTACTCGAGGTCCGTGTGGATGTCCTCGGTTGGGTGGCTCTCCTGAGAAGCCCTCCTCCACGTGTGGGAAGAGCTTAGGACACTGCCATCCCCACCTCGTGGCCTCTAAGATCAACACAGAAACAAAGAAAGAAGAGAAGTGTATGTGGAAGCTTTTGTTGTTTCCTTTTTTTTTTTTTTAAGATTTTATTTGTTTATTTATTTATTTATTTACTCATGAGAGACACACAGAGAGAGGCAGAGACACAGGCAGAGGGAGAAGCAGGCTCCCTGTGGGGACCCTGATGCGGGACTTGACTCCAGGACCCCAGGATCACGACCTGAGCCAAAGGCAGACGCTCACCCACTGAGCCACCCAGGCGTCCCTTGTTGTTTCTTTAAATAGCACAAGCCAATATAGGCTTGCATCATTTCTCCCCTGATTCCAATGGTCAGAGCCAATCCTAGGTCGTACCCACATGCAGGAGAAAGGGAAATGTCGTTTACTGTATCCCAGGAGGAAAACGAAGCAGGCCATCGAGCTGTAGCATGGTCTCTGCCACCGGCCACCCTTCTAGTCACCAAATGGCTTTCTTTTTCTTCCCACAGAATACAGCTTGCCCTCCCTCTTCCCGAGAGAGAACGTGGACACCCGTTCGGTTACGGTAGCCAACTGGGTGGCTCTGGCCATTCTGTGGAGCAGGAGCAGCCCCTCTGGTCTGGTCTCCTGCACCTGGGGGCTGCTGGATTGGCCACTGGCTTTCCTGGTTTCCAGTCAACGGTGGTGGATCAAGGCCGGGGAACTCGTGGAACCCTCCCTCCTGGGGCTCACACCCATTGCTCGCCCATGGATGCGCCTTAGTGCACATGCGTCTGCTTTGGATGCTGAGACCTCATGGGTACAGCCCCAGAATTCACCTTCTGGGGGCTCCTCCTTAGTCCTTATCATGTATGGCCACATAAGGCTGGACTTCGGGCAGTGTGTTCTTGAGGCAGGACAGCTTTGGGAGCTCACCTCCAGTTTAGGAAAGACTGGGGACGGGGCACTTGGGGGGCTCAGATGGTTAAGCGTCTGCCTTTGGCTCAGGTTGTGCTCTCGGGGTCCTGGGATTGAGCCTCCTGGGGGGCTCCCTGCTCAGCAGGGGGTCTGCTTCTCCCTCTCCCTCTCTCCCCTGCTCATTCTCTCTCTCTCTCTCTCTCTTGATCTGTTTCAAGTGGATAAATAAAAAATCTTTTTTTTTTTTTTTTAAAGGAAAGACTGGGAACTCCTCAAAGACTGTTTTTAAGTCAAAAACAATTGAAGGACATTTTGGGTCCAGACCCATGGTATTCTTAGTGATACGATCGTCCCAAAAACTTGATGACTTCCGATTGATTTATACCAGTAACCATATCCCTTTCTTGGATGTCGTTCTGGAACCTGTTTCATTTCCCTGCCTCCTCACTCCTGTGACCCTGTTTCAACATAACAGCAGCTCTCCGAGGCCACCGGGCTGAGTGGGAAGTCCACGCGCTTACTCACACCTTTGCTCTGAGTCACTTTATGAACCTTAGAAAGTTCACCGGCACTTAATCATTTCAAACGATTTTTTTATTCCTGTACTTACTGTTCAGGGACTAGAAGCAGATTACCTTTTGTAATCCTACAAGGCCTTGAATTTCTGGACTCCATTACCTTTCATTTTCTGCTTACAAAGCAGCCAATTACTTCCTGAGCTCTTCTCTTTCTTGTATTGCCTTTCCAAACCGAGCCACCGCCAATCTAAACAAGCTTCAAATATTCCATTTTCCAACAACTCCTCCTAGAGCCTACGGTGATGGGATCTGCCTTCCAAGTCCCCAGGGGCAGCCATCCTGCCGTGTTCTGTCCACACATAACATAGATGTTCAGCAACCCAGTCAGCCATGTGTCTTCCTCTCCTCTTGCCCAACTGCTAAGAAAATGGCCACATATTTCTGGTACAGCAGCAGGCCCCTGCAAGATACCACTTTCTGCGGTATTCAATAATATTCAGGCTCGCTGTTGCAAACAATCCCCAATTCCAGTAGTTCCTCAAAATAAGTTTATTTCCCACCCTTCCTGTGTCCACTAAGGATTTTCCAGTTAGGGTCTCCTCCTGCAGACAAAGACTCAGTGATCCAGGTGCCTTTCACCTTGGGATGCTGCTGTTTCCGATATGGGGCCCCAACTTTGCCACAGGAGAAGAGAGGAAAGGGTCAGATATTTCACGGGCCAGCCTAGATGTGTCATACATCACATCTGCCTGAATTCTGTCGGTCAGAATCAGTTTTATGGCCCCACTCAGGTACAAAGCGATGGTAAATGTCATCCTCTGGGTGCCCAGGAGGATAATTAAATGGTCAACAATAATTAGAATGACTTCTGGCACAAAGACCAGTCTGAAATGTCACCTGAAAGCTCTGCAGAATCAGCCACTTCCCTTCCACTCGCACTGGGTCTTGTACATAATTTGCACCTGTCACTTTGATTAAAAATTATTTTATTGTCTGTAGACCCGCCAGGTAATGATTGCCTTGAGGTTAAGAACTGTCCTGTAGTGCTCGCTTCAGCAGCACATGTACTAAAATTGGAGTGATGAGAGAAGATGAACATGGCCCCCATGCAAGGATGACCTGTAAATTCATGAAGCATTCCATACTTTACAAAAAGAAAGAGAGAGAGAGATCCCTGGGTAGCTCAGCGGCTTGGCACCTGCCTTCGGCCCAGGGCATGATCCTAGAGTCCTGGGATTGAGTCCCGCTGTGGGCTCCTTGCATGGAGCCTGCTTCTCTCTCTGCCTGTGTCTCCATCTCTCTCTCTCTCTCTCTGTGTCTCTCATGAATAAATAAAATCTTAAAAAGAGAGAGAGAGGAGAGAGAGAGAGAGAGAGAGAGAGAGAAAGAAAGAAAGAAAGAAGAAAGAAAGAAAGAAAGAAAGAAAGAAAGAAAGAAAGAAAGAAAGAAAGAAAGAAATCCCCTGTGCCCATCACCCTAGCACCTGAGCCTGGTGCTCTGGCTGGGGCCGGGCACACGCAGGTGCTGAGTGCTTGTCAAGAGAATGAGGAGATCAGAGAGAGGCCAGGCTGGGAGTAAATATTGAGAGGTGTGCAGAATCGGATTTCTCTCTTAGAAAGGGAAAAATTGGAGGCTATCATAAGACATATTTCCTAATAAAAATGAAAGTAACATCCTGCACTTTTTAATTTATTCAAGTGGGCAAATTGTTTCCCCATCTCCTTCTTGGCATTCACCTGGTAATTTCACATTTCCCAATAGATTAGTCTTAACACAATGAGAGCTCTCAGCAGAGGCTATTAATTATATATTACTTTAAATAGTATCTCCTGTCCTGAATGAAATTGTTACTTATAATAGAAAGAAAAATCCCATAAGATACGAGCGTCAGACATTCTCAGTACTCGAGGAAGACGTGTGGGGAGGCTGTCCCCCGAAGATTTAGGACTGTGCCCCAACACTTCTCTATTCAAGGAGCTCAAGATAGAAACGCTTCTGAGGCAGGCAGAACTGAGTCCGATTAACCGATTGAAATACACAGAAATGCGGAACAATAGCTCATTTGTTTGCTCTGAATCTAAGAAACAAAGGGCCTCTGATGAGGCTGCACAGAGGGGTTCTGACCATCTTCTGAAATGTCTCTGGCTCCTAAGCTGGGGTATGTGAGTGTGGAGAAGGAAGCTTCTCAGGGGCCTGGGCTGTGGTCCAGGGTGCCCATCACCAGGAGGGACGTGCCTGGAGCTGATGGGGGTGGCTGTGTCTGGGCACCACATCTAGGAGATGCCCTCAGAGGTGTGAACAGTAAGGTTCGTATTTCTCTAAACAGTTTTCTAGCAGATGGAAGTGACTTGTTCTGAAACGACCAGAATGTTGTGACAATTTTCTGAGAGATAGATGTGAAGTGTCTTGAAGGGCACCTTTTTATAACTTGCCCCGAAGTGCCACCTTAGTAGCTCTGCGGCCACGTGGGGCAGACCCATCCCACCTGCCCTTACCTCTCCTTCCACAGGTTCGGTTTGCAGAAGGGACCAGCTGTGCAAACAGGTGGCACACATGTCCTGAAACGACTCCTGGGAAGGTGGCCCCCTGTTGGAGTTTACACACCTGCCTTTAAGAAATGCGTCTGGTGTGAGGGCCCTGGGAAGCAGCTCACTGAGTCACCTGTCTGCTTTCCTGACCACTTGTAACAGGAGGACACTGGAGCACAGCCCCGTGAAATTCAGAGCATCAGAAGTTGAGGGGAAAGTAGAGTTCCTTCCCATCTACCTTTGTCTCCCTGGACATGGTTTCTCTATTACTAACAACTTCTGTTAGCGTGGTGCATTTGTGATGAATAGAGATATTAATAATATAGTAATAATTCAAATAGAGCAAAATATAAATGGCATTTAAACTGAATCACGGGATCCCTGGGTGGCGCAGCAGTTTGGCGCCTGCCTTTGGCCCAGGGCGCGATCCTGGAGACCCGGGATCGAATCCCACGTCGGGCTCCCGGTGCATGGAGCCTGCTTCTCCCTCTGCCTGTGTCTCTGCCTCTCTCTCTCTCTCTGTGTGACTATCATAAATAAAAAAAAAAAACCTGAATCACTAAAATAGATTCAATTTTAAATGAGAAATAAAAATGATTACAATGAGATAATTTTATTATAATAGAACATCATTATTGACTCAAGTATGTGGTTTATATTACGGGTCACTCTTCACATTGGACCCTCTATGGGCTTTGACAAATGCATAGTGATGTGTATCCATCATTATAATACCATACGGAACAGTTTCATGGTCCGAAAAATCCTCCACCTATTCATCCCTTCCCCCAATCCCCCAATCCCCCAACCCCTGGCAACCTCTGATCTTTCAACTTTCTCCAAAGTTCTGTCTTTCCAGAATGTCATGGAATCATACAGTAGGTAGCCTTTTCAGGTTGGCTCCATTCACCTGGCGATATGCCTTCAAGTTTCTTCCTGGCCTGTTTGTGGCTTCATAGCTCATTTCTTTTTGACTCTGAATAATATCCCACTGTCCAGATGGACCACGGTTTCTTTACCCACTCGCCTATTGGAAGACATCTTGGGTGTGTCTAAGTTTTGGCAGTTGTAAGTAAAGCTGCTGTAAACATTCATGCGCAGGTTTCCCCTGCACCAGCGACGTATGAGAGTTCCCTCTGCTCCACATCCTCGTCAGCATTGGGTGTCATCAGTGCTCTGGATTTGGACTACTCCAATGGGTGTGTGCTGGTATCTCACGATGGTCTGAATTTGTGATTCCCTGTGACATGTGATATTGAGCACTTTTCCATATGCCTATTCCCCAGGTATTTTTTTCTTCATGAGCCTAATGCAGACATTTCTTGCCTAATGTAGACATTTCTTCCTCCAAGCAGAAAGAATTGGCTTATCGTTGTGGGAGAAATACATTTCTAGACTGATCGAGCTAATCATTCCCTTAACACATCTTTCAAAAGTGACAGAGAAGGATACTCATACCAAGTAACATCTTTTTTAGATGCTTTCAAGTTAGACAGATGATCAACGCTAAAATAGGGAATAACTGGGACTCTCTTTAGGGGGTCCTGGTTGGGGATGGAGTTTTCTTAGCCACATGGATCCTTGGAGAACAGATTTTGCTGCTTTGCAATGGGGGAAGTAACAATTCAGACTGTTGAATACTTTGCACAATTCGGACTGTTGAATACTTTGCAAAGATTAAGATACCAATAGATGTGAGATGTTTCTACATTCCTAACTCCCACATATGGGCTTCAGGCCAGGCCAGCTGGATTTTAAAAAAGAAAATCATTAGCTCTCTGATAGAACCAGCTTGCTTTTAATTCTATCAAACAAGAAGTTAAAAGTGCCTGAGCTGCTCCCCATATTCTCCATTGGCCACTACTTTCTAGGACAGCGACATCGAAGATCACCACGTCTCCATGTCAGTACAGTGAGGGATGCACGGAGTGGTGGCTCTGTCCTCATCATCGTGGGAAGACAGCAGTGATATGCAGATAGTGACAGAGATATCTGTAGATGTTTCTCAACATCTACAGATAAGAACGTGGCGGCCAGGACTATCAGTGTCCAGCTTGATGATGATGCTTGAGCTGGGTGCAGTCTCTAGTTGGATTTTGGTAGTTGACACTGTCTGCTCTCAGGGGCACCCCCTGCATGACAGCTGAGTGGCTGTTGGTCCAAGATCCTTAAGGGGACCCTGAAACAGTTAGTGTGTAGGCAGCACTGGTCCTAGAGACTTCAATTATTTTCTTCCTTAACCATTGGGAATTAATGAACTCTTCGCTTTCTGAAATGTCTTTTTAATTCATGATTCCCAGGAATCCAGGCCAGACTCTTCCTAAACTCATCTGGACTTGTGCAACTCAACCGTGAGCTTGCTGCTCCTCATCTCCATCCTGGCTTAGCTCTGATGAGCATCAGAGAAGCAAGATGGAGAAATAACATGTCTTTTAACATCGCCCAGGGGTTGTGTCTGGCCCAAGGACCCTTCAGTGACTGTGCTTTTCAATCACTGAGCATCACAGAAAGGTTTCCCAAATATTCTCTTCAGAACATAGAGTTTTAACAATTTCAGTCATTCTTTCTTAACCAACTCTCTTGTCGAGGCCGAAGAACCCATTCTTCCAGTGTAATCCATGAAACAACTCAGTTTCCAGCATCCCCCTAAAGGAAATGTCAAGTTGGAGAGGTACTCTGGCTGAGGGCCATCCATCGTCAGGGCTCTTCTAAAACAGGGAATAATTAGGGCCAACATCAGCCTTCTGGGGGTGTAGGTTCCACCTCCCCTTTCCTAGTCGGGGCAGAAACAACGCTCATCACAGGACTAGCTGCATGGATGGTGTGGACGCCCAGTCCTCCTGAGACCCTCCCTCAAGCATCTATGCTCTGGTCCAGGTGGGTAGTCTTATCTACTTCCTGGTAGGAGGAGGCCCACCATCCTTCCAGAATGCAGCTGAATGGTGTCTAAGCCTTCATGCTCTGCCCCACAGATGGATACCTGTCCATTTGCCGGCAGATGTCTAGACCCACCCCTAAATGCGGAGGGATTATTATATTGCTCCATTAGATAGCCATTCATTTTACATAAAAACTGACTGCTTTAGCAGAACCAGGCATTGAAGAAATAACAATACAATATTTTGTTTATATTATATTTGACAGAGATGAGGCTTTTATAAAGGAAAGGTGAACGTTCTGAAATATTATCCTTGAATTCCGTTAGTTGGCAGTGATAAAAATATGGCTTTCCAGCCCCATTTTCTTTTTTCTTTTTTTTTTTTAAGACTTTATTTATTTATTCATGAGAGACACAGAGAGACAGGCAGAGACACAGGCAGAGGGAGAAGCAGGCTTCCTGGGGGGAGCCTGATGTGGGACTTGATCCCAGATCCTGGGATCAGGCCCTGAGCTGAAGGCAGACGCTCAACTGCTGAGCCACCCAGGTGCCCCCTCCAGCCCCATTTTCTTTAGAGGAAAGGGGAGAAAGGGAAAAAAAAAAAAAGCCTGGGAAATCGGTCTACTTTCAGCAGTTTCTCAGCTGGTGTACAGGTGATTGATAGTGTTCGTTGGATCCCATCACTCTGCGGTGAGGCCCTGGAAGTCCAGGGCAAAAGTTTTGCTGAGTTAGCATTTCATTTATTTTCTTTTGACATGTTGAGTATTGAAATGACCCAAAACAGCTAAAGCAGTATGGCCAGGGCATTCTCCTGCCAGTGAGGTTAGGACAGACGGACCAAAGGGCATCTTCCAACAGGAAAGGTCTGGTTCTCTGTGGGATAACACTGACATCCCGACACATGGCTATTCACCTTAGCCATTTTGAGCTTTCTGACTCTGGGCAATTGTGGTTTTCAAAAAGAGCAAACCATCATATACCTCATAATTCCATTAGCTATCTGTTGTTGTATCTTGATGGCAACACAAACCTAGAGGTGTAAAGCCACACACATTTATGACCTCAGGGTTTCTGAGGCCTGGGAGGGTGGGCACAGCTTAGCCGGGTCTTCTGCATGGGTCTCTCCAGGCTGCAGACAAAGTGTCAGGGGGGCTGGGGTCTCAGCAGAGACCCTACTGGGAAAGGATCCGCTTCCAAGATCCTGAGGTTGTTGGCAGTATTGGTGGGTGTGTGAGAGAGCTTCCATTTCTTGCTGGGAGTCTGCTGGAGCCACTCTCAGCTGCTTGCCCTGTGGCCTTCTCTGGAGGGCGGCTTTCAACGTGGCTTTGAAGAAGCCACCTAGGGAGCATTGCCTCGCAAGGTGGGTGTTACAATCTTATGTATCATAATCACAAACATGTAATCACAACCTTCCCACCGCCTTTGCCAGGAGGAGATGCAATGGTTAATTCTACATGTTAACTGGACTAGGACATGGGATCCCCAGATACTTGGTTAAACATGTGAAGGTATTGCATGGAACAATGTCACTTTTAGAGCACAAGACAAGGAAGTGAAGGTGCTCATGGACTTGAGAAAGAATCTAGTTAAGACCATGAGGGAGCAGAGCGGTTTTCTCATAAGTGGGTGATCCCAATAGTATTTGGGTGCTGAATTGAAGGCACCATGTTGACGCTCTCCAATAATGCAAACATTACCTTTTAACGTTTTTTAAATACACCCATGTGCCAGACAGTGTTTGAGAGTTTTCCAAATGTTATTTCACTCAGCGCTCACACCTGTGCCAGGTGGCCAATGTTATTATTATCCTTGCTTTGCAAATGAGGAAACGGAGGCATGGAATTGGGGTGGCTTGTTCAGGGTCACATGAGTAGGAGACTGTACAGCCAGGACTCAGCCCAGTGACTCCTAGCACTCCGCCTGTCCTAGCAGTCCACACTACGTTGGAGCTGGGGCCATGGTCCCGGGTGAGGTGTCCTCCAGGGAACGGCTCATCCACGCCTTCTGAAACTCACACTCATGGGCCAGGTTGGAGCATGATGGGAAGTCAAGCCAGGGATCCGGGGGAAGGAGATGGCCTACATCAGGGCAGGGAGAGAGGCAGCTGAACCGGAGGGAGGAAGAGCAGAAGGAGGTGCAACCAGTGTTAGAAGTGGGATGGGCAGTGCACCAGGTGGCCCAAGACACCTGGAGATGCGGTGGTGGCACAGTTAGAATGAGGGCTCCGTGCTGTCCAAGGTTGTCAGAGTGCCTGGCACTGGGGCGTCTCTGACTCACAGATTGAAGCTTCCAGCGTGGGGGTGCCTGGGTGGCTTAGTCGGCTAAGTGTCTGCCTTCGGCTCAGGTCATGATCCCAGGGTCCAAGGATCAAGTCCCATGGCTGGCTCCCCACTCAGCAGGAAGTCTGCTTTTCCCTCTCCCCCTGCTACTCCCCCTGTTTGTACTCTCACTTGCTCTCTCTCAAATAAAATCTTAGAAAAGAAAAAAAGGGGGATCCCTGGGTGGCGCAGCAGTTTGGCGCCTGCCTTTGGCTCAGGGCGCGATCCTGGAGACCCAGGATCGAATCCCACATCAGGCTCCCGGTGCATGGAGCCTGCTTCTCCCTCTGCCTATGTCTCTGCCTCTCTCTCTCTGTATGACTATCATAAATAAAATAAAAATTAAAAAAAAAAAAGTATTAAAGAAAAGAAAAAAAGAGAAGGAAAGAAAAGAAAAAAGAAAAGAAAAGGCAAGCAAAGAAAAAAAAGAAAAGAAGAGGAAGTTCCAGCATGGTGGCCATGGTTGGATGGCCCGGTGCCATTCCTTGTGAGAATTTGGTGTAAGGCTCCAAAGGGCGGGGCTTTGGAGGGCAGCACACCCAGGTCCTCAAAACAGCCACCAGACATCTCCAGGAAAAAAAAAAAAAAAAAAAAAAAGCAAGATGTGACTTTATCTCTAATGAATTCTCCATCTGTTTGCATCATATTTGATTCGTTTTTTCCCCCAAATGTTCTAAAACATAAGTAGACATCTGAACTGTGGATTTGAATCTAAATTTTGTAAAGACTTGATTCAAATGTGTGTTGTAGAGCTGGAAGTGCTTTCCCTGACTCCGGGCAGTGACTGCACAAGTCAGAGCACGGCTGGCCTGGCCGGCCAGTGGGCCCTGGAGGTGGGCTGGGTCCCCAGGGCCTGGGGAGGGCGAGGCTCCGCCTGCCAGAGCTGACTCACGGCTCTGCAGCCCCTCCTGCACTTGTCTTCTCTGTGCTGTCTTGCATGGTCCTGCCCCGCCGGGCAGGGCAGTCTCCAGATGGAATCGGAGGCGGAGTAATCCAAACTGCAGCGCCTTGAAACCCAGAGCAGAAAATGCCCCCGGATCCAGTAGAGATGGAAGTTGCTGGAGGATTTGGGAAGGAATGCACCCGGATGAAGCCTGGGCGTGCTGCAGCAGGGCTCAGGGGAGTGCGTCCCCAGGAGGGCAACATGGGGACAGGGCTGGAGCACACTGATCAGGGTTTGGCCACCACGATGGCCTGGGATGGAGGCTCAGCCACCACCAAGGGTCATAATCCCTTCACCTGGCCTTGCGTGTATTTTTGTCACTTGTTCCTACTGGCCATTATTTTAGCTACTTGCTTCCTGCCTGTCAGGGCCCCTAGGCAGGGGCTGGTCCCGCTGTGCCCCTGCGGAAGCTCCTCTGATCGTGCTTGGCACCGATGCTTGGCACAGTCCGTGCTCAGTACATGGTGCTGAATGCACTCTTGGCCCTGGGGGAACGTCCTCTGAGGAGGGGTCAATAGGTCTCTGCCTCGGTGCATTTCCACTTTGACCAAAACAGCGGCGGGTATGGTATAGCCTTCCCAGAGGGCAGCCCGAGCGGAGAGCGCAGGCGCCTGAGGCTGTGCCCGCAGCCTGGCTGGGGGAGGAGCCGGCGGGTGAACAGCAGGGCAAGGGTGGAGAGAAGTCCCTGGGAAGAGCCAGGCGGGGAGAAGCTTCAGCACTGAGCCCAAGGGGTGCTGGGGGGATTCTGAGCCAGCGGAGGAGAGGCGATGGGGCCAGATGGGAAGTCGCCTGCTGCTGGCGATGGGAAGATGGGGACCATCTCTGGAATGCTGACTTCACCTGCCTCCTGCCGGCCAGCCTTCCCTCGGCCCTGCAGCAGCCCGGTGGCCTCCAGAGACACAAGCTTGGGAGCCCGCCTCCTCGAACGCTGGGGCCCCGGGGACGCTGAAGGGTGGCGGGAGGTGCTCTCAGAGCCTGGCTGCAGGTGCGGAGAGGGTCAGCAGGGCAGGGAGCGGGGCGCCTGGATGCACCTGCTTCCCCTGGGACCCTCAACCCCCAGGGAGGGCTGCGGCCAGGCGGAGCGGGCTGGGACACGGGCTCCCCGAGGACAGGTTGCAGCCCCAGCAGCCCGGCTGTCTCCCCGCAGAACAGCCTCCTTCCCGGGGGGGCCCTGGTGGGCAGGCCAGGGTCACAGGTCAGATCCTGGCTAAGAGCTGCTCCCGGAGGGTGGGGTGGGGGTTGGGGGGGGTGGGGGCACATGTTCGCACATGGGAAATTAACAAAGGCAGTGGACCTTGCGGGGTGGGGGGCGGAGGAAGGAGGAGGCTGGAGGAACCACCAACCCCCGACTCACGCTTACTGCAGGTTGTAATTATTCGGCGTCTTGGACTTCAAGAGGCCGATTTTGTTAATAAGATTGTTACTAAATTGTCAATTGAAATAGCATTTTTAGTTAATAATGTTCGCTTTTTTTCTGGTCCAACCAGTTTGCACTGTACCTGGAGAACCTCAACTTTGAGCAAACTTATACATTTTGATGTAAATGTGAAAAAAATTTAATGAAGTATTGTAACATAGTATAGTACACATAACTATAGTGTACATATATAATGTATATATACACATAGTATAGTAGTATAACTTAGAGTATAAATAGTATATGTATGTTATGTACATAGTATCATAGTATAACTCTGACTCTTGAGTGTTACTGGGAAAATCTTCGTATTTTGGCCACTACATATTTAGAATGTATTTTTATAGATTTCAACTTTTCACATCAAAGAACTATGTGCAAAGCCAGCTGATGTAGGAGCCAGTGACCCCTTGGGTTATGAATCATCAAATGTCTTCATGGAAAAAAAAAACAAAACCTGTCTTCATGGCTTGACCAGCTGCACTGTCCTCAGAAAGAGCCAAGTGGGGCAACAGTGTATTAAGGACTCTTGTGTGTGCATTCCATTCTTTGCAATGCCAAGCCTTTGAAAATGACATTATTTCATGAATGAAATTATTTATTCATAAATATTTTCAAATGTATTTCAAATATATTTCATAAATATTTTTGAAAAATATTTATGAAATATTTCAAGAATATTTCATAAATGCTTTCAAATATATTTCAAAAATATTATTCACCAGCATTCATACAGTATTATATCATAAATAAAAATGTTATTCATTCATTCATAAAATTTATGAATGAAAATTTTATTCATAAATGAAATTATTATTCAAACTGAAATTTTATTTTTATTTTTTATTTATTATTTTTATTTTTTTTACTTTCTTTTTAAATACAATAAATCCTTAAGCCTGAATTATGTTTTGCCTGCCAGCTTGAATTGGAATTTCTTACGGTATTACGGTCTATACTTCATGTGTGAGAAAATGCCTCCAAATCCTCCAACAACACACTTGTAGTTCAGTCCATGGGATAAACACTTCTGAGCTGTGACCATAAAGGAAAGCTCTCAGTAATTCTAAGTCCAGGGATGATGAATGTCACAAATGTGATTCCTAAAATTTGCACTTCATTAACTCCAGTCCTCATTTTCTCTGCCTCATTTTCTCTTTCCAGACTCCCCGGCCATCTCCCAGCAACATCCCTCGAACCGCGTCTCCCCATGCCCACCCCCCCAGCACCCACATGGGTGGGTGTGACGTCCTCCCCCGCAGCTCCAGGAGGCCTCCCTGCTCTTCCACATTCTGGGCCCTACAGGTATGACTTGTGCCCAGACTGTTTCTCCCCAATCATACAAATACTCTACCCTCTCTGAGCAGACGTGAGGGCTCTCTGTCCTTTTAAGTTTCCACAATGCAAACATCAGGTTGTATTTTCACAGCACCTCTGTCTCCACACAAGGCCAAGATCTCCTGTGGACAAAACCGTATTTTGCCTTTGATCAGCCTTGTCCAATGTGGAGCCTGACCATGTGGGCCACAAGCTGCTCCAGAGATGGCCTGGGTGACCTGCCCCTGTGGGCCTCCCTCAGATCCCAGGATGCAGGGGATGTAGTATTTATCCCATTTAACTCCCCCTCCACCCCGTCAGCCTGCAGAGGGGCCAAGGAGCTCCTGGTGCCACCTGGAAGCCCGAATCACAATAACCAGGGCAACAGATGTGTTGCAGGCTCTATCCCAATAATAGGAAGGCAGCCACGGGCGCCTGCGTGGGGCTCTCAGCGTCCCACTCTGATCCGTGGGACAGCCCTACCTTGTTGCCCCATCCCTCCCTCTGACTTATACATTCCAACTTCACTCCTCACAATTTAGGCTCCATGGCCCTTCTCTATCACCACTTTTTTTAAAATTAAGAAATAAACAATACATAAAACTACAAAGTATGGGGACACCTGGGTGGCTCAGCAGTTGAGTGTCTGCCGTCAGCTCAGGGCGTGATCCTGGGGTCCTGGGATCGAGTCCCACATCGGGTTCCCAGCATGGAGCCTGCTTCCCCCTCTGCCTGTGTCTCTGCCTCTCTGCGTCTCTCATGAACAAATAAATAAAATATTTAAAAAACAAACAAAAACTACAGAATATAACACAACCACCCAATATAAATAGTAATATCTAAAAAAAAAATGGATTTGATATGTTTGCTTCAGAGTTCTCAAACCAACAAGAAACTCCCATCACAGAACACTGACATCACCTAGACTCAGTTCCCCTCGCCTTCAAAGACAACCATGGTCCTGGGCTTTAATGTGTCTCCAATCCATATTTTCACTTTTACTACACATATGCTCTCCACAGATATTACTCCTCTCAAATTGCAAACACTGTATCATTCTCCAGTGAATCACTTGCTTCCTTCCTTCCCCACAAAGATAACCAGGTCTGGCAGTTCTAGCCAGCCCACTTTGTCTCAAGGGTCACCTTGAAGCAAACCTCTGATCAGCTTTTGTGGAGAGAAGTGTCTGAAATCATCCCCGTCACACAAGTAGGGAGAGAGTGCTTTGCTGGAACATCCACAAACCAGATGTTGGACGTCTTAATTGATCTCGAGTTTCTTGGTTCTTGGCCTTTTGTTATATTTTCTAGGATAAACCTGATTATACCCTCTACCTCTTTTACCACGTTTGTTTTCTTATTTTCTTGATTCACTGTTCTCGGATGATTTTGTTCTCATTGCATCCTGTTACTGTAGGGCTAAAGTAAACTTGTGTCTTTAAAACATTGAGGTGTCACGGACATTTAAGGAACTGCGTATATTTAAACTGCATGATTTGATGCCTATAGATGTGAAATCATCACACAGACAAGATAATGAGCATCAGCCCCAAATGTCCTCTTGCCCTTTTGTAAACCTCCCCACCTTGTCCCCATCTGTAGGCGAACACTTACCCTACACAATACAGTCTGTGTTCTTGCCTGGCTTTTAGTCAGCATGGTGATGCTGAGATACAGTCATTCTGTTGCCGCTAAGAGTACATTCCTCCCTTACAGCCAGGAGTATCCCATTGTATGGACATACCACAATATGCTTAGTCATTCCCCTGCTGAAGGACAATTGCATTGTTTCCCGCTTTTGGCTGTTGCAAATAAAGCTATGAACATTCATGCAGAAGTCTTTGTGTAGATACATGCTTTCATTTCTCTTGGGTAATTACCTGGGAATGAAATATTTTCATCGAACTGCCATTGTACATTCCCACTAGCAGTGTGTGTGTGCTCTAAAATTTTTATTGTTAGAATCAGAGAATTCTTTATGTACTTGGATGTGGAACTCTTATCAGATATGCAATTTGTCCATCATGCCAGTGGTCCATTCCTGTCCATTGCTGGGTCGTATTCCAGGGCACTGTGTCTCTCCGTCCACTCACCTGCTCATGTCCAATGCCCCTGATGTTACGGTTTTTTTCTAAAACATTTCCCTTTCGCTTATGGAATGATGTTCTCTCCAGAGGCATTTACTTTTCTTTCATGACGCAGATTTTTCTAAGTATCTGGTGATTCTTGGTCATTGGTGAACATTTCTGAAAAAGCCCCAGAAAAGCTGAGAGGGAGCCTGTACCCAAGGAGACCACGCACCTGAGGAGACCACGCCTCCTCAGACTCTCACACAACACAAAGGCAGAAGGTGGATCCCTTCTGCCTACTACCACTGGTGGATCCCTAAAGACCAAAATGTGGAGAATGTTTTTTTCTGGGATGTCAATAGCTAGATAACCTGGTTCTCCCCAAATAGCTAATTTTTATGCATGAAAGGTCCCTTGCTCCTACTCCAACCTCACTCCTATGTTTTCCCTGAAACAGGTGTGTGTGTGTGTGTGTGTGTGTGTGTGTATACACATATATCTTCTGGGTTTTATGTGCTATTTGAGGAGTGCTCTGTACTCAGAGCAGAGAACGGTGTCCAGTTGGCCATTTCGAGGTGTGCATTTCATCTCCTTACGTCATCTGTGGCATTAGGACCTGCCACTTCAGTAGGGCACACTGTGGGCTCTCCATCGCCACAGCTCCTGCCCTGCCTTATCAGCTCCTGTGCCTTCCAATTCCTTCACAGTGATTGGAACGCGTCAGGATCGGGAGCGGGAGTAAAAAACACATGTTCAGTTTATCGTATTAAATTGCAAGCTTTTAAGTATATTTCTAAAAACTATAAAAACCATTCCTAATTTTTTTAAGGAAATACCTTTCTAAATCACTATAGGAAACATAAGAAAAAAAGGAAGTTGCAAACAAATAATAAAAACAGGAAAAAAGATAAAAGAACAGCTCAATATAGCAGCTATTGGGGGAACTGCAGCCCACTTATTCAATGGCAAAGTCTGTTTATCATGTTGTTAAAGACAACCAAACAAATGACACCTGAATCCTCGAGAGGGCTGGGAAATGCTGGATGGATTTGCCAATGATAGCAGCAGTGTGGTGGTATTCTCATCAAATTCGGAGCCCAGGCGAGCAGCATTCAGCAGGAAGATGATCTTATATTGGTAAGGGATACATAGAAAGTTTTGCAGAATGCCAGCCTCAAAACACAAAGCAGAAACTCTTAGAAATACAAGGAAAATTTGACATGGAAGAAAAATAAGGTTGCAGAGAGTTTTAACAATATGATCACTATCCCTGAACTAACAAACCACAGAACAAACAGCAGCAACTTTAGAAAATGGCCTTGTCATCATCATAAAAGGCTTGAGGCTACAGAAGGAAACTGCAAATCCATGGAGGAGAGACTTCACAGCAGACAGGCTCTACTATATTCACAGGTGTGAAAAAGAACTAAAAAGCTTTTCAATGAAATCCCCCAAATGGTTGAAAAGTAAAAAGCACCCAAGTAAAAATTAATATCCTAGAACACTGAGATCAAAGCAAACCTGGGAAGAACAGCTAGAGACCGCTTAGGATCATAATTTGAGGAAGGTCATTAAACTCCAGGAAATGCAGTCAGTGTCCCTTAGCAAAGCATACAACCTTAAAAGCTGAAAATATACCTGTTAAGAAAGCAGCTGAATGAGGCACTCCTCCTAAGCAGTTAGGAGTACAATGAAAAGATCTCCCCTAAATGAGAAGAGCGAAAATAAGATAAAAGCAGATATGAAGTTAGAAGATACAGAGGAAATCACCCTAACAAAAATTAGAGTAAAACAAGATAAACTGAGACTATCTAATGAAGAAAACAACCCATAAGATCAAAGTGTCCAGGTGGTGTGTTCTCAGGTTGCCACCCTCTCTGCACCTGCTGTCAAACCCTCTTCTCATTTCTGATCTGTATGGAGTACCTGTGTAAATCTCAAAAGAAATACCATAGCTTTTAAGGCAAAACAAAAACAAAAACAAAAACAAAAACAAAAACAAAACAAAACAAAACAACCAATCCCATTGGCCAAAGTAGAAAACAGACCAATAAGTATGCCCAGAAAAAAACAAAACAAAACAAAAGAAAAAAAACTCCAAACAGCAATCTCAAAGAGAGGCATTCCTGTTAAAATCACACAAGAATCCTGACAGTCATCTCTTTTTTCAGTATTGTTCTCGAATTTCTTGCTAACATAAGAAGCAAACAAAAACGAAAGCAACAGCTTCAAATATTGCCAAACAAGAACTCGACATGTTTGCAAATGGTAGGACCACGAAGCTAGGAAACTGGAGAACCACCAAAGAAAATGGTAGGAATTCACAGAATAACTTCCAGCAGCATGGCTAGATGGGCCAAACACGCAAACATCAATAGTTCTGATTTATCCTAGTTATAAAATGCATTTGGGGACGCAGTGTCAGTCATGATGAACAAAACGTCAAACATCTAGGAATAACAGAAATGCACGAGATCCACATGGAGAGTGTTCGTTGCGCAGCCCTGCCGAGAACCCGACAGGACAGGACACTGCGAGACTGCTAACACTGGAGGGAAGCAGGTGTGGGGGCTCAAGACCATGCTCCTGCCTGGACTTCCTGAGGGAGGATGTGGAGAGGGGAGTCTCAAGCGGAGGACAAAACAAATGGACTTTATGTAAGTTTATTAATCTCCGTATAGTAATTAACGCAGTAATTGGTGGCAGTTTGCTAAGCTACAGGTTTTAGGAAACAGAGGGCAGGAAGACAAGATAGAACAGGGGGTCTTCCTATCAACTGTGCACGCAGCGTGGCCGGCAAAGCAGGAAGGGCGCAGCAAAGCCCGGGGGAACGCAAAGGGCCGGGGCCTGTGCTGCTCACACACAGAAGGAACATTCCAGGCAAGCGATCCCGGCTCTCAGCCCAACATCCTGCTCCCACCCGTGCACCTTCCAGAGAGCACAGCAGCCCTGATCGATCGTGACGTGCTCGGCATTCTGAGTATTCCTGAGGAGATCCAGAATATTTATTGCTTTGTGTTTTCAAGCAGTTGAAAAAGGGTCATTCAATAACAAAATTTCTCTTCAAAAACATGGTGTGTCCAGGTAAAATGAAGCATAGCTGTATCGGACAAGTTTTCTGTGATTTCCGAAATCACAGGAGACTCTAAAGATCACTAACACCGAGAACACGGCTTCTACGTAAAACCTTGTGAGGAAGGGAGCTCCTGGGGTGCTCTAGATGCCCCCCACCACCCACTGAGCAGCGTCTGGGGGCCAGGGTGACCAGTCTGCTCCTTTGCCTGCTCCTGCGGTCCCCCCACTTTGCGGAGGTGGTGGCCACCCAGGCAGCACTGTCCCAGGACAGGAGGGGACCTCCGCTGTGCGTCCATCAGAGCTTCATTGAGTGGCCAAGATTTAACAGCCTCCTGGATGGAGATTCCTTTTAAATATCTGGCAATACATGGTACATTGTTATTACTGCCATTCATCTCTGTGGACCTTTCAAGCGCATCTAGAGTAAGAAATTGTTCCAAAATATTGTTTTTGCAATATTGAGGGTACTTAAAAAAAAATGCCTTATGACATCCTAGTTCCACCTAGAAGGAAGAATAATCATCTTAAACCAGAGACTACTGATGTCCATGGCAATCAGCAATAATGGGGCTCCCCACTGCACTGGGGACCTCTAAGAAATCTTTCAGTGGGGGACAGAGCAGCTTACCCCTTATGAGTGCACCCAGCACCCCACCCTGCAGTGGAGTCACCTGGGGAGCCAGGTGACTTTCAAAGTTCCAGATGCCTTTTCTCCAGGACTTGGCTGGGCCTCCTGGGTCTCTCCTTCCTCGCCCCGAGTTCTCTGCCCCACAGCGAGAACCTGGGCACTTTCCTGGGGCTGTGACCACACTGTGGGTGCCCCTGGCCCAGCGGGGTCCTGGCTTTATCAGGGGAGGGAGCAATATCGCCTTTGGCCTTGAACTCGTGGCTAGAACAGGTTGTACGAGGGGCAGTGAGATGTTTCAGTCCGCAGAAGCCACCAGAGATGGCTTGTAATCCTGGTCTTGCACACTTAGCTGCAAGCAGTCAAAAGAGGAGACTCCAAAATCAGAGAAATGGTCAGCTGGAATGCCCCAGAGTTCCAGATTCTCGACCTAGTATGCAGCCTGATATATCAACTTGCATTTGAGTCTGATTAGTGTATTATTCAGTAGCTTACAAATTCACTAAGAAAAAAATTCCTATGGCAAATCTTGAAAAAGGTGAAGTAGCAGGAAAACGACAGAGACAGGATTCATTTCCATAATCCTTAGAGAAATAGCATGGAATGTTTCAAGTCCAACATCATTCCACTAACAATGAACTTAAAACAAAAATGGGATTATAATTTTTCTGAATTTTGGGTAATCTTCAAATTTCTCAAGGTACCACCTAAAAGAAGACAAAAAAAGAACACTAAGAAAAAAAATAATTTTGTTGCCTAAACATTTAACAGATAATGACAAAAGGGAAAACACATTTCATTGTGCAGGAATACGGAGACTTCTTAAAAAGTAATACTAAAAACTTTGGCATTTCGGACACCTGTAGTTGGATTTTGTCTCTATCATGAATCATTAAATATGTCTGATTCTAAAGCATGATTCATAAAAAGCAACCCACGTAATTCACCTTGATGTTGGCAAGGAAAGTTAGGGACATGTGGTGAAGCTGATGGGCACAGCGGAGAGCCATCTCTCCAGCCCCCAGGGGGGAGCTCAGGAGGTGAGTCTTGAGCATCTTCTCCTTCTGGTGACTCTTGACGGTTTTCAGCAGCCTCCCAGAGAGAGCTGCGGCCCAGCCCCAGGGTCTGTGGAATAGGCACCCAGCTGCGTACAGGGCGCTCTCAGATCTGGGAAGACACAGTGGGGCCCTGCGCTCAGAATGACAGGCACTTTCGGTTTTGATATTGATGACATCAATGAGGCACCTCATTCATTTTGGGGTGGTGCCTGGTTGGGAGGGCGGCAGCTAGGTAGATAGAGTGAAAACTTAAAAAAGAACTTGATGAGATGGAGAAATAGGCAGAAAAAAAGGAATTTCTGTTAGCACAAAGGATACCCAGGAGAAAAATCATGCTAGAACATGACTCTGTGCAAGAATGTGTGACAAAAGCAAAGTGACAGGGAGTCAGCAAAATCTGATGGTTTCCACTAAGACTCACACCATGGTGAGTTACCTGTGAACAGGTAACTAGGCCTATCAGACCACCAGGTGCGTGTGCACGCACGGTCCTGTACACCCACAAAGGCACGCATTGAGAAGTTGCTCTGTGGACCTCTGCATCAAGCATCACTTGTGACATGAGGCCACCAGTGATAGCTCTTCTCTTCCAGACTGTGACACGAGCGCCCATGTCAGAAGGTGGCTGCCACAAGAGGAGCACGAACTACGGGAGAGGATGTGATACACAATTCCTCTCTGGTTCCAGAAGGTTCTCGAAGGCCTGCATTACCCTCTGCCTGGGTACTCCCCCCCCCACCCCAATTCATGGGCTAAAAACCTAATGCCAGTGGTGGATTAGGAGGCCAGGGCTCTGGGAGGTGATTAGGTCATCAGGGCGGAGCCTTCAGGAATGGGATCAGTGTCCTGATGAGGGAAGTTCCCGAGAGCTCTGTGGCCCTTCATCATGTGCAGGCACCAGCAGGAGGGTCCCATCCGCAGCCCAGAGGGGGCCTTCACCAGAGCTCGACCAGACTGGCACCCTGACCTTGGACTTCTGGCCTCTCCACCTGCGAGGAATAAATGTCTATTGGCTCTAAGCACCCCCGTCCCCCAATCTATGGTGTTTTTCTTACAGCCGCCTGAACGGACTCAGCCGGCTAGGACGTAGGACCTGGACAGTGAGCAGGCTTCTCAGAGAACCAGGCACTGCACACGGAAGGAGATGACAGCTTCTAGTCAGTAAAAACAGGACAGCAATGCCCATGCTCGCCTATGAGACAGTCAGAGGGAGGGCTGGGCAGCATGGCTGGAAGAACTGTGATGTCAGAACCGTTATTAGGGTGCCTGGGTGGCTCAGATGGTTGAACGTCTGCTGTTAGCTTGGGTCATGATCCCGGGGTCCTGGGAGTGAGCCCCATGTCAGGCTCCCCACTCACTCGGCAGGGGAGCCTGCTTTCCCCTCTCCCTCAGCTTGTGCTCTCTCTCTCAAATAAATAAAAATTGGAAAAAAAAAAAAAAGGAACCGTTCTTAGCTTGGACTCTGCTCACTCAATAAAGGGAGGTTTGTCAAATACGTTAAATTCATTTCAAAGAAGCTATTCTATAGGAATAAAATTTGCTTTGTTAACATGATTCGACTTTTCACATTCTTTTACACCACTGAGATTTGTAAATCCAGCTCAAGAAATCACACCTTAAAATTTATAAATATGTGTGTATATATATGTTTGTAAATATTTTTAAAAAGGCGAGCAGTGTATGATTTTTCTTACTATTCTAACCCTAGAACCAAAGCTGTCACTTCCGTGAT